>NC_043017.1:8376302-8393802 GCF_006345805.1 Octopus sinensis | reverse complement strand
TGACACATAAAAGGCACCATTCGAGTGTGATCATTACCAGCGTCACCTTACTGGTACTTGTGCCTTGTGCTAGTAGGGTGCTAAGAGCACCATCCGAGCGTGATTGTTGCCAGAGCGGCTAACTGGCTTCCATGCAGGTGGCATGTAAAAGGCACCATTCGAGCGTGATCATTATCAGCGTCGCCTTACTGGCACCTGTACTGGTGGCATGTGTAAAAACATTCGAGCGAGGTCGTTGCCAGTACCGTCTGACTGGCCCCTGTGCTGGGGGCACGTAAAAGCACCCACTACACTCTCGGAGTGGTTGACATTAGGAAGGGCATCCAGCTGTAGAAACTCTGCCAGATCAAGATTGGAGCCTGGTGCAGCCATCTGGTTTGCCAGCCCTCAGTCAAATCGTCCAACCCATGCTAGCATGGAAAGCAGACATTAAATGATGATGATGATGATGATGATGAAGTGAATATATTTAACACAATGTCTTTTTCCAGTGTGTGTGAGTGTGTGTGTGTGTGTGTGTGTTTTCCATTAAGCAACTACAAATGATTGTTCTTGAAGCTCTATGTGTTTGTTCAATTTTTGCATTATCTGTTCTCTGGGTTTTTGTTTTCTCTCTCCCTCCAACGTCCTTTTTCAAAACGTTTTATGTTTGCAAATAATTTGAGGAAAGGACATGTTTGTTTATGTTACGGAGGCTACTGCAGCACCACCATTATGAAAGCACCTCTTCCCGTTACTCATGAAGCAGCCATCTTGTAATGCAAGCAAACACTGCAAATGGCATCGTAGGCAGTCAAATAATATGATATCAAGTCAAACGTATATTTTTTCACCCCAGGGAAATGGGATGAAATTTTAATTCAAATGCTTTTGTTAATATTCTGAAACTGGAAATAGTGGGGGAGGATTCTTTTCTTTTTCATTCCCCATAAACAATCATGGTATAATCCATTTTGTGGGGGGCGAAATGGGGGAAGTTCTGAGAAGTATAATAATAACATAATAATAATAATCCTTTTGTTATTGGGCACAAGGGCTCATATATACAATATGAAATATGTTATACATAAACAGCAACAAAATATGATGTGGTGAGGGAGGAAGGAATAGATTGATAGAGATATATTGACTTGAAACAAACAGACAGATAGATAGATAGATAGATCTACATATATATATATATGTATATATATATAAGCACAGATATGACTGGGTGTTTAAGAAATTCACTTCCCAACCATACGATTTTAACTTTAGTCACATTGAATGACACAAAAACATAAAAACATAATTCAATATGTTATATAACTGGTTAAAAATTCAATACACCAAACAAATAAAGGCAACCCACCCATACAGCAGAGTGAAGCCATCACTGAAGTATGATCAAAGCATTATTGTGACTCTATAGTACTTCTTTCAGACTTACAGAAAGGAAGGAAAAAACTGCACTTAATTATCCAACTACACTTAAAATATGGAAAAATGTGTAACTAATTTCACTATTTAGTGGAAAATCCTCAAAGACTATATAGAAATGTGCATAAAGATGTAAGTTATGTATAGCTGAGAAAAGTCTCAAATTCAGAAACCTAAATAACTCTGTAAATTTTATGAATGCAAGATCAGAAATCTTTGATGAATGTTGCCACTTTGACAAGTATCTTCTAAAAACTAGAATATCAAACCAGCAACTGATTAAAGATTGCACACTCTTTTTATTTTATAACTGTACACATTCTCTTACATTTCTATGTATCTGTATAAATCAATACTAATACCCCTCTTTCTAGTTTTCCCCTTCAGATGAAATGCATTAAGCAAAGTGTCTGTGTGTGTGTATGTATGTTCACTTGTGTGTGTGCATTTTAAAGTATGAACTTTACAATATATATATATTGAGTACTTTTTCACATTTGTAAATACAAAAGCATCTATCTATCTATCCCTCTCTTTCTCTCTCTCTCTCTATATATATATATATATTTATATTATACACAGACATACACACACACAGACCTAAATCTGAGTACATACTCTCAGTCATCTACACATAGACACACACGCACACACACACAGCTATACAAGTGATTTACTTAACCAGTGTCACCTTACCAATTTCTGTGAAGGTGCAATGGTAGAACTGCTGTAACAGCAATACATTCTTGGACACTAACTACTGACTTTTACAAAAATGAAACCAAATACTTTAAGTGCAATTCCTCACATAGAGAAATATGGCAATATACTATATTCCAATAGAAAAAGAAGGAAAATAGCAAAAAATATAAAAAATCTTCAAAATTTTTTTGACAAAAAAAACCCCTAGAAATATAAAAAAGAAAACTGTTTTTCTTCCTATAAAATCTATACAACTAAAGAACATCAGTAAAGATGTTGTTTTAAAAATCAGTAATTTCACTGTTAGAGTTAAAGTTAGCAAAAATAATAGGTTAACAGACTATTCATGAAGACAGTGTACATATACACCTGAGCACTTAGATGCTGTTGCTGTTGTTGTTGCTGTCATTCAGGCTCAGATTCTATGGAATCTATACATGTATCAACTCTGCTGACACTAACTCTCTCTCTCTTTCTCTCTTTCTTTTTTCTTCTTTTTTTTTGTTTTTTTCATTTCCTCTTCTTCTTTCTTTGTTTCTTCTCCTTCTTTTTTCTTTGTTTCTTCTTTTTTTTCTTTGTTTCTTCTTTTTCTTCTTTGTTTCTTCTTCTTCTTCTTCTTCTTCATCATCCCTCTCCTTTTCCCTCATCCTTTTTTCCCCCATTAATGTTGTTGTTGTTGTTGCCAATACTTGAAACAGGTGTTTGCTTAAAAAAAGAAAAAGATCTGGTGTAGAGGAGATTGCCCCAATATACAAATGTCAATAATACCTGTAAGTGCTTTTTCCATTCACTTTTGTGAATGGAGCCTTGGCCAGGAAGAACTGAGGTCATCAAATGGTAGGCAACGTTCATCAGGTGTTTCGATCCTGAACCATAACATCCTCCTGTAGGTGATTCAGCAGAGATGGCCTAATCACTGCCACCTTTGCTAACCCACCTCACAAGGCTTTTGTCAACCCAGGATTTTGATGACACTTACCCAATGTGCCACACAGAACCATGTGGTTGGGAAGCAAACTTCTTAGACATATCCCTCCACAGAGCACATGCAACCATACGTCACAACTCTGAGCCCTGACTCCAGTTGGTTTATTCATAACTGCACTGCAACAGTTCAAGCAAAAAATATGGTCTATAATCTTTGGAGAAAACTGCCCACACCTACAGACTGGGTTGGCTCTTGTCCAGCACTGCAACTCCTGCAAAATCCTCATCAAAGCCACAAAAGAGGTCTCCAAACATCATGCAGTCCTAAGTTTATCCACCTCCTAAACTGCAGCTGATTTTTTTGGTCATTTGTGGACAAGATCTCTACCAAGTTGGCTGAAAGGAAACTGGAAATCTGTCTTGTGTGTGTGTGTGTGTGTGTGCACATGTGCATGCGCATACACTCTCGTGAACGTATCTACCCACTCACCCTGTCCAATCCTCTGTACCATTTCACTGATATTCCTCTCCCTGCAACTTGGAGGTACACATTGATAAATCTTTACCATTGTCTTCTCTCTCTTTCCCAACTGGGACAGCCTCTACAGCAGTGATTCTTGACCATTTTTGACCCATGGACCCCTTTGATTCTTATTTTATTCTGGTGAACCCTCACAGCCATTCAATGTTTAACCCTCCTGCGACACCCAGGACAACTGATCGACCCAGGTGATACAAACTGAGAGGACTTTGAGGTCGGTCCATTGGTCTGATGAAACAAATGTTTTGAAGTGTAATTAACTAAAGCGTGTGTGTGTCTTTGTATCTGTGTTTGAACCCCACATCACCTCTTGACAACTGGTGTTGATGTGTTTACTGTCCATAACTTAGTGGTTCAGCAAGAGAGACCAACAGAATAAGTATTAGGCTTTAGCAATAAAATAAAACCTGGGGTTGATTTGTTCAACTAAAACCCTTCAAGGAGGTGCTCCAGCATGGCCACAGTCAAATAACTGAAACAAGTAAAAGAGTAATATATATATAGATATGTGTGTGTGTGTGTGTGTGTGTGTGTGTGTGTGTGTGTAATGATATATACTAGTATAATTAGCATATGCGACCATGTTCTTTTTGGGGGTGGGGTACTCATGCTAACATGTATAAATCTCTGTGTTGAGTTACGTCCCTTTATATCAAATCTGTAACTTAACAGTTCAATAAATGGGAATCGTTAAAATAAGGTAGAGAGAATAATCAATATGTTCAAAGGTTCATTAAAAGAAATGCATAAGGCTGTCAAGGCAGTGCTCCAGCATGGACGTGATCCAATGACTGAAACCAGTAAAAGAAAAAATTCTCATGAAAAATAAAGACTTTAAATTAGAATTAGAGAAAACGTATTTCATTTTGTTATATTTTTTTATGATTTCCGACAAGGATTGTAAGGGAGGTAACCCTGGATAGCTTCATTGCAACTGAGCTTCAATCTGTAAATGATTCCAAATGTTTCATTTATTCGTTTCAGTAATTGACCTGAGGCCATACTGGAGCACCACTACCCCCATGAAAATTGTTTTTTTTTTATAAGGGTGTATAAGTCATTTAAATTGACCCTTCCACTGCCACCCTAACTAGTACTCAGTGCTGGATTAACCATTAAACGAAATGAGCATATACTTAGGGCATCAAGAGAGGTGGGGAGACAGAAATGGTAAATGGTTTACGGCACAAAAGAAATCACTATACATTTGCTAAAACGATATTCTGTTAGCACGCTGGGAAAAATGTTCAGCGGTATTTTGCTCATCTTTACATTCTAAGTTCAAACGCTGCTGAAGGCAGCGAGCTGGCAGAATTGTTAGTATGCAGACCAAAATGTTGTTAAGCATTTCTCCTATCTTTACATTCTGAGTTCAAATTCCACTGAGGTTGACTTTGCCTATCATCCTTTTGGGGTCAATAAAATAAGTACCCGCTGAACACTGGGGTCAATATAATCAACTTAACCCTCAATCAAAATTGCTGGCTTTTTACCAAGATGTAATATTATTATTATTATTATTATTATTATTTCATTTACATGTGTATATATGTGTGTAGTACACTAATGCATATGCATGTATATGGTTGAGTATGTGTATATGTGCATGCATAGTTGTATGAGTATGGTTATATGTATGTGCACAAATCATTATGAGTGTGTGCACTTAGTAGTGTGTGTGTGTGTGTGTGCATGATTGTGTGTGTATGTGTGTGTGTGCAGATGTATGTCATGTGTGTCTGTGTATACAGGTTAGGTGTCCAAATGTATGATTGTTTATATATGTGTATACGTGTGTGTGTGTGTACGGGCTAGGCATTCAAATGTATGACTGTTTATATATGTTTATACTTGGATATGTGTGTGTATGTGTGGTTATGTGTATATGCATTTATTAGCATGGGTGTATGTAAATTTCAATTTAAATGTTTAGTTGTCTGTTCATATGTTTACGTTGGTGCATACGTATGGTAGTGTATGTATAAGTGTATGAATTGAGGATGGCTGTGCAAGTATGGTTGTATATATTCATATTACATGCACATGGTTGTGTGTAGTGAAGGAACATGGCTCACTGGTTAGAGCATCAGGCTCACAATCATGAGGTTGTGAGTTCGATTCCCAGACCAGGCTTTGTGTTGTATTCTTGAACAAGACCCTTTATTTCACGTTGCTTCAGTTCCACTCAGTTGTAGAAATGAGTTGTGACATCACTGGTGCCAAGCCTGTATTGGCCCCTTTGCCTGTCCCTTGGATAACATCAGTGGCATGGAGAAGAGAGGCTGGTATGCATAGGCAACTGTTGGTCTTCCATAAACAATCTTGCCCGGACTTGTACCTCGGAGGGGAACTTTTTAGGTGCAATCCCATGGTCATTCATGACCATGACCAAAAAGGGTCTTTACCCTTTACCTATGGCCGTCTATAAGTGTATATATGTGCTTGTGTGTGCGTGTGTATGGAGGGCCATAGCTGTCTTAATATATGTTTGTTTATATGTGTGTGTGTGTGTATATATATTTATGCATGAGTATATGAAGATATGGTTGTGTATATATGTATATCTGCATGCATATGTATAAGCCTAACTCTTTATATACATGTACACGCTTGTATATATGTTTGTGTGCTTAAGTGTGTCTGTGGTTGTGTGTATATGTGTGTGTGTGTGTACATGCACTATTCCTGGGGTGTGGACACTTGCCTACTTGTGACCCCTTCACTTCCTTCTCCCTATACATTCGCACAAAATGTATTTATTTGGTAATGGTTCCAGTGATGATGGGAGTGGTGTTTGTCATGGTTTAGCAGTCACAGTTATGGAGGGGAG
Source organism: Octopus sinensis (assembly GCF_006345805.1). Classification (NCBI taxonomy): domain Eukaryota; kingdom Metazoa; phylum Mollusca; class Cephalopoda; order Octopoda; family Octopodidae; genus Octopus; species Octopus sinensis. The sequence continues at coordinate 8,387,383 of NC_043017.1, read as the reverse complement.
GCATAATCATAGTGGTGGCGGTGGTGGTGGTGGTGGTAATAGTGTTGGATGATAGTATAAGTTGTGGTGGAGGTGGTGGTAGTGGTGGTGGTAGTGATGGTGGTGGTGGTGGTGGTAATGATGGTGTTAGGGACAATAGTTACGGTGGTGGTGGTGGTGGTGGTGGTGGAGGTAGTACTGAGGGTTTGCAACCATGGGTGGTTAGATGTTAGGAGTTGTTAGTCACGGTGGTAGTAGGGTGGGCGATGGTGATGGAGTTGCTGGTCATAATAGTAGTAGTAGTAGTAATGGTGATGCTTAAGGGACCTTCATCATGATTGTGGTGGCCAAAAAGAGACTTAGTGGGGGCCAGTGATGGGGATGGCAAACACTAATAATTATAATAATAATAATAATAATAATAATAATTTGTATTATTTATAACTTCTTGTGGTGGTGGTGGTGGTGATGACAATGATGGGGGAGGTAGCAATGGTGGTCGTATTTGTGGCAACAACAACAATAGCAATGCTAGTGATGATGGTGTTGATGATGATGACAATGTTGATTTTAATAATAGTAATAATATTAATAGTGATGGCAGGGACTCTACTGGCAGTTTTAATCCCAGTGGTGGTGGTGGTGGTGATGGTGCAGCGGCAGTGGAGTTGGTAGCAGAGACGATGATGATGATGGCAATTTTAATAATAATTGATGGTGACGGTGATGATGAAGGGGGGAGGGGCAGTTTTAATGGCAATAGTGATGGTGATGGTGGTGGTGACTGGTGGTGTTGGCAGTAGTCACAGCAGCTGCAGCAACAGCAGCAGCAACAACAGCAAACAGTAATAGAATCAGCAGCAACAGTAGTAGTAGTAGTAGTGGTGGTGGTGGTGGTGGTAGTAGTAGTGGTAGTAGTAGTAGTGGTGGGTGGTGGTGGTGGTGGTGGTGGTGGTGGTGGTGGTGGTAGTAGTAGTAGTAGTAGTGTTGGCAATGGTTCTAAAAGACTCATCTCATCCACTTCAAGAGAATTAGATAAATGCCAGCTGAGAATAACATTTTGATAATTCAACCATACAGACATTTCATTTAATTTTCATTGATTTTTAGCTTCTTTTTTTATTTATTATTTTCGAGTTTATTTTTACTTTTTTAATTTTAAATTTATTGTTTTTACATTTTTTTTCTCCTTTACGTTTGTCTAAAAATAAATATAAAAAAATAAATATAAATATGTACAATTTAAATGAAGGAGAGGGAGAGGGAGAGGGTGAGGGTGGGGAGGGATGTAAAAAAATGGGTTTAGTTTTATAAATTAAAAGGTTGTTTGAAACTAAGAGTATGTTACACCAAGTATATACACACTTGTGTGTGTGTGTGTGTGCGCACGTGTGTGTGTGTGATCATCATCATCATCGTCATCATCATCATTTAATGTCCACTTTCCATGCTAGCATGGGTTGGACGATTTGACTGAGGACTGGCAAACCAGATGGCTGCACCAGGCTCCAATCTTGATCTGGCAGAGTTTCTACAGCTGGATGCCCTTCCTAACGCCAACCACTCCGAGAGTGTAGTGGGTGCTTTTACGTGCCACCGGCACGAGGGCCAGTCAGGCGGTACTAGCAACGGCCACGCACAAATGGTGTTTTTTTACGTGCCACCTGCACAGGAGCCAGTCCAGCGACACTGGCAATGACCTCGCTCGAATGTCTTTTTTACATGCCACCAGCACAAGTGCCAGTAAGGTGACGCTGGTAAAGATCACGCTCGAATGGTGCTTTTTACGTGCCACCGGCATGGAAGCCAGTTAGCCTCTCTAGCAACGATCAAGCTCAGATGGTGCTCTTACAGCTCCACTAGCATGGATGCCAGTCATCGAATATGATTTCGATATATATATATATATATATATATATAGGCACAAGCAAAGCTGTGTGGTTAAAAGTTTGCTTTCAACCACATGGTTCCTAGTTCAGTCCCATTACATGGCACCTTGGACAAGTGTCATTAACTATAGCCTCAATAACCTCAAGGATTAGGGATAGAATTAGACTAGGTGAGATATAGTTTGGTTTTGTGCTAGGGGGGAGTACTGCAAATGTCATCTTCCTGGTGAGACTGCTGCTGGAGAAGTATCTAGAAAGTTACAGAGAGAGAGTTATAACTCTCTCTCTCTCTCTAACTTTAATTATCTGGTCTAACAACTTGATACCTATAATTGTTTCCAACTAAGGCAGATGTTGGTGAAGTGAGGTAAATTATCCCAAGTGGGGTAAAAATGAAATTCTTGTGGGTAATAAGGACGCATAAGACGTAAGTAAAATTATATTAAAAATGTGTTCCTTGTTACAACAGAAATTTTTCTTCTGGCAACACTGCATCTGTCCAATGTAATGGATATGTACATAGATTCATATAAATAGATTCAGTAAAATAGATTTAATAAACCTTTTAAATTCAAAGAATCTATAATTTTTCTTCCTTCCAAATTAAGAGGGTAACGTTGGCATAAATAAATATATTTGGGGGTAATAGGTTAAAAAAGTTCCCCAACCCCTGATCTAAGGCATCTCCTTTACCCTTGTAGAAGCAGACTGTAATGTTGCTACACCTGTCATTAGGTATGGTACCTTCCTGTACCACCTGATTGACTAAACAGGTGACTAGGCCTTACCCTACTCTGTCAGATATCTTCAGCATCTCAGCAGTGATGCCTGATGGTCCAGGAGCTTTCCCTGTCTTCATATCCTTAGTTATCTACCAACCCTGATGGCTGGTCCCTCAACTGGGTCCATACTAGGAAGAGTCTCCTTCTCCCATGCATTCTTCCTATTTAAGTAAAAAGCACAAGTGGCACATAGTAGGATTGAACCTAAGACCATGTGGTTGAGAAGCAAGCTTCTTAACCACACAGCCACATCTGCATGGATATAGGTAATTTAGGTGGAGGGGGAAGGGTGATGAACCGAGTGACATACATAAGAAATATGCTAAGGGAATTGAAATTCAATTCTTAATTGAAGAATCATAAGTGTGGGGCTGTGGGAGGTGGTGGTGGTGATGGGGATGTTAATTGCTGATCTGATCATAAAACGGAGCAAATGAGAGAGGAAGGAGAGCTTAGGAGAGTGGATGGAGAGGAATAGGGAGGGAGATAGGGAGAGTAGTGAGAAAGTAAATGGAGCAAAAGAAGTAGGAGAGAGAATGTGGACAGCAAAGGAGGGGAAGAGAAGTAGTGGTGGAAGAAATAGATAGGCATAGAGAGGGGGGTGGGGGAGACAGGCAAAGGGAAAAAGAGGGAGAGAAAGGGAGGAGGAGAGAAATAGAGAGTAAGGAAATGGCAGAGTTAGGTAGGAAGGAAGATGTAAGAAAGCTGACAGATGGATGTTGAAGGTGGTTAAAACAAAAAGGAGACGGAACGGAGGTGGTAGGTGTGGTGGTGGTGGTGGTGGTAATGACGAAGATGATGATGATGACGATAATGATGATGATGATGATAACGATAATGATGATGAGGATAACGATGATGATGATGAGGAGGATAATGATAACGATGATGATGATGATGATAATGATGACAATGATGATGATGATAATGATGACGATGATGATAATGATGACGATGATGATAATGATGACGATGATGATGATGATGATAATGATGACGATGATAATGATGATGATGATGACGAGGAGGAGGAGGAGGTGGACGATGTAAAGCAGTCTGCCATGAAACCCATTGCCAAGTTGATGTTTGGAACACTTCAGTTTCTAACCCTTGTGTTGGCACCCACCGATGTTAGGACACACGTACACACACACAGAGTAATGGTGAATATAGAATATAGATTTATATAAGGCTTTCTGTCTCATTAGCACCATGAGAAACTTAATAATTCACAAAGTAGTGGTGGTGGGGGTGGTTTGGTGGGGGTAGAATATAGATGAGGCTGGGAAGTGCAAATGATGGTGTGATGGTGTTGGTGGGGTGAAAAGGAGCAAATAGTAATGATCGCAGTGGTGGTGGTGGTGTTGATAGTGGTGGTGATGTCAAAGGTGAGAGTAGTAGTTGCAGGAGTTAATAATGGCAAGGAAATAATAATAATAATACTTTCTACTAAAAGCACAAGGCCTGGAATTTTGGGGGAGGAGCCTAGTTGAATACATTAACCCCAGTGTTTCACTGGTACTTAATCTGTTGATCCCAAAAGGATAAAAGGTAAAGTCAACCTCAGCAGAATTTGAACTCAGAATGTGCAGACAAATGAAATGCTGCTAAGCACTTAACCTGATGTGATAATGATTCTGCCAGCACACCACCTTAATAATAATAATAATAATAATAATAATAATAATGATGATGATGATGATGATTTCAAATTTTGGCACCCAGCCAGTAATTTTGGTGAGAGGAGCTAAGTCGGTTGCATTGACCCTAGTACTCAACTGATGCTGAAAGATAAAAGGCAAAGTTGACCTTGGTGGAATTTGAACTCTGAATGTAGCGATGGGCAAAATGCTGGTAAGTATTTTGCCCAGCGTACTAACAATTCTGCCAGCTCACTGTCTTAATAATAACAATAATAATAATAATAATAATAATAATAATAATAATAATAATAATAATAATAATAAGTTTTAAAACAAACATAATTTGCGTATGGTTTTTTAGACATTCACTAGTACAACACTAAGTACAAAACCAAATATATGGCACCCTATGCATAACACCAACATGAACTTCCAACTTGTTGTCTCTTGAGGTCTTTGGGTGAGACTTGGAGCCAACTTGTACAAATGTAAAGCAAAAGTCAAACATAGAATAATAATAATAAATAAATAAATAAATAAATACCCTGATACAGCACCAGGCAGTGGTTCTCGTGGCTTCTGAATCTTAACTGATTGGAAGTGTTATCATTGTTTTGTCCTGGTATAAAAGACAGGCTACAGTAAATATTCTGCTCAACGCCACAGATTTGCTTATCAATTGTTTGACCGTAACCAGTTGAGCATGTCCTTTCGTGGCTGACGATATGTGCATCTCTGATTATGAGCAGAAGTAGTGGGGGAGCATCATAGCCATGTGTTGAGAGGAATTCTGTGGGGTTTGAATAATTCACCTCTGGAAACATGGGTGTTTCGTTCAACATCCTTAAACAACCCTTATTCAGGGACCTTTTGAGTGGGATGGGCTACTCGACCTGAAGAAAATCCCACCTGCAAGGTCAAGCGCTGTTCATCTTGATATGAGATCACCATGTCGCACACATATAGTTGTGATGCATGTGCCGGATAGTCATGATGGGTATATTGGGCTTCGTATATTTTACCGCAGTGTCACTTTCATGGTATGCACTGCTCTCTCACTCAATAACAATACTACTACTACTAATAGTAATAATAATTCTTTCTACTAAAAGTACAAGGCCTGAAATGATGATGATGATGATGAAGACAGACGATGAGAAAATCAGGAAGTACCAAGACCTCATATTGAAAGTGAAAGGAATCCAGAGTCTCAAAAGTGAGTGGTACCTATTGTGATTGGTGTATTTGGAACCATCTCAAAGAAAGCAATATTCTGGCAACAAAAGCTGCAAATAGCAAACTTCATAGGAAGCACTCAGTTGGCAGCAGTTCTTGGAACAGCTTATGTGTTGAGAAAAGTGTTGCGTCTCTAAAGCTGCAGGATGGAGCTGGGACATAACAGACAAATCAGAAGTTAAGTGGATAAATAATAATAATAATAATAATAATAATAATATTTTCTTTTAATTTCTTTAAAATAATAAATAATAATAATGGTTTCAAATTTTGGCACAGGGCCAAGAGTCTTTGAGGGGAGGAGAAGTTGGTTACATTGGCCTCAGTACTTGACTGATACTTATTTTACTGACCCCAAAAAGATGAAGGGCAAAGCTGACCCCAGTAGAAGTTGAACTCAGAACATCAAGACAGACAAATTACTGCTAAGCGTTTTGTCTGGCGTGCTAACGATTCTGCCAGCTCACTGCCCTTAATAATCCCTTTTTGTTATAGGTGCAAGGCATGAAATTTTGGAAGAGGCAGCTAGTTGATTACATTGACCTCAGTACTCAACTGGTACTTATTTTATTGACCCTGAAAGGATGAGAAATAAAAGTCGATCTCAGTGGAATTTGAACTTGGGACATTAAGACAGGTGAAATGCTGCTAAGCATTCTGTTTGTCATGCTAACGATTCTGCCAGACTTGCAACCTTGATAATAATAATTAGTATTTTATTGCCAGGTAAGTGACAAATAGGAGATGATAACGCTGAATTTACTAATTATGGCACAAGGCCGGCAATTTTAAGAGGGAAGAGGGAGTTCTTTGATTACATCAATTCCAGTGTTTCAGTATTTCATCAATCCTGAAAGGAGGAAAGGCAAAGTTGGGACTAACAATTTTGAAGGAGTGGAGTTCGTTGATGTATCATTGATACTCGATCAATATATTGAGTTCTACATCAATGTCTGCACTGTATAAAAAAATATTCCTTTTTATATATTTTACAATGCTTACGTTACGGTGTGTGTGTGTGTGTGTAAAAGTGATAAATCCCAGTTGTTTCCTCTTCATCTTTAACCCTTTCGTTACCAACCCGGCTGAAAACAGGCTCTGGCTCTGGGTACAAATATCTTGTTTCCATAAGTTTTGAATTAAAATCTTCCACCAAACTTTAGTCACAATTTATGTTCCTAACCCTAGCTGAATGATAACTAAGTCATTTTACTAAATTCTTTGTTATATTTAAAGTAATTGAAAGAAACACAGAACATCTCAACAGAAATACAGTAACAAAAGGGTTAAGGTAATTCTGTTAATAAAACCAGTTTACATATTTCTTTTGCATTCTCTTTTTTATAATTATCATTTTACTTGTAACTACACCTTTTCTGTTTTAAAACCCATAAAAAATTATTTCTGAGTGGTTTTGGGAGCTGGAATGGATTAATTATATTTTAGTTAATTTCAATTGGGGAAAATTGATTTGTAAAACGAGTAACTCATACGATGAGCTCAGTCATGGAACGAATTAAACTCATACTGCAAGGTATCACTGTATTTTGAAGTGCACACACATAAAGCTATAAATAATACCTTTTGGACATGTCTACAACAGATGTGAGTTCAAGTCCTACTGGAAACCTTTGACTTTCTCTATTCAAAAGGGTTTTCCACTCAATATGCACATCCTATTATTTATAGCTTTGTGTGCACTTCAAGATATTCTAAAAAGGAATTAGTTCATCCCCTTGTGTCTCGGGAGGAGTCATTATGTTAATGTTATTAACATGCATACCGGTAAAATTCTATTCCTAGACACAAAAATTTTTGTTTCAACACATAAAGAATCTTGCAAACCAGATACAAAAGCGAAATAGAATTAGTTCATATTCTGCTGAAAGTTTACAAAAAAAAAAAAAATTCTGTTGTGTCTGGGGAGAGTCATTTTCTTTTTGTGCCTTATACCACTCACCGGTAAAATTTCCAATTTTTTTCTTATTTTTATTTTCCTAAAATTTTCATTGTGTCTTGCAACCTTTTCAATAGTTTTGACTCAAGACTATTGAAAAGGTTGCAAGACGCAACAAAACTTTTAGGAAAATAAAAATAAGAAAAAAGTGGAAATTTTACCGGTGAGTGTGTTACATAATAAGGCACAAAAAGAAAATGACTCTCCCCAGACACAACAGAATATGCTTCAACACACGAACTCATATAAAGAATCTTGCAAACCAAATCCAAAAATGAAACAAAACAAATACCTATGACATCAATATCATAGATATCTATATATAAGTAAAGAAACCAAGATACATAAGTAGATGGATACATCTCAGCATGACTTTACATTAACGAGAGAAGAAAAACACTGAAATACGTTAACGCAGTCTGACACTGAAGGAAACAGTCGTAGGTTCAATGACATGCAGCAGCAGCAGAACAAATGGATAAATGGAGCTAAGTAAATCAGTCATTGATTATGATTATGATGATGATGATGATGATGATAATGATGATGATGGTGTCTATAAATAACTGGGGTTCAGGAAATATTATTGCAGTCTAACGAGTGCTCCTGACATAATCACACCGCACGAAAATTTTGGCAAACAAAGATTTCCAATACTTCTAACAAATGGGAGGTTTCTTGATAATGGGGAAAGCGGGGAGGGGTGGAATATGTATAAATTGGGGAGGCGGGTGAGGTGAGGTGAGGAGTGAGGTGAGGTGAGGAGTGAGGTGAGGTGAGGAGTGAGGTGAGGTGTGCTGGTTGGGTGGTTGGTTGGTCCATTATTTTCAGGGTCATCAGAAATAACAAGGTATAATGATAATAACAATAGTGATAATCCTTTTCTGCCATAGACACAAGGCCGGAAATTTTGGGGGCGGGAGAAAGTCGATTACATCGACTCCAGTTCTCAACTGGTCCTTATTTTATTAACCCTGAAAGGATGAAAGGCAAAGTCAACCTTGGTGGAATTTGAACTCAGAATGCAAACATGGACAAAATGCCACTCAGCATTTTATCTGGTATTCTAACAATCCTGACAGTGCAATAATGATAATAATAACAATAATAATAATAATAATAATAATAATAATAATGATAATAATAATGATAATAATAATAATGATAATAATAATGATAATAATGATAATAATGATAATAATAATAATAATAATATAATAATAATCCTTTCTATTATAGGCACAAGACCTGAAATTTAGGGGAGGGGGATAAATTGATTACTTTGACCCCAGTACTCAACTGGTACTTATTTTATCAATCTCAAAAAGATGAAAGACAGAGTCAACCTTAGCAGAATTTGAACTCAGAACATAAGGATGGACGAAATGCTGTGAAGCATTTTGCCTGGAGTGCTAACAATCCTCCTGCCCATTCACCACCTTAACAATAATAACAATAAAAATATTAATAATAATAATCTTTTCTGCTCAAGGAGGAGGAAGTGGATTTGTAATATGTGAGTATGATTTAAACTCTATATATATGTGTGTATATATATATATATATATATACATAATATACACAAATGTATATACATGTATATACCCATACATACCTACATATAGATATGTATACAACTATACATATACAAACATGTGTACATTATGTGTGTGTGCGCATGTGCATGTATGTGTCTGTGTGTGTGCACAAACACACATATATATATGCATATACATATATATGCATATATACATACATATATATACATAAGTATACATACATAATACATATACATACACATACATATACACATAAACACATACATGAACACACACACACACATGTATGTACATATAAATTTAAATAATACAAAAAAAAACATACAAGGAAAGAAAACGAGACGACAAGAGAGCGTTAGGGATCAAAATGAAATCTAACGAATAAAATATGTAATTATAAATTAAGAAGCTAATTAGTTAAACTGTAGAAATAGAAATAACGAACTATCACGTTCCTACAAGTCATTAATGTAGAAACAGAGCGGAGATCTGTTACTGGGAAATAGGAAAATAGAATTGCGTAAGTGCAGGTGGTAACAGATCTTAATTAGAACTGCAGTTTGGTGCACAATTATGAAGGGCTGCACAAACATGTGCACAATTAGAGCAACGTCTGCAGAGAATATTGAATAATGACAAGTGTTTCACAGTGAAGAATTAACGTGCATGTGTGTGTATGTGAGGGGAGAAAGAGAGTGAGGGAGAGAAAGAGAAACAGAGGGAGAGAGAGACAGAGGGAGAGAAAGAGAGAGGGGGAGTGAGGGAGAGAAAGGGAGAGGGAGGGAGAGGGAGAGAAAGAGAGAGGGTGAGAGAAAGAGAGAAGGGAGATAAAGAGAGATAGGAGAGACAAAGAGAGAGGGAGAGACAAAGAGAGCGGGAGAGACAAAGAGAGAGGGAGAGACGAAGAGAGAGGGAGAGACGAAGAGATGGAGAGACAAAGAGAGAGGGAGAGATGAAGAGAGAGGGAGAGAGAAAGAGAGAGGGAGAGAGAGAGAGGGAGAGAGAGAAAGAGAGAGGGAGAAAGAGATGGAGAGAAAGAGAAAGAGAGAGGGGAGAAAGGGAGAGGGGAAGAAAGGGAGAGGGAGAGAGAAAGAGAGAGGGAGAGAAAGAGAGAAGGAAAGAGAGAGAGAAGGAAAGAGAGAGAAAGAGAAAGGGAGACAGCCAGAAAGTTTGTATACATACAGCTGTGTATAAGAGAGAGGAAGATGGAGCTTATCTATGTGGGGGGGAGAGGAAGGGAGAAAAAGAGAGAAGGGAGAGAAAGAGGGAGGGAGGGAGGGAGAAAAAGAAGGGAAAAGAGAGAGAGAGAGGGGTGAAGAAAAAGAAGAAAGAGTAAGAGTTTGTCTCTGTGTATGTGGTTGTGTGTGTGTGAGAGAGAAGCTCATGTATGTGTGTCTGTGAGTTTCAATGCTTTTTTTTTACTTTTGTGAGTGTGTGTGGCGGGGGGAGTAAGTGCCAATGCTTGCATATATATATATACATGTATTGTATATGTGTATGAGAGTGTGTGTGTGTGTGTGTGTGTGTGTGTGCATTGTGCGTCTCTCAATGCATATGAAAGTAAGTATATGTACGTGATGTGTGTGTGTTTGTGCAGAATTCCTAGGAACATTTTCCAGAACTCTAGGGTTCCGAGGAACACCAGTTGAGAAACGCTGGCTTAGAAGGTTAAACAGAAAGCCTGTATCCTAGAACTAAAGGATGGTTTCTGGCAGGTTGGCATCATCATCATCATCATCATCATCATTTAATGTCCATTTCCCATGCTGGCATGGGTTGGACAGTCTGACAGCAGCTGGCAAGGATTGAGGGCTGCACCAGGTTTCACTGTCTGTTTTGGCGGGGGTTTTCCACAGCAGAAGTACTAGGACCTGCATCGCCTAGTGATGAGAATTGGCCTGCAACAGTCCTATGTCAGTTCCACGTGGAAAGCACTCATGCCCGTGCCACATAAAGGCACTCGTGACAGTGGCACGTTAAAAGCACCCAGCAAACACTCTAAAGTGGTTGGCATTAGGAAGGGCATTGAGCCATAG
>NC_043017.1:8303802-8371302 GCF_006345805.1 Octopus sinensis | reverse complement strand
TGCTCAAGAACACAATGTATGCATATACATATATATATATAAATAGATAGATATAGATCGCTAGCCATTAAACTTTTTTCTATTTTCTCTCCCTGTTTATTTCTGTGTTCCTTTCTGTCAAAGAGCATAGGCTCGAAATGTAAAAGACTTTTTCACTTCCCAAGTGTTAAACTTATACATCTGCTTGTTGTTTACACACCTGTCTTCATCTTTTGCTTTTTTTGTAAATTCTCACTATACATACATACACATACATACATACATACATACATACTACATACATACATACCATACATACATACATACATATATATATATATATATATATATATATATATATATATATATATATATATTAATATATATATATATATTTATTTATTTATTTATTAGTTAGGAAGAACATCAAGCTGTGGAAACCATGTTGTGTGCTACACTACAATTTATGATATCTTGGCATCTGAAGCAACTGGAGATACAACAGTTTAACCAAAAGAATCGGCTATTGTGAGCAAAAATCAATATTTGGCCAAATTTTGACATACGGCAGTTTAACATAATAGCAACGATATGTGTGTGTATCTGTGTATGTAAAGCATATGTATTTATTTATGTGTCTGTGTTTGTCTCCCACACCATTGCTTGACAACTGATGTTGATGTGTTTACGTCCTCATAACCTAGTGGTTCAGTAAAAGAGACCGATAAGTCCTGAGGTTGATTTCTGTGACTAAAAACCCTTTAAGGCCGTGCTCCAGCATGGCTGCAGTCAAATGAATGAAACAAGAAACAGAATACCAGAATAAAAGCAATTTAACATTAAATTGAAGAATCACATTTTTTTTAGTAGAATTTGAAGAACTTATGTTTAGGTACCACTGAGTTGCAACTTCGGTACCAATGTCATTTTAGTAACACACAACAGGTCACGGGAAGTTCACATGTAAAGTCTAATAGTGTTTGAAAATTTGACAGACATTATCAATTTAGATTTTTCAAAGGAATGTGTTGCTTCACACAGAAATTGTTGTTTTACCATTTGAATATTTCTAAATAACACCATTGAGATTGCTGCAGTGATATGTTAGACCCGCACAGACAAACACAGAGGTTTTCATTGGCAATAAGGTTGTTAAAAAATAACTGCCTATCAGTGTTAGGTGCTAAATTGTCCAATATTTCCATTCATGGGGTAGCCATTTTGAATTTTGAGGAAACAATCACATTAGAGCAAGTTATAGATTTTTGTGAAAAGTTTTTGGAAAAAAAAAGAAGAGGAAAAAAGAAGTAAAAAAAAAACCATGGAAAATCTTTTTCTCAAAAGAAATTATTTAACAGCTTGTTCGTATTTGATGTTTAAAACATAAAAGCCCAAAGCCAGTTTTATTATTTTTCCAAGCTCGATTTTATTATGCCCCTATACAGGGGATATATGAAAATAGTCAGAAGAGAATATGAAATCTATTCTGCCTGTTATTTAACCATTATTTGTATGAAAAGGCAGCGGCAAGCTGGCAGAATTGTTAGCACGCCAGACAAAATGCTTAGTGTTATATTGTCTGCCACTACGTTCTGAGTTCAAATTCCGCCGAGGTCAACTTTGCCTTTCATCCTTTCGGGGTCGAAAGATTAAGTACCAGTGAAACACTGGGGTTGATGTAATAAACTAGTCCCCTCCCCACAAATTTGAGGCCTTGTGCCTATAGTAGAAAGGATTATTTGTATGAATAGGTGCAGGTGTGGTTGCGTGGTTAAGAAGTTCACTTTTCAACCGTGTGGTTTGGAGTTCAGTCCCAATGTGCGGCACTTTGGACAAGTTTCTTCTATTATAACCAGGGGTGTAACTAGGGTAAATGGTGCCCAGGACAAGCATCAAAATGTGCACATGAAGGTGTGTGTGTGTGTGTGTGGTGACTGAATGTGTGTATGTTGAAGACAGACTGTGTACATGTGTGTTTCTATGGATGTGTGTGTGTATGTGTATCCATAGAGGAGTAACTGAGTGTGTATGACTGAGTTTGTGTATGTATGTGTGAGACTATGTTTGTATAAGTAGGTATGTGACTATGTATGCATATATCTATGAATGTGTCTCAATGTGTGTGTGTGCACATGTGTGCATGTATGTGTGTGTGTTTGTCACCCCACCACCACTTGACAAGTGTTGGTTTGTTTACATCCTTGTAACCAAGCACTTTGGCAAAAGAAATTGATAGAATAAGTCTCAGATTTGAAAATAAGTAGTGAGGTCGATTTATTCAAATTAACTCTTCAAGCTGGTGCCCCAGCATGGCCATAGCCCAACAACGAAACGAAATAAAAGACAAGAGATAAAAAGTTAAGCATAAAGGTGCCTGAAGCAATAGAAATATTCTCTTGTTACCATTCCTTGATTCAGTTCCCAGTTGGTGAGGAAGGCCAGTGTGATGCTGTCTTAACAGACCAATTAATCTCTCTCGAGGCTCCTGGATCAGATCAGAAGCACAAGATAACACTAATGAAAAACTGCAAGCCTTTAGCTATGCCAGTCTCTCGTTTAAGCAAATAGAATTATGCACACAGAAATTACAATGATAACATCAGCAATGGTGATAACATAATTCTGAAAGAAGCAGCAAATGATGAAGAGGGGGGGAGGCATGTTAAATAATGATTTTAACCCCTTCTGTTATCATAGTTCTGTTGAAACGTGAAGGCGCATGGCTCAGTGGTTACAGTGTTGGGCTCACAATCATAAGGTGGTGAGTGTGTATATCATGTGACTAAAGCAGTTCCAGCCATGGAAGGTATCCACTGAGCTTGGTAGAACTGTGGTAGTTGATGAGCTGACATGTTGTGCATTGATTCACTCGGTGTGTAATTTTGAAAGCCACACAGGTGAACGTGCAACGTAGTCAATTTGGGAACTTATGTTTTAGAAGTTCAAACTGGTCTATAGCACTTTAGAAGCAACCCAAAACATTTGGTGTGTGAAAGGTAAAGGCGTAGTTGATAACAGTACAGTAACCAGAAGGTTCAAGAAATTTCACGAGTTGCAAGAACCTCAGCAATCAAGCAAGGTTAGGTGGGCCTAAAACTGTGGATTTCAAAGGCCTTGCTCTAAACCACAGAGGCAAATCCAGTGAGTAGCACTCAGAAAGTATCAGGTGAGCTCAGCATCTCACGGATGTATGCCATTGTGTGGCAAAAATACCCAGCATTGGTTAAGAGAAAGCAAGCCCTTCTGGAGCAAGACCTCATAACACTCAAACAGCCCAAACTAAACTTCAGGAACTTGAGGGAGTCAAACTGATGTCACACTCAGCTCACACCCAACATATAGTCCAGACCTAGCTCTCTAAGATTATCATTTGTTCTGATCCAGGGCTCGTTTCCTACACTCACGATGCTTCATCAACCAAGCGGAGATGGCAGCTTCAGCAAAGGAGTTCTTGACCTCAAAGGACAAGAACTGATATCAGCATGAGATCAAAGAATTTGGCAGAAAGGCAGCTTCAGATGGTGCCATATGATGGCCTCTACTTTGAATGCTTGGCTGATTTTCTTGTAACTTGATGAGTAAAACAAATAAATCACCAAAATATTACAAGACTTTTGATTCAGCACAATATAACAGTAATGAACAACCCTAACAGACCAAACACAACAAGAAGAATTCCTGCTTATCTGAATGCTTCTGAAATGCCCCAAAGCTAAACAATGATGACATTTTTTTAGGTTTCAAAATGTTAATTATTAAGCTTCTGTTGCTTTTGCGCTAATTACTAGCTTTTTGACATTTCTTCTAAATACAATTTCTTTAGTTTTATTAAATAGTTAAAAGCTATTTTATAATTGTCTTATTTCATTATGCTAATTACTAAGAGTAGAATTATGAGTTGACAAGAATCTCATGCTCAGGTGTGTGTCAGCCTTTTGTAGATAACTTAAAACCATTTATTGTGTAAGGTGGATAAAGCAACCTGGTTAGTCCATAGCTCCAGACGTAGAAGATATACTCTTTTACTCTTTTATTTGTTTCAGTCATTTGACTGTGGCCATGCTGGAGCACCGCCTTTAGTCGAGCAAATCGACCCCAGGACTTATTCTTTGTAAGTCTAGTACTTATTCTATCAGTCTCTTTTGCCAAACCGCTACATTACGGGGATGTAAACACACCAGCATCAGTTGTCAAGTGATGTTGGGGGGGACAAACACAGACACACAAACATATACACACACACATACATATATATATATACATATATACGTAGGGCTTCTTTCAGTTTCCATCTACCAAATCCACTCACAAGGCTTTGGTCGGCCCAAGGCTATAGTAAAGGACACTTGTCCAAGGTGCCACGCAGTGGGACTGAACCCAGAACCATGTGGTTCGTAAGCACACTACTTACCACACAGCCACTCCAACGCCTATATGTCTAAGGTTGAAAATGGATTAACGTCCAAAACATCAAGAGACTCTAAACTCATTTCAAACATTAAACTATAACCATATTCATCATACTTTTGCTTTTTGACATATATATATATATATCATCCTCATCATCGTTTAACGTCCACTTTCCATGCTGGAATAGGTTGGACGATTTGACTGAGGTCTGACGAACCAGATGGCTACACCAGGCTCCAATCTGACCTCGCAGAGTTTCTACAGCTGGATGCCCTTCCTAACGCCAACCACTCCGAGTGTGTGTGTGTGTGTGGTGTGTGTGTGTGTGTGTGTACACAAACACACACATTTGATTTTACAAACAAGAAAAATGTTACTCAATACATGCAGCAGAGTATATTCATTCATTTGAAACCGCAGCCTAAAACTGTTACTCCTCTGGTATTTGATGGGAAAACACAGGAATACAAACTCAGAGTAGTGGTGGAGGGAAAGAAACCTTAACTTTATGAATGAATAAATATATTTATATCATATTTCATGCAGAGTTTTCTTTACAATCTCAATGTATTCCCAGATTTGTGTCTCTCTTTTGAATGTCTTTAATCTGTCGCTCTCCCGGCAAATAAAGCAAGTTCCATAAATATGACATGTAAAAGGAAACCATTTTATTTTTATTCCTTTCTGAAGAATTATTTATGTAATTAAAACTTATTTTTCGATTCATACTCAATGAAACATATTTCCAATATCATATTTCACTTAACGAAATACATTTCCAATACAGAATTCCACTTAATGAAACATAGTTCCCCATACAGAAATATGAAAGATCAAACAGGCAGCAGATTATTAGAGGGAATTCTGATTATTGGGAGAAGATATTATTTTAAAAACACTGAATAGAAAATAACAACAACAACAACGATTATTATTAATTAAATAATAATGATGATAATAATAGTAATAATAATAATAATAATAATAATAATAATAATAATAATAATAATGGTTTCAAATTTTGCCACAAAGCCAATAACTTTAAAGGAAGGGAGTAAGTCGATTACAAGGAACCCAGTGCTCAACTGGTATTTATTTTATTGACCCTGAAAGGATGAAAGGCAAAGTCGACCTTGGTGGCATTTGAACTCAGAACACCAAGATGGAAGAAATGTCGCTAAGCATTTTTTTCCAGCGTGCTAAAGATACTGCCAGCTTGCAGACTTAACAACAACAACAATAATAAAAATAACAATAACAACAACAACAACAACAATAATAATAATAATAATAATAATAATAATAATAATAAAATAATAATAATACTAAGCTTTTCTACTACAGGCATAAGGCCTGAAATTTGGGAGAGGGAGATAGTTGATTACATCAACCCCAGCACATAACTGGTACTTATTTCATTGACTCTGAAAGGATGAAAGGTAAAGTCGACCTCGGCAGAATTTGAACTTAGAATGTAGCAGCAGATGAAATACCACTAAACATTTCACTTGGTGTGCTAACGATTCTGCCAACTCTGCCTCACTAATAATAATAATAATAATAATAATAATATAATAATAATAACAACAACCTTTTCTAATATAAACACAAGGTCTGAAATTTGTGGGGAGGGGGATAGTCAATTACATTGACCCAAGTGTTTCACTGGTACTTAATTTATCCACCCTGAAAGGATGAAAGGCAAAGTTGACCTCGGCAGAATTTGAACCCAGAACGTAGAGACAGATAGGATGCTGCTATGCATTTCGCCCAGTGTGCTAACAACTCTGCCACGTCACAACCTTTTTCACTAATAATAATAATAATAATAATAACAATAATAATAATAATAATAATAATAATTTTTGTTTTGTTTTTGCCACAAGGTAAATGAATGTGCAGCATTATGAAGACTTGTTGCAAAAACAAGCGGTGGGAGAGTGTGACAGCTAATGAAAAGGATAAAAACACCAAAATATAATATAGCAAATCTGAATATGAGCTAAAACAAGATGAAGAAGCGGGAGTTGTGGCGGCAGCGGTGGTGAAGACAACAATGTAATAGAAACAGCAATGATGGAGGTAGATGATGATGATGATGATGATGATCATGATGGTGATGGTGGTGGTGGTGGTGATGTGTTTTGCAGAGAGTGTTCAACAATCTCCAATTGGTGCTTATGAAAAATTCTCATGAAAATATTACAATGAGTGCGTATATATATACAAGTGTGTGTGTGTGTGTGTGTGTGTGTCTTTGTATGTGTGTGTGTGTAAATCTTCTGCTATCGATTCCATTAGAATTTGGGAGAAAAGTAATATTCCATCTAAGACACAAAAGAATAGTCTAAATTAACAAATTATATTCAAAGATAGAAGATTATACAACAAGCACACACACACACAATCACACACATACATACATTATACTTGCATACACACTCACCTGTGTGTGTGTGTGTGTGTGTGTGTGTGTGTACAAACAGTCAAACATGTACATGCACAAAAAGATGTACACATGTACATACACACATATATATATATACATGTACACATATATATATACATGTATACATATATATTATACATGCAGACACCTGCATGCATGTGTTTGTGCATATGCATGGATATGTGTCTGTGTATATATGTATGCATACATACATATATATATATATATATATATCGGAGTGGCTGTGTGGTAAGAATCTTGCTTCCCAACCACACAGTTCTAGGTTCAGTCCCACTGCATGGCACCCCGGGCAAGTGTCTTGTGCTATAACCTCAGGCTGACCAAAGCTTTGTGAGTGGAAACTGCAAGAAGCCTGTTGTATTTATGTGCGGACATGCCTGCACGCAAAGACTATCTCAACTTTACTTAGCTTGATGTGTCTTCTCAAGCACAGCAAACAGCCAGGAGTTTCAGTTCCCTGTCATCCCATCTGTGAAGCCCAACATCTGATGATCCTTTCTCAACACTTCATCCCATGTCTTCCTGGGTCTATCCTTTCTGCAAGTTCCCTCCACACATACACACACACATACACATATATAAATAATATATATTCTTTCTTTTTTCTTTTACTTGTTTCAGCTTTTACTTGCTGGAGCACCGCCTTTGGTCGAGCAAGTCAACCCCAGGACTTATTCTTTGTAAGCCTAGTACTTATTCTATCGGTCTCTTTGCTAAACCGCTAAGTTACGGGGACGTAAACACACCAGCATCGGTTGTCAAGTGATGCTAGGACACACACAAACATACACACACACACACACAAACATACACACACACACACACACACACACACACACACACACATATATATATATATATACACGATGGGCTTCTTTCTGTTTCTGTCTACCAAATCCACTCACAAGACTTTGGTCGGCCCGAGGCTCTAGTGGAAGAAGACACTTGCCCAAGGTGCCATTTGAGAAGACCCATCAAGCCAAGTGAAATCATAGTCATAGCTGATGCTGATGTCACATAACTGGCACCTGTGCCAGTGGAATGTAAAAAGCACCTTTCTAGCATTGGACCTCATGGAGGCAAACGAAATGCTGCTAAGCATTTTTGCCCAGCATGCTAACGATTCTGCCAGCTTGCTGCCTTGAAATAATAATAATAATAATAATAATATAAATATATAACACACACACACACAAACATTCACAAATACACACATATGCACATCCACACAAATATACATAGACACACAAACATAAAATGTATACATTTGGTGTAAAGTACGCCTAAACCCACAAATATATAAACACAAAGATGCACATGCATGCATGTACATGCACATACACACACAGGCACACAGACATATGCACACTTGCACACACACACACACACACACATGCGCACATACACACTCAAGCACTAATAGTCATATAAACATACTCAATGCTGCACACACATTCAATTATACACATACATACACATATATGCATGTACACACAAATACACACACATAAATACACATACACATATGCATTCACACAAATATAGCACTACAAACATCGATAATCCAATACCCTTAAATTAAAAACACCAACACCAAGAACAACAACAACAATATGGAAATCACTATTGTTGTATGAAATACTTGAAAACTGAAGGAGTGTGGGGAGGGCAACAAAACAAACAAAAAAAAACAAAAAAAAACAAAAAAGTAGAACGGAATTGACGCGGGTGGCAATGGGGTGGATGTAATGGATGGGTTTGCATCATCAGGTTAGTGGAAGGATGACCAAACAATGAATTCTGGAGATCTATTGAAATTTGGCTGCAGAGGAAGGAAACAAATAAATAAACAATATAAATAAATAAATAAATAAATAAAGACAAATAAATAAATAAACAGGGCAAAAAATATACAAATAAACTATTAAATGAATAAACAAAAACATATATATTTATATATATATATCTAAGTAAAAATGTTTATAGTAATAAACAAATATATATATATATATTATATATATAGAAACAGATAAATAAATAACAGAAGAAAAAATAAAGAAAAATCAAAGAAAAAGATGAAATGAAACAAATAGATTTTTTTTTTTTCAGAATAAAAAAGAGATAAAAAAATTGGTTTCAAAAATAAATGAAAAAAAAAGATTCTAAAAAGATAAATAGAATTTTATTTTTTGTTGCTTTTTTTTTTTAAATTGAAGGGGAAGATTCGAAAGAGTAAAGACAGAATGGGTTGAAAAGATAAAAAAAAAGGGGGTTAAAAGAAGAAAAAAAAAAGTAATACGAATAAAACCATTATGACCATAACCCCCCCTCCAGTGGTAGGAAGGGGGTGGGGTGTAAAAAATATTTTAAATAAAAGAGGAGAAAGAATATTTGGGTTTGGAATTTTTCCAGCACTTTCTACACACAAACATCATGTCTTTCGGGGGTTTTCATTTTTAGCAGATGGAAGGAGGGAGGAAGGGAGAAGGAGGAAAAGGAAGAAAGAAGAAGAAAAAGGGAGAGGAGGGGGGGAGGAAAAGGAAGAAAGAAGAAGAAAAAGGGAGAGGAGGGGGAGGAGAAAAAGAGCAAGAAAGGAGAAAAATAAGGAAGGATGAAGAAAGAAGGAGGAGATCAATGACAACAACAACAAAGAATGAAGAAAGAAGATGAGGAAGAACAACAACAACAACAAAGAATGAACAAGAATGAAAATGAAGAAAGAAGATGATGATGATGATGATGATGATGATAATGAAGAAAGAAGAAGAATAGCAACAACTAAAATATTTCTTTCTTTATTGCTCACAGGGGGTGGGGGGTTACAACATAAAAGGGACAAACAAGGACAAAGGGATTAAGTTGATTACATTGACCCCAGTGCATAACTGGTACTTGTTTAATCGACCCTGAAAGGATGAAAGGCAAAGTCCACCTCAACGGAATTTGAACTCAGAACGTAATGGCAGACAAAATACCGCTAAGCATTTCACCTAGCGTGCTAATGCTTTGGCCAGCTTGCCGCCTTGCAACAACTAAAATGTGATAAGAACAAGCAAAATAATAAATTTTGGGTTCAATCCCATTGTAAGGCACCTCAAGTTAAATGTCTTTGGCTATAGCATCAGGTTAACCAATCTTTGAGAGTGAATTTGGTAGATGGAAACCATGTGGAAACCCATTGTGTGTGTGTGTGTGTCTTTGTGTCCTTCCCAACCTCACCACTTACAACCAGCGTCAGTTTGTTTACATCCCTGTAACCTAGTTTAGCAAAGAGACCACTTGCATAAATGCCAGACTTTAAAAAAATATTAGGGGAGGTGGTGCCCCAGCATGGCCACAGATCAATGACCAAAACAACTAAAATATCAAAATAGATTCGAACATACAATTCCTTATAATTCCTCTTCATTGCATCATCAGTGATACTCCTGGGGTCGTACGCAGAACAGGGTGGCAGTTTCAGGTCTCTCACCATCAAGCCCTCTCCTCATCCTCGCCCAAATGACTTAACTGGGGTGGATCAAGTTCCAGCTAGCATCCCAGAAGTAACAATCCACAAGTCTACCCTCTTTCCCCAAAGTCATCTTGTATCTTTGCTGACAGCTTCAGTGAAAAAACAGACTAAAATATTGTGAAAAGAACTTAGCAAAAACACAAATCAACACAGAAATAGCTAATTATATTTAGGGTATGAAATTGCCGTTTCACTAGGACCCCTCACATTTATTTAACCCTTTTCATACCAACTCACCTGAGACTAATTCTGGCTCTGAAATACAAATGCCTTGTTCGCAAAAGATCTTAATTAAAATCTTCCATCAAAATTTAGTCTTAATTTATTTTTCTAACACAAGGCGCAGGAGTGGCTGTGTGGTAAGTAGCTGGCTTACCAACCACATGGTTATGGGTTCAGTCCCACTGCATGGCACCCTGGATAACTGTCTTCTACTATAGCCTCAGGCTGATGAAAGCCTTGTGGGTGGATTTGGTAGACAGAAAGTGAAAGAAGCCCATCATATATATATATGTATGTATATATATGCATATGTGTGTTTGTTATTTGTGTCTGTGTTTGCCCCCCCCCCCACCATCAGTTGACAACCGATGTTGGTGTGTTTATATCCCCATCACTTAGCGGTTCATCATCATCATTGAAGTCTCAGCACTACAAGATAATAAATGATTAGTTGAAAACAATGTGAATGCTAAAGGGTTAAGGAGTCATTAAAATAGGTTCCATTTCGGCACTGGGTCAATGGAATTGACTTGCCCCTCCCTTCAAAATTACTGGCTTTGAACTAAAATTAAGAAAGAAAGACAATATATTACTGGTACTTAATTTGACAAGCTCCAGAGAGATGAATAGCAATAACGACCCTGGCATAATTCGACCCCGTGAATTGAATTTAGAAAAAGGATCAAACTTAGAAGTATGGTCAAAATGGTCAGTGACATTTCTTTTGGCTTTTCATGGTGTAAGTTCAAACTCTGCCCATCACCCTTTAAGGGATCGTTAAAACAGGTAGCAGTTGAGTCAATGGAACTGACTTGCCCCTCCCCTCAAAACCACTGGCTTTGAATTAAAATTAAGAAAGGAAAATAAAATATTACTGGTGCTGAATTTTACCAGCTGCAGAGAGATGAATAGCAATAGCGACCCTGGAATAATTTGACCACATGAACTGAATTTCAAAGAGGATCGAAGATAGAAGTATGGTTTTTAACGAGTGAATGATAACAAACATTGGATTTTAAAATCAACAATTTCATTTTATCCCATTAAGATTTTAAATCGATCACAATGGACTAATGCAGAACAAAGGGAAAAAGTCCATTTCAAAAGTATTGGAAAGCAAGAATTGAGATTATAATTTAATGTTTCCAAACGAATTAATAAAATCTGGAAAATTCTCAAACATGAAATGAATGTGTTTGCAGACATGGCTGTGTGGTGAAGAAGCTTGCTTCCCAACCATATGGTTTGGGGGTTCAGTCCCACTACACAGCACCTTGGGCAAATGCCTTCTACTAAAGCCTGGGTCAACCAAAAGCTTTGTCAGTGAAATTGGTAGAGAGAACCCAAAAGAAGCGCATTATAAAGATAGATAGACAGCTAAGATAGATATACATCCATCTATACATACATATATTATATATATATATGAGAGGTATTGGTATCCAGAAGACCCAAGATGGTTGGTGAGGCTATGTGAGTGCTATACACACACACATATACATATAAATATGTATAAATACATACTTACATGTACATATATAGGCACACACACACACGATTATCAGTTAGTTGGTTGTAAAAAAAAAAACTGAGCAGTATATTCTTGGTAACTGCACACAGTTGGTCAGAACATTACCACCATTTTTGCACTGACTATTCTTTCATGATTATGTAGAAGCACACAGCCAGAGAAAAAAGCTTCAAACACAAACCATGTCAACACCACATGTATGTGTGTGTGTATATATATATATATATATATATATATATATATATATATATGTTTGTGTTTGTGTTTTTGTGCCTCCTGTGAAGGCACATGGCTTAGTGGTCAGTGAATACGTATTAGGCTAGCTGACCAGCTGCTGATTAGAACCATCTCCCCTTAGTGATGATTCTTAACTGCAGTTCTTTTAAATACTGCCAAAAAATCTCACAAGAGAAGTTGCTGATTGGTTACTGACCAGCCAGTTTATAGCCAATCAAAACAGAGTTCAAACTACTTAGATGATTTCTGCTAAAGTGGTTCACATGATAGTGGAAAAGACAGTTTGGTTATGTCACATAATAGAGTCTCCTTTGATGATGATGATGATGGCCATCATATATGCAAAATGCTCACTGATATGTCTAAACTGCATATTATATATAGAGTGAAGAGATGTCTAAATTTGGAAGTAGATATCACATGACAGCTGACACATGATTATAGTAATAAACAAGTAGTTATAGAAGTAGTTATTACACAGTTATTTAGTTTGATGCCTTGTCATTTCTGCCGGTTGAACAACCTGAAGTACAAACGTTTTCTGCAATTCCAACCATTATGCTCTACTGTAGTGATGCACTTGGTCATACCACAACACACTATATGACAGACAAACACTAAATCACCAGGCTATACTACACTGCCTTATTCTCACAACACTACATTGTATTCCCACAACACACTATACTGTCTTACACTAAACTGCATTCCCACAATGCACTACACTGCATTCCCATATAACACTACACTGTCCCACAACACACTTCACTGCATTCCCACAATGCAAAGTGCTGCATTCCCACAACACCACACAACACTTTCTTACACTACATTGCATTCCCACAACACACTATACTGTCTTACACTAAACTGCATTCCCACAATGCACTACACTGTCCTGCACTACGCTGCGTTCCCACATAATACTACACTGTCCCACAACACACTTCACTGCATTCCCACAATGCAAAGCGCTGCATTCCCACAACACCACACAACACTATATTCCTCTGCACACAACACTTTCTTACACTACATTGCATTCCCACAACATACTACAGTCCCACAACACACTGCATTCCCACAACACACTACACTGCAACAAAACAATTATCACAACAATAATGTGGTGGTTGTTATTGTTGCAAACAATAGCAGCTTTGTCACTGCACCACAACACACACCACCATCACAATAACAATCACCCCTGCAACAACCATTACCACTACCACCATAACAACCATTGCCACCACCACAACAACAACAAATACTACTTCTACAAATAGGACTATAACAACCATTAGCCCATCACCACCACCACCAATAACAATAACCACTACACTACCACAGCCACAACAACAGAATTGCCATAAAACAATCGTAAAGGATTATATTGATCTGTGCTGTTGCTATAGATCAATGTATCAATCAATTTAAATAACAAATTGTATCCTTCTTCACAGACAGAGATAGACAGAGATTAAGAGGGGGAGGGAGGGGGAGAGTGAGTTATAGACAGAGGCAGAGGAAAGGAGGGTGTGTGGGAGAGAATGAGTAAGAGATGTATGTGGAGAGAATGAGTTATAGATAGAGACAGTGACATTCTGTTATAGATAAAGAGAGAAACAGTAAGAGTTGAATAGATTAGAGACTGAGATAGAAAGACAGAAAGAGAGAACGAAAGGAGAGAGAGAGAGAGAGAGAGAGAAAAGAAAAGAAAGGAAAGGAGAGAGAGAGAGAGAGAAAAGAAAGGAGAGAGAGAGGGAAAGGAAAAGAGAGAGAGGGAAAGGAAAAGAGAGAGAGAGAGAGGGGGAAAGGAAAAGAGAGAGATATTGAAAGAGCATTTGCACTGTTATAGAAATATAATAAAACCGATCAAGGAAAAACCTCTGAGAAGATTATTTGGTCAGTGGCGGGGGTGGGGGTGGGGGGGCTGTAAGATAGCAGTTGAGAGGAATTGTAGGGTGGGTTATATTTTGGGTAGGGGTAGGCTTAACGTTGTTGTAAAGGCCCAGGTCAGACTGCTGATCAAAAATGTTCCAGCCTCGACTATCATGCCTTCTTGTTTGGGAGGCATTTCATATCTAGGACAATACCGGTTTCAAATTTTGGCACAAGGCCAGCAGTTTTTTCAGGGAGGGGAGGGGCCAAGTCGATTGTATTGACCCCCAGTGTTCAATTAGAACTTACTTCATCGACCCTGAAAGGATGAAAGGTAAAGTTGACTTTGGTGGAATTTGAACTCAGAACATAAAGAGCTGGGAGAAATGTCGCTAAGCATTTTGTCAAAGCTGTTAATGATTCTTCCAGCTTGCCACTAAAATATAAATAATAATACTCTAGTGTTTTTCTCCGTCACAACATATGAATGAGAAAGGAAGGGGTGATGGCAAACTGGTAGTGGGGCATTTCAACTCTGTGAGTATATGTGTGTGTATGTAAAAAGGAGGTGTGCGTGTATATGTATAAGTGTGTGTGTATAAGTGTGTGTGTGTGTGTGCAATGGGAAATCGGATGGTGAACATAACACTGAAAAGAAAAATCAAACAGCGTTTCAACTCTGTGTGAGTATATGTGTGTATGTGTGTGTGCATGCACAAGAGAAGTATGTGAATATTTGTATGTCTGAGCTAGCATTCTTTCAGTAACAAACGATGACCAATGTCACATCTCAAAAGACAACTAGATAACATTGACAAGCGTATTAATTTGAGTGACCATCCATATTTATATATAAAACACTACAATTAGCTGCCATTTTTTACGGCATGGGGCCAGCTAGTAATATAAATAATAATGATTTCAAATTTTCACACAAGGCCAGCAATTTTAAGGAAATGGGTAAGTAGAGGACAAAAGGCAAAGGCAACCCCAGCAGAATTTGAACTCAGAGTGTAAACAGTCAGAAGAGTAATCCTGCAACTGACCAGTGTCCCATCCAAGAGGAAATATATGCACCATGGAAACTGAGAAACTGGCACTTGTATAAGGCTCAAGAAGGACCCCTTCATTCTGGATGCTAGTAATGTAGTGATTCTCAATATTTCAGTACCCTGAAGATCAAACAATTATGGTACCCTGGAGATCAAACGAAAAATTACTTGTACACTTCATATGGAAGGTTACAATGAAAAATATAAAAAGAAACTACAGGCATAGCTGTGTGGTTAAGAAGCTCATCTTAACCATGTGGTTTCAGGTTCAAGCCCACTGCACAGCACCTTGGGCAAGGGCCTTCTCCTACAGCCCCAGGCCAACCAATGGTTGATGAGTCGATTTGATTGATAGAAACTGTCCAGGAATTGAACCTATGATCAGCTGATCATGAATGCAACACCCTAACCACTAAGCCATGTACCCTCACAACAAACATACATACACACATACATACATATTTAAACACATACACTTACATACAAGCTTACATACACACATGTATACATATACACATGCCTACATGCACGCAGAAATAAACATACATATATGCTTGCATGCACACATAAATATATACACACACACGCTTACATGCACACATACACACATACATGTTGACATGCACGAATACAAACCTACATACATGCATGCACAGACATACACATGCTCACATGCACGCATACATATATTCATACATGCATACATACATGTTGTATGTGTAATGACATGAATAATTGAATATCGAATGTAAGTGATAGCATAGAATAAATGTGGAATAAGTGTGTGATATTATGATATCTGTGATTACTTTGAGTCAGCAGCAGTAATATGGAAGAAGATATATATACACAACACTTATGTCATATCCATTATGTCTTGATAAACATTCAATTCTCATGCATTCACACACACACACATATATTTGTGCATATACATACACAAACATGCATGTAGGCACATATATATATATACATACATACCATACATATATATATATATATATATATACATACCATACACATATATATATATATATATACATACCATACACATATATATATATATATATATATGTCTATACATGCACATACATATATATAAATGCATATACATATATATATACATACATACACATACATATACATATCTATATATAAATGCACATACATATATAAATGCATATGCATATACATACATACATACATATATACGCATATACATACATATGCATATACATACATACACATACATATGCATATACATACATACATGCATATACATACATACATATGCATATACATACATATATATGCATATACATACATACATATATATATATATATATATTTATGTATGTATATATATATCAGATTTGAAAGATTATGTAGACATAATAGATTATAACATTACATATATATGTATATATATAAATATATGTATGTATATACACACACACACAAAAGCAGTAAATATGTACTAACATATACACACACAAATTTTTTTCCATTCAATTGTT
The DNA here is from genome assembly GCF_006345805.1 of Octopus sinensis. Lineage (NCBI taxonomy): Eukaryota > Metazoa > Mollusca > Cephalopoda > Octopoda > Octopodidae > Octopus > Octopus sinensis. The sequence goes on along the minus strand of NC_043017.1, from coordinate 8,354,489 downwards.
GTAGCCTTCAGCATCAATTTTTACGAAATATCTGCAACAAAACAAGACAAAAAATAAACATACACCAAACAAAAAAAAAGCCCTGCCAACTTTGTTTATCAGCAAATTCTAACAGAAGACTAAAATGAAAAAGAAAAATGGAAAAAAAAAAACCCATATTCTTCCTCTTTCAAGTTCTTCCATATTCTTTCCAGTTCTTTTTCATATTTTTACCAAAAATTCCTCTATTACTTTTGATTTTTCGTTTCTCTTATAAACAATTATTAAAGATATAGTTTTTGGGAGAATGTGTTTTCTTTTTTTTTTATTCTTTTTGTAAGAAATGGTGTCGATCAAGAACACAATGGATTGATGGGATGTTTCTTGTTTTCTTTGCTTTTAATCTCTGGAATTACATTACTATTCTTCGTACAAGTGCAAACATTGCTTTAATCTGATTGATTTTTAAGAATGAATAAATATTATCTATGGATTATTATTATTATTATTTTCATTATTATTATGATTATTATTGTTATTATTATTATTATCATTATGATTATTATTGTTATTATTGTTATTATTATTATTATTATTGTTATTATTATTATTATTATTGTTATTATTATCATCATCATCATCATTATTAAGGTGGCAAGCTGTCAAAATTATTTGCACACCAAGCAAAATGCTTAGCAGTATTTCATGTGTCTTTATGTTCTGAGTTCAAATTCCACCAATGTCAATATTGCACTTTCATCCATTCAGGGTCGATAAAATAAGTACCAGTTGTGTAGTACTGGGGTCAATGTAATCGACTTTCTCCCCACCCTTGAAATTGCTGGCCTTGTGTTTAAATTTGAAACCGTCGTTATTATTATTATTATTATTATTATCACATCATTTTATCTCTGCTTTCCACATTGACAGGGGTTAAATGACTCAGAACCATTTGCTTATTCAAAGTCACTGCCATTCAAGGACCATGTCTCACTCATATGTCTCATTCTGGCTTCATTTCCACGGTTGAATACTCTTCCTAACTCCAACCATGCAGACAGTGTTGATTTGTTTAAACGTTTAAACTGCAAAATTTCTTGATTATTCCAGGAATGATGTCAAATATCTACCAAAAATAGAATTGATATTTTCTGCAAGTCATGTTGCCTCAATATACTTGACATATCTCAACAGAAAACAGTTTCAAACATAATATTCCTCAACAAAATACAGATTGGTATATAAAACTATAAAACATTTTTCCACAGTTATAGGTAATGAAATTTCTTAGTAGATACATCTGGTTTCCATAGTAAAAAGGTTAACATCTATTTTTTCATGTCGGCACGGGTTTGGACAAGGAGTTATTTGAGACTGGGTTTTCATGGCTAGATACCCTTCCTAACTCAAACCATGCACACACTGTTAGTTTGTTTACCCTTTCATTACTGTATTTATTTTAAGATGCTCTGTGTTTCTTTCAATTACTTTAAATATACACAAAGAATTTAGTAAAACAACTTAGTTATCATTCAGCTGGTGTTAGGAACATAAAATGTGACTAAGGTTTGGTGAAAGATTTTTATTCAAAACTTATGAAAACAAGACTTTTGTACTCAGAGCCAGAGCCGGTTTCAGCTGGGTTGGTAATGAATGGGTTAAACTGCAAATTTAAATTTCTTGGTTATTCCAGTAATGATGTTAAAAATATCTACCCAAAAATAGAATTGGTATTTTCTGCAAAATCATGTTACCTCAATAAATTTCTGTTTCTTCATATCAGCACAGATTCAAACAAGGAGTTATTTGAGACTGGATTTTTACAGTTGAATGCCTTTCCTAATTCCAACCATGTAGACAGTGTTGGTTGGGTTAACCCTTTAATTGTGAAATTAAATTTAATGGTTATTCCAGTAAGGATTTTAAATATTTACCAAAAAATATAATTGGTATTTTTCTGCAAGTCATGTTGCTTCAATAAACTTGATGTATCTCAACAAAAAATAATTTCAAGCTTAACTTTCCTCAACAAAAGATAGATTGGTTTATAAAACTGCTTCACACAGTTAAGGATAATGAAATTTTGGGTGAATATATCTGCTTTCCACAGAAAAAGGGTTACCATCTGTTTCTTCATACCTGCATAGGTTCAGATGAGGAGTTATTTGGTGGTAGGGTTTTTACAGCTGGATGCTCTTCCTGTCACCAACTTTTACCTGTTTTCAAGTTAGGAATTAGCTCTGTGTGTGTGTGTGTGTGTGTGTGTGTTTTGCCTTTTATCTTTTACTTGTTTTAGTCACTTGACTGCAGCCATGCTGGAGCACTGCTCTCAAGAATTTTTAATTGAATGAATCAACCCCACTACTTTCTTTAAAGCCTGGTATTTATTTTATTGGGTCTCTTGCCAAGCCACTAAGTTACAGGAATGTAAACAAACATGCATTGGTTGTCAAGTGGTGGTGGAGGACAAAGACACACACACACACATACAATGGGCTTCTTTCAGTTTCCATCAACCAAATCCACTGACAAGGCTTTATCAGCCCAAGGCTATAGCAGAAGTCACTTGCCCAAGGTGCCATGCAGTGGGATTGAACCTTGTACCATGTGGTTTGGAGGTAAGCTTCTTACCACAAAACCACGCCTGCACCTATCTTTTTTTTTTTTCAGAGTTTTCTTTTCGGCTTTTCGTACCTCAAAAAACATAGTCAAAGTCCTCAATGGCAGAACAAGCAGATGAAGACCTATGATCTCAACCTAAATGAACATGAAATTTCTACTAGAAAATTCCATTGTAGTTACTTTGTACCAAGAAGTTTGCATCAGAGAACCAGGAACAGTCTCAGGCAAGTTGGCATCAAAAGGGCTTTATCAGAACCTACTCTGTTGCAAGTGCTGAAGGCCTTGATAGGGGGATACAAGCCCTTTCTTCCCCCTCGTATTAAGCAGTTAAAAAAAAAAATGAATAAAATATCCTGACATTATCCAAAAGTCTTGGAAACATTTCATTGTGAAATTGGCGGATTAATTAAAATTAATGAAGTGCCGGCATTAGATAACGGAGTTTTATTTGTGTAGCATTTCTAAAGATTCTTTAGCAACAAGAATTCAAGGACCTTCAAGTGAAAAGTTGAATGTGTGTGTGCGTGTTTGTGAGTGTATGCATGTGTGTGTGTATGCAGATGTGTATGTGTATATGTATGTGCATCTGTGTATATGTGTGTGCGTTCATATATGTATGTGTGTTTATGTATGAGAGTGTATATGTATCATCATCATCATCATCATCATCATCATCATCATTTAACGTCTGTCTTTGTGTTTATGTTTGGATATGTGTGTGTGCAGGCGTGTGTATATGTATGTGTATGCATGTGTGTGTGTGTGTGTCTGGACATGTATGTGTGTGGGTGTATCTGTATATGTATGTATATGTACAAGTGTATGTATGTTAGTATGTACATATCTGTGTATGTGTGTGTGTATGCATCTGTGTACATATTTGTGTGTGTGTGTGTGTGTGTATCTGGACATGTATGTGTGTGGGTGTATCTGTATATGTATGTATATGTACAAGTGTATGTATGTTAGTATGTACATATCTGTGTATGTGTGTGTGTATGTGTGTGTGTATGCATCTGTGTACATATTTGTGTGTGTGTGTGTGTGTTTGTACATATATGTCAATGTGTCACTGTGTACATAGGTCTATGAGATTTAATGAAAGTAGATTGTATGAAAGCTTTTGTTCCTTTGAAATATTTAATCAAATACATTATGGCACTTAAAAAGGAAGAATTATTGTGAAGAGTCTGGTTCTTCTGGTAGAGGTTTCTTACAATTGTGTTGCAGAACAGCTGCCATTATCATAAGTGCATAATCTACAGACTATCAAATACTCATTAATGTCTATAATAGAATTAGAAATGAAAAAAGGCTTCTCAGACCAACATACATACAGACACACGCAAATGTGCGTCTGTACACAGACACACACTCAGAGGTCATATACAGTTATGTACATGCATAAACACATACATACATACAGAGACACACATATTTATACATACACACACATAAACATACAGACATATACACACACACACACAGATATATACATACACACACACACAGACAAACACACACAGACATATACACGCACACACACACAGACATATATATATATATATACACACAGACAAAAATACACACACACACAAATACTACATACACACACACACACATATATACATTCATACACACACATATATACATACACACACATATACATACACACACACATACACGCACACATACATACACACACACATACACACACACACACACACACACACATATATATATATATATGTATATATATATATATATATTATATATATATATATACTTATAGATAGATACGAGGTGTATTCCAGAAGTTTTGAGACTTTTACAGGAGAGACATGATTAATTTTAAACAAACACAATCTCCTTCAATGTAGGATGATGCTCTGACTTCAAAGCACTTGTAGTGCTCCAGCCACTTTGTGAAGGCCCTATGGAAGCTCTCCAAAGTGAAGATATCCAAGATCCTTGTCACAGCCTTCTTCATCATCTCCTTCAGCTTGGGAAAATAACCAAAAGTCACAGGGAGCAAGGGTCTGGAGCACAAGGAGGGTGCAGGGCAATTTTGATGTCCATCTTTGTCGGGTAGTTGGTTACCAGGATGAAACTGTGGACTGAGGGATTGGGCTGCAAGAGTGGAAGATCTCTGGCCTTTGATGATGAAATCTCTTCCTCAGCTCCCTAAAAACCTCAACAGAATTCTCTTTGTTGACTGCCTGGCCTGGGGGAACCCAATGGATGTAGATGATGCCCTTGCTATTTGTGGTTTATAATCTTCTACATGTTTACCTAAATTTTGATTTTGAGGAAAACTTTGTGGGTTGCACAACATATAGAGACACACACACAGGGCCAGATTAAGACCCACAAAGGCCCTGAAATTTACGTGCATTGGTTTCAAATTTTGGCACAAGGCCAGCAATTTTGGGTATAGGAGTAAGTTGATTACATTGACCCTAGAGCCTGACTGGTACTTATTGTATTGTCCTTGAAAGGACAAAAGGTAAAGCCAACCTCAACAGAATTTGAACCCAGAATGTAAAAATGAACAGAATTCCACTAAGCATGTTGACTGGTGAGCTAACACCCCTACCAGCTCACTGCCCTTAGGTTTACATATATTACCACAAACCTTGATACTGTGTCAGCTGGGTTCCCTTTTGACAGCCCCCTATTAAACTGATGTAATTTAAATTTGCAAATGTAGGTGTGGGCATGGCTGTGCGGTAAGAAATTTCCATTCCAACCATATGGTTCCAAGTTCAATCCTACTGCATGGCATCTTGGGCAAGTGTCTTCTACTATAGCCTCGAGCCAACCAAAGCCTTGTGAGTGGATTTGGTAGATGGAAACTGAAAGAAGCCCATTATATATACGGGCGTGTGTTTGTCCCACCACCACCGCTTGACAACCAGTGTTGGTTTGTTTGCATCCCCATAATTTAGTGATTCAGCAAAAGAGAATGATAGCATAAGTACTAGGTTTTAAAATAGTAAGCACTGGGATCGATTCATTCTACAAAAAATTCTTCAAGGCAGTGCCCCAGCATGGTCACAGTCTAATGACTGAAACAAGTAAACGATAAAAGATACAAGATATCAGTAAGTTGGTATCTGAACCCTACCAAGTCAGCATTACAACCTTCCAGAGTTTGGCAAAAAAAAAAAAAAAATACCAGTCATGTACTGAGGGCCAATCTTTATATTCTTCAATGAAATCTGAGGCCTTGTAGCTATATTGACAAATCAATACTATTAAGATGACTAATTTTCCATGCCATTAACTTTGTTTTTAGAATGAATGTTTCTGCAATATTTACATCTTCCATCTCTAAAGGCAAAAGTTAATGTTCTGGAAAATTGTCATCTTAAAGAATACTAATAATTCATCTCAGGACTTCAGACATTTATTGTTAATATTTGCTAAAATCAAGGCAGCAGGCTGGCAGAATTGTTAGCACTCTGGGTAAGATACTTAGCAGCATTTCATCCGCCTCTATATTTTAAGTTCAAATTCTTCTGAGGTCGACTTTGCCTTTCATCTTTTGGGGTCAATAAATTAAGTACCAGCTGAGCACCGGGGTAAGTTTAATCCACTTGGCCCCCTCCTCAAAAACTGCAGGCCTTGTACTTAAATATGAAACTAATACAGTAGAACCTTGCAGTATTTTTCGAGTAATTTGCTGCACAAGCTGAGACTCATGCAAATTTTTGTCTTGAAGTATGGAGGAGAAGTCCACAGTACAAGCACACAAATCACCCCATCTTTAACCCTTTTGTTACCAACCTGGCTGAAACCACCTCTGGCTCTGAGTACAAATGTCTTATTTTCATAAGTTTTGAATTAAAATCTTCTACCAAACCTTAGTCACAATTTATGTTCCTAACACTAGCTGAATGATAACTAAGTCATTTTACTAAATTCTTTGTTATATTTAAAGTAATTGAAAGAAACACAGAGCATCTCAACAGAAATACAGTAATGAAAGGGTTAAGGTAATTCAGTTAATAAAACCAGTTTACATATTTCTTTTGCATTCAATTTTTTATAATTATCATTTTACTTGTAACTACACCTTTTTTTGTTTTAAAACCCATAAAAAATTATTTTTGGGTGGTTTTGGAAGGCCGGAATGGATTAATTATATTTTAGTTAATTTCAATGGGAAAATTTGATTTGTAAAACAAGTAACTCATAAAATAAGCTCAGTCATGGAACGAATTAAACTCATACTTCGAGGTATCACTGTATTTGCTAGAATCAGTAAATCATCATCATCATCATCATCATTTAATATACATTTTCCATGCTGGCATGGGTTGGACAGTTTGACAGGGGCTGATCAGCTGAAGGGCCATTCAGGCTACATGTCTGTTTCGGCATGGTTTCTATGGCTGGATGCCCTTCCTAATGCCAACCACTTTACAGAGTGTACTGGTTGTTTTTACACACCACTGGCACAGGTGATTTTTATGTGGCACCACTTGGCAAAATACCTTTGCAGTATTTCTTTAGTTACAGTCCTTTACTTTATATTCTGAGTTCAAATCCTGCCTGATCAATTTTGTCTATCATCCTTCCAAGGGATAAGTTCAACCAACTATACTCTCCCCACCAAAAAATGTGTGGCCAATATTGGTTTCAAAAGAAAATATGTAAATATATGTAGAATTTCACAATTATTCTCATGCTGGCACCACATAAAAGGCAGCTGTGCTGGTGCCACTCAAAAGGCACCAATTCCAGCACCACATAAAAGGTACCTGTGCTGGGGCCACATCAAAGCACCCAGTATACTCTGGCATTAGGAAAGGCATCTAACCATAGCAACCATTCCAAACCACACGACTGATGCTTGATGCAGCCCTATGGCTTGTCAGCTCCTGTGGAGCCATCTAACCCATGCCAGCATAGAAAAAAGACGTTAAATAATGATGATTACCCCTGTCTTGTTTCACACTGATAAAGTATGATATGAGAGAGATTTGTCTGCCGTTTCTAGTAGATAATGCAACTACACACATACACACACACGTGTGTGTATGTGTGTGTGTGTGTGTGCAGAGTGGAGTCAGTTACCCTGGGTTAATTCAAATAGGTTAAACAGGTTTTTGCTATTTACTTCACTAGTTCTACCATACTTCCTACGACTCACTAATTTCCATGCTTAATTGATACACGGGTGCAAAGATCAGCGAAATTAAACTCGTTAATTTAATGTTGCTGAGCAACTGTTCATTAACTGACCTTATAATAATTTTTATTATCGTTTGTTTCTTTTTCTTTTTAAATCATTCAACTCTATCTAAGTCTTCACACTTTATGTTCGTCTTGGTATCGTCCTCCTCATTCTTCACCCTGGTGGCAAACAAAAGAAATCATCATCGTTATTATTATTATTAATTAAGACAGCAAGCTGGCAAAATCATTAGCACGCCAAGCAAATGCTTAGCAGCATTTTGTCTGTCTTTATATTCTGAGTTCAAATTCCGCCAAGGTCAACTTTGCCTTTCATTCTTTCATAGTCAATGAAATAAGTACCAGTTATACACAGGGGTCAATGTAATCGACTTATCCTCACCCCCCAAAATTTCATGCCTTGTGCCAAGAGTAGAAAGGATTATCATTATTATTATTTAAATTCTTCCGAAGTCAACTTTGCCTTACATCCTTTCGGGGTCGATTAAATAAGTACCAGTTATGCACTGGGGTTAATGCACTGCCACCTCCCCTAAACATAGCTCACTAGTCCCTTCCCCATAAATTTCAGGCCCTGTGCCTTTAGTAGAAAGGATTATTATAGGAAAAAAAGTAAAAATAGGCACCTGCCTCAAAAGGCAGGGAATGCATGGTTTTTAGGGGTTTTTCCATGAGCAACCCTCAAATGTGTCTGCCCTATTGAGGATTATTCATATTCTTTTTTTTTTCGACTTCTTTCAGTCATTTGACTGCGGCCATATTGGAGCACTGCCTTTAGTCGAACAAGTCAACTGCAGGACTTATTCTTTGTAAGCCTAATACTTACTCTATTGGTCTCTTTTGCCAAACTAGGATATGCCAATACACACAGATAGAGAAATTAAGCCCAATAGGCCAGATATAGTTGTCAGAGATCATGAAGGAAAAAAAATGCTTACTAATTGATGTATCAATACCAGCAGATGACAACGTTTCTCTAAAAGAAATGGAGAAACTTTCAAAATACAAAGTCCTGGAAATAGAGGTAACTCGAATGTGGAGTCTAAAAACAGAAACAATTCCTATCATAGTAGGCGCATTAGGTATGATAAAAAAAATATTCAGACAAATACATAACAAAAACACCAGGACTTATAAATATATATAACGAAAACAGAAAATTGCATTACTGGACACTGCACACATCCTATGCAAATCACTACAGTAACCATCAGAGCATCACAACAAACCACAGCACATACCCAAGGCACACAGAGTTGCGCTCGGTAGTGAAGTGAAAGCATGCTATGAAAATAAAACTACTGAATAATAATAATAATAATAATAATAATAATAATAATAATAAATGCCCTGATGCAGTACCAGGCAGTGGCTCTCATGGCTTCTGATCTTAACTGATGGGAAGTGTTATCATGTACATTGTTTTGTCTTGGTATAAAAGATGGGCTACAGCAAATATTCTGCTCAATACCACAGATTTGCTTGTCAGTTGTTTGACCTTAACCAGTTGAGCATGTCCCTTAGTGGCTGACAATATGTGCATCTCTGATCACAAGCAGAAGTAGTGGGGGAGCATCATAGCCATGTGTTGAGAAGGATTCTTTGGGGTTTGAATAATTCACCTCTGGAAACATGGGTGTTTCGTTCAACGTCCTTAAACAACCCTTATTCAGGGACCTTTTGAGCGGGATGGGTTACTCGATCTGAAGAAAATTCTAACTGGGCTCCACCTGCAAGGTCATGTGCTGTTTATCTTGATATGAGATCACCATGTCGCGCACATATGGTTGTGATGCATGTGCCTGGTGTACCCTTATCAGACGGGTAGTCATGATGGGTATACTGGGCTTCGTATATTTTACCCCAGTGTCACTTTGATGGCATGCTCTGCTTGCTCACTCAATAATAATAATAATTCATTCTTTTATTGGCCACAAGGGCTCACATAAAATTACATTAAAAGACATACAACATAAAAGACAAAAACAGGATGATACAATGGGTTTTATGTGTAGACAATATAAATAATAATAATAATAATTTTTTTTCCAAAAAATTATCAATAAAATGAGACAAACAAACTTTTTTTTTAAATAATTTAAAATTACCGTTTAGAAAAAAAAAACTTCAAAAAAGGCAAAAAGTAAGAAGAAAACCAAAAGTCAAATGAAAACCCCTGGAGGGGATTCCATTTGGGATTTAATGAAAACTGAAATAAAAAAAACTATTTGAAAACAAATAACATAAAACATACAAAAATAAAATTTAAAAAAAAAAGCAAAACACACAGAGGAGAAATTCACGAAAATGTGTGAGAAAAAAATCTGAGAAGAATTTAGTTCAATTCTTGTTGGACTAGTAATGGTGGTGGTAGGTAGGTGGGTGGGTTGATGGTGGTGGTAGTAGTGGTAGCTGGGTGATGGTAATAATGGTAGTGGCTGGTGAGTGGTGGTGGTGGTGGTGGTGGTGGTGGCCATCACTACAACCACCACCCTACTAACACAGCAACAATGTTCTTCTATCCTTCACCTCTTATATGAAACTAATTCTAGCATATTTGGTTGAGTAAAGAAGACAATAACATACACACACACACATACACCGATTACATCGACCCAATGTGTAACTTTAATCGACCCCGAAAGGAAAGGCAAAGTCGACCTCGGCGGAATTTGAACTCAGAACGTAACAGCAGACGAAATACCACTAAGCATTTCGCCCGGCATCCTAATGATTCTGCCAGTTATTATTGTTATTATTATCGAAGGCTTTCAGAATCCCTAACATGCCGGGCAAAATACTTAGCAGCATTTCACTTATCTTTACATTCTGTGTTCAAATTCCACCGAGGTCAATGTTGTCTTTCATCCTTTTCGGTTGAATAAAATAAGTACCAGCTGAACTCTGGGGTAAAATGTAATTGTCTGTCCCTCTCCTGCAAAATTACTAGCCTAATACCAAAATTTGAAACCATTATTACTATTATTGTTATTACCATCGTTAGCAGCAGCAGCAGTAGTAGTAGTAGTAGTAGCAGTAGTCATTAAAACCTGAACCATCATCATTAGTAGTAAAACTAGCTCGAGTGCCCATTCATAAATCTTTTCACACAACCAGATGTGTTCTGATTTCATTGTCTAATGTTATAATTTTAGACTGAGAGTTTTATTGACATTTTCGGAATGTAATAATGGGTGTGAGATAATGGCAGGGAATTATAAATTATTCGTTTTCTGTAAATATCTTCATTGAATGATAAAAAAAAGAAAACTAAATTTAAGTTAGAAGTTAACAAAATGAATTCATAATTATTTTTCTCTCTTCTTCAAAGTCAGCAAAATCATGACTTAATTTTTTCTTCTATTCTTAGTCATTTGACTGCGGCCATGCTGTAGCACCACCTTAAAGGATTTTAATTGAAGAAATTGACCCCAGGACTTATTCTTTGTAAGACTAGTATTTATTCTATCAGTCTCTTTTGCCGAACTGCTAAGTCAATGGGACATACATTAATATCAGTTGTCAAGCAGTGATTGGGGACAAACACAGACACACACACACACACACACACATATACGACAGGCCTTTTCAGTTTCCATCAGCCAAATCCACTCATAAGGCTTTCTTCGGCCTGAGGTTATAATAGAAGACACTTGCCCAAGGTGCCACACAGTGGGACTGAGCCTGGAACCATGTGGTTGTGAAGCAAGTTTCTTACCACACAGCCATGCCTGCACCTATGGTTAACTATTCAGGATTTCTCTGGCATCTTTGCACCTGATTTTGAACTTTCTTTCTCATAAAATTCACACTCTCTATAGACAATCTTCTTTGTTGCAGACAACCTAAGTGCTAACAGATTATTTCCATTCTGAACCTGATCTGTCATAATAACCAAAACAGGCTCCTACTAAGCGGTAAGTGTAACCTCTCGAAAGAGCTGTTCTTCACTCCTGCTCCAGAACGTCGGCTGCAGGGTCACTCCGAAAAGCTCTATCTGCGACGATTTCATCTCAATCGAAGGAGAGGGGGCTTTCTCCGTCCAGGTTGCAGATCCATGGAATAAACTGCTGGACGAGATAGTGAAGATGCCGATGACCACTTGGTTCAAAGTCTCTCTTGACCAGAAATGGCCTGAACTCTTTGCATGAACACCCTCCCTGTACATAACTCCATGTCTCCCTACATGGCCTTGCTTTTGCTTTTTGAGCCAAAAATTAACTTAACTACTACAAGACTGACATGTATTTAATGTTTAAAATACATTCTTCTGATCAAAAAACATATTTAGTTTTGCAATACCTGTGATGACACCAGCACCTGTGATGACACTACTGCAAAAATGTATCGACTCAGGATAACAGATAACATCAGTTGTGCAGAATAGGAGGACTTGCATCCATGGGTCATTGTCAGTCTTCCTGAAAAGGCAAAAAGGGAAAATCTTATCTAGGCCTGCACATCCAGCACAGGGTCCAGTCCCGGTTGATGTGTGGTGGCGTGTCAGCTTCAATGATGCTGAGAGCTGTGTCAATGGAATGCAAGCTCCTTGTAAATTATTCTCATGCTACAATGGTCAAGAGATCAAAGCCAGACTAATATAAATCACCTCTTCTCAGAGGTAAAAATGGGTTTGTGTAGGGACAAGAACCCTAGCTAGAAAAAAAAGCAAAGTTTACAGAAGTACTGATGACAATTCAAAACCAGCAAAACCTAGGAGAGTAAGGCCTTTCCTCAAGGAAACATTTGATGCAGGGTAGCAAAATCTAAAAAGAGGGTGCAAAAAGCAAGGATCCAACAAGAAATTGTGACTAAGGTTTGGTGGAAGATTTTAATTCAAAACTTATGGCAACAAGACACTTGTACTCAGAGCCAGAGCTGGTTTCAGCCGGGTTGGTAACAAAAGGGTTAAGCATCTGCTTTCCATGCTGGCATCGGTTACAGTTTGACTGTAGCTGCACCAGGTTCCAACCTGATAGTAACAGATTTGTGCAACCCATGTCAGCATGGAAAACATGGATTTCAAAATCAGGAGGAGGGCAATGATAGTGATGATGATGATGATGATGACGACAATAGTGATGGTGACATATGATAAACGAGAATATAAAATGTTGCTTGTTTTCACTTGACGTGATTCTGCGTGAAATACTTGAAGCATATTTTAGTAGTCAATTATTGATTTTTTTTATTGATTATTCATACATATACATGTACATGCATAAACATATATTCATATTATATATATATATATACACACACATACACATTTTCATACACATACATAGATACATATCACTGCACACACACATACACACACATACATTCACACACACACACACATTCACACACACATATATATACACATATATACACACACACACATATACATATATATACATACAACATGCATACACACACATACACACATATATATGCATTCACATATTTATACATACACACGCAGGAACATAGATACCTGTGTGTGTGTGTGTGCGCGTGTGTGTGCATACGTGCGTGTATTTTTTTCTTATTTTGAAAGCCCAATTAATTTTGTCAAGTATTTCATGCAGTTTCCCACCAGAAAATTATATTCAGGTATTCAACTTAATCTCATACTATTTAATTTATAGTATTTATTTAAAATACTTATAAAATCTATACCTTTATATATAATTATACGTGTGTATATATATATATATATATATATATATATAGTTTTACATGTATTATATTTGATATCCATTTCTCTAGTATTTTCCATTTGATTGGGTTTTTTTTTTCTTTTTTTTCTTGTATTTATTTTAATTTATTTTAGATAGACAGACAGACAGACAGATATTTACTACCTAATTATTCTATGTTGCTTATTGTTAATTAACCCAAGGTCAGGACTGACTGCATTTGTGTACGCATGTACGTATGTGTGTGTGTATGTATGTATGTATGTATGTATGTGTGTGTGTACAATTTTTTACCCTTCGTTATGTAGTTAAATTTTTAGATTGAATTAAATTAAATTAAATGTCATAGTCATGCCTTGACTAATTGTTTGCTTTTCTTCACTACTTTAACCTATATACATGTGTGTGTGTGTGTGTGTCTGTGTGTGTGTATGTATGTATGTTTGTGTGAGTATGTATGTGTGTGTGCATGTATGTATGCATGAGCATGTGTGTCTTTGTGCTTGTATTTGGTCATCACCACCACCACTTGATAACTGGTGTTGGTTTGTTTATGCCCTTGTAACTTAACAGCTCAGCAAAAGTGACTGACAGAAGAGAATAAATACCTGACTTACAAAACAAACAAAATAACTGTACTGGGAGGTGATTTATTCAACTAAACCCTTCAAGGCAGTGCCCCAGCATGGCCACAGTCTAGTGAGTGAAACAAGTAAAAGATAAAAGATATACAAGAAATCCAGGAATATATTAACTAATGCACCCTTTTCCAAGACAGAGGATGAGTAGGAAGGACAATTTGAAGCAGATTTAGCTGTTATTTCCAGCAAGCCAAGCAACTACCTACAGACTACCTCATCTTTATTGTCATTGCTGGTTGTTGTCATTTTTGTTCCTTTTTGTTCTTTGTTTTTTACTTGTTTTAGTCATTAGACTGCGGCCAAGCTGGGGCAGAACCCTTGATGAATTTTAGTCCAATGAAATGACCCCAGTACTTATTTTTTTTATTTTATTAAGCCTGGTATTTATTCAATCAGTCTCTTTTGTGGAACCGCTAAGTTACAGGATGTAAACACACCAACTCCGGTTGTCAAGTAGTAGTTGGGGACAAAGACAGACATGTGTGTGTGTGTGTGTGTATATATATATATATATATATCATCATCATCATCATCATCATCGTTTAACGTCCGCTTTCCGCGCTAGCACGGGTTGGACGGTTTGACCGGGTCTCGGAAGCCAGGGGCCGCACCAGGCTCCAGTCTGAATCTGGCAGAGTTTCTACGGCTGGATGCCCTTCCTAACGCCAACCACTCCGTGAGTGGATTGGGTGCTTTTTACGTGCCACCTGCACAGGGGCCGGAGGGTCCGGCATCGTCACGATCGGTTCGAGCATTTTAACGTGTCAGCGGCACATGGGCAACGAGGTCCGGGGTACTTTGGGGATCCAGGGTACTTTGGGGATCCGGGGTACTTAGAATGAGTAGGGGGTATGTGGAATTGCTGCAGAAAGCAGCCCGGGTCTTTGTAGTCACAGCATTTATCATCACTGAGTAACGTAATTAGGTAGAGGAAAGAAATACAGATATTCTAGAGTTGAGTTGGGGAGGGGGAGGTCCAGTTGAGGCGGGTAATATAGGAGGGCAACCAGTGGGGAAGGTTGGGGTAAGGAGGAACGATGGCAGGAAGGGTTGGTGTAGGTTCCTAAAATAAAGACATTCGTTATCGTCACTGAGTAACGTTATTAGGTAGAGGAAAGAATACAGATATTCGAGAGTTGAGTTGGGGAGAGGGGGGGTCCAGTTGAGGCGGGTAATATAGGGGAGCAACCAGTGGGGAAGGTTGGGGTAAGGAGGAACGATGGCAGGAAGGGTTGGTGTAGGTTCCTAAGAAATAAAAACATAGGATATTACGAGGCGGGAGGGAATGAGGCAGTGTCAGGAGGAAGCATAAGATCGGTGGGCAGTTGATGAGCTATGGCGCTAGCAGCTTGTCTTTTCACAGTGAAAGCATATGAGGAGAAGGGGTAGTGGGGGGAGGGGGAGGGAGTAGGGCGTACCCGGTGTAGATGAGTAAGGCGTATCCGTGTAGATGGTGAGGACAGGGTATACTGGTATTGGTGGTGGGAGGTGAGGAACAGTGTTCACCGGTATTGGTGGTGGGGGTGAGAACAGTGTTCATCGGTATTGGTGGTGGGGGTGGGGGGGCGGGCGCACCGCCAATGGCTGAAAGATGGGAAGAGATGGGAAGAGATGGGAAGAGATGGGAAGAGGGGAAGAGATGGGAAGAGATGGAAGAGATGGGAAGAGATGGGAGAGATGGGAAGAGATAGGATTACGGCTTGAGGTAGCCTGGCCTAAGGTTAAATTTTGTAGAGAGAGAGATAGAAGATAAATCAAGTTATGGCGAAGGCTTGAAAGTAGCCTAAAAGGTTAAATTTTCGTAACAATGTATGAAGAAACGTAGTAACAACGAATAAAATAGTAGATAAATTTTTAAGAACTTGCTGCGGACATCGAACGGGAGTTGAAATTGAATTGGGAATTTAAATTATAGAATCGTAATGGTGAGAGGAGGAAAAAAGACCGCCAAATGGCTGAAAGATGGGAAGAGATAGGATTACGGCTTGAGGTAGCCTGGCCTAAGGTTAAATTTTGTAGAGAGAGAGATAGAAAGATAAATCAAGTTATGGCGAAGGCTTGAAAGTAGCCTAAAAGGTTAAATTTTCGTAACAATGTATGAAGAAACGTAGTAACACAACGAATAAAATAGTAAGATAAATTTTTAAGAACTTGCTGCGGACATCGAACGGGAGTTGAAATTGAATTGGGAATTTAAATTATAGAATCGTAATGGTGAGAGGAGGAAAAAAGACCGCCAAATGGCTGAAAGATGGGAAGAGATAGGATTACGGCTTGAGGTAGCCTGGCCTAAGGTTAAATTTTGTAGAGAGAGAGATAGAAAGATAAATCAAGTTATGGCGAAGGCTTGAAAGTAGCCTAAAAGGTTAAATTTTCGTAACAATGTATGAAGAAACGTAGTAACAACGAATAAAATAGTAAGATAAATTTTTAAGAACTTGCTGCGGACATCGAACGGGAGTTGAAATTGAATTGGGAATTTAAATTATAGAATCGTAATGGTGAGAGGAGGAAAAAAGACCGCCAAATGGCTGAAAGATGGGAAGAGATAGGATTACGGCTTGAGGTAGCCTGGCCTAAGGTTAAATTTTGTAGAGAGAGAGATAGAAAGATAAATCAAGTTATGGCGAAGGCTTGAAAGTAGCCTAAAAGGTTAAATTTTCGTAACAATGTATGAAGAAACGTAGTAACAACGAATAAAATAGTAAGATAAATTTTTAAGAACTTGCTGCGGACATCGAACGGGAGTTGAAATTGAATTGGGAATTTAAATTATAGAATCGTAATGGTGAGAGGAGGAAAAAAAGACCGCCAAATGGCTGAAAGATGGGAAGAGATAGGATTACGGCTTGAGGTAGCCTGGCCTAAGGTTAAATTTTGTAGAGAGAGAGAGATAGAAAGATAAATCAAGTTATGGCGAAGGCTTGAAAGTAGCCTAAAAGGTTAAATTTTCGTAACAATGTATGAAGAAACGTAGTAACAACGAATAGGCAGGGTTTTTTTTTTTATTATTTTACGAAATTTTTTTATTTATTTTTTTATTTTGCTAAAAAGATACCCCCCCCCCATCATATCCAAGGGCACCATGAAAAATAATCTGCAAAATCCCCATCTAGACGGAGAAATTCTAATGTATCTGAGCAACCTATCCCTGACGTCCACCTATATATACATACGTGCATACATACATACACACACACACACCACACACACATATATATATATATATATATATATATATATATATATATATATATATACAGGGTGCGGGCAGTATTTGAGGACACGTGCATTTTTAGTCATTTTATTTGACTAACTTTTATTGAACTTGTATTTCAGAAAATAACAATAACAGGCCCTATGCTTCCTAATGAAATGAAGAGGCTTGCTGTGATTGTGGCTTTGAAGGCTAAGCATAGTGATTTAGAAATTTCTGCAAGATCTTTTGTCCACAAGATCCAGTGTGAGTTAGGCAAAGAAGATGGAAGCGTATTACCTGTATCAAAACATACAAAACATTCCAAATGCTCTGATTCTACCAGGACACCTGAATTTATTCAGGAAGTTTAGCAAAACATTGAAGACATTCCAAGAAAACCAATGAGGTCAATTGTAAAAACATTTCATGTGTCAGAAAAAACAATCAGAAATGTTGTGCATGAAGACATCAGATACAAATCTTACGTGATGAGGAGAGATAAATTCATATCAGAAAAACAAAAGGAAATCATTTCATCAGATCCAAAAGACTTTTGAACAAACTTAAAAATCCATCAGAAAATGGTGTGATTTGGTTTTTCTCAAATGAGAAAAACTATGACCAAGACCAGAAAACTAACAGAAGAAATGACAGATGGCTATGTGCAAACCCTTCTGAAGTTCCAAAGTAATGCACACAAAATTTCCTGCAAATGTCATGGTGTTGGGAGTTGTTAGCAATGAAGGACATGTGATCCCACCTCACTTTTTACCGCGAGGCCTTAGAATGAATACTGCTGCATATATTGAGGTTCTGGATAAAGTTGTTAAGCCTTGGATCAACAATGTATGTTTTTCAACAAGATTCTGCACCATCACACAAGGCTCAAATGATACAAGAAAGGATGGCTGACAATTTGCACGATCACATGACCCCCAATATTTGGTCCCCTAATTCTCCAGATCTCAATCCATTGGACTACTATGTATGAAGCATCATTGAGAAAAATGTCAATGGACCAAATCTATAGTAGATGACACTTGCTCAATGTGCTACACATTGGGACTGAACCCAGAACCATGTGGTTGAGAAGTAGTTGTTGGCATTTTTTCGATGCATGATGAGAATCTAAAGCTGCTATTTCTAGCAGGCCGAGCAAATACTTATGGACTATCCATCATAACCGTTGTTGTTGTCAGCATTTATTTTATTCAATGTATGAAGAAAACCTAAACATTTGCCGTCATTCAATTCCACTGCACCTTGACACACTAATTAGAATAATTACAGTAAGAGTTGTATAACAACTAATCAACTTCAACACTGTCTCTTAACGAGAGCAGCAACACCAACAGAAGAAGTAGGTCTCTCTTAAACGTAATTGAATACTTTAATGATGGAAGAGGGAGGAAGAGGAGAAGAGAGACAGACAGATAGGGGGGAGAAAGACAAAGGAGAGGAGAGAGAAAGAGAGAGAGAGAGAGTCAGGTTCCACAAATGTTCGGAAGATACAAGATTAAAAACATTGCAGTGGAAACATCAAACACTGACATCATTCCGTCAGTTGGTTTTTATTACTAAACAATGAATACTTTGGTTTTTTTATCAGCTTTATTTTGATTATATATTTTGTCATCGTGTGTGTGTGTGTGTGTGTGCATATATATATATATATATATATACATATATATATGCATATATACATACATATACATACATATAAATACATACATATATATATATATACATATATATACATACATACATATATATACATATAAATACATACATATATATACATATACATATATATACATATACACATATACATATATATATATATACACATATACATATATATATACACATATACATATATACATATATATATATGTATATTTATATATATACATATATATCATCATCATCATCATACGTCCGTTCTCCATGCTAGCATGGGTTGGACGGTTCGACCGGGGATCTGGGAAGCCAGAAGGCTGCACCAGGCTCCAGTCTTATCTGGCAATGTTTCTACAGCTGGATGCCCTTCCTAACGCTAACCACTCCGTGAGAGTAGTGGGTGCTTTTTATGTGCCACCTGCACATATATATATATATATATATATATATATATATAAATATATATATACATATATATAAATATACATATATATAAATATACATATATACATATACATACATATAATATACATACATACATATACATATAAATATACATACATACATATACATACATATATACATATACATACATATATACATTACATACATATATACATATACATACATATATATATACATACATATACATACATATATATATATACATACATATACATACATATATATATATATACATATCTTTTGTATCTTTTCGGAGAGGCCTTTCTGTGGAATCTTGACAAGTGAGTGCCTGAGTGTAAGTGTGAGTGAGGTTTTAGTAAATAAATGAGTTGTATCTCTTGGTTAATGAAGAAAATAAGAAACGATCGTAAGCGGAGATTTAGTGAAAAAATTATACAAAGCATATTGCAAATGAAAATAAAAATACAACATTGGTTTTTCCAGAACCTTTCATTACAAAGCCTTTTCGAATTACGGATTTTTTTCCTAATCAGGGATGGTCACTTTGGTCAACACACCCTAGCACCTGTGCTGGCATCACATAAAAAAAACAGTATCCATGCACGAGGCTAGCAATTTTGATGGATGGGATAAGTCGATCACATCAGTGTCCAACTGGTACTAATTATATTAACCCCAAAAGGCAAAATTGACCTTAACAGAATTTGAACTCAGAACATAAAGACATACGAAATGCCACTTGGCATTTTGCCCAGCATGCTAACAATTCTGCCAGCTCATTGGCTCACTCCTGTCCATTAATATCTCAGGCTTTAATGCACTAAAAACATTTTTTTTTTCCTGAATATCTGTTTCTGAAATATGGGTGTGTCTGATATGCTTGTGTGTCTTTTATGCCATCCAATATGGTTGTCGTATTGTATTTTATAAAATTATGTGTCACGCTTGATGTTTACTCATTGATAACGAAAGTAGGGAGTGGAGATGGCCCTTTGATAATTGGAATGAAATGGAGCAGAAAACCTTCACAAGGGGGAGCTGTGGTACCTATTTAATTATAAGATTAGTCAGTTGTTGTTTAGTCAGAGGTTAGCTTCGACCAGGCAGACCTGTATCCTTACAGTCATTCTAACCATGACTGTCCTGGGTGCAGAGTAAGTTTTAATTAGAGTTCTTTTTTTTGTTTTTTTATCCTTGTTTCAGTTATCAGATTACGGCCATGCTGGGGCACTTGCCTTGATGAACTTTCAGTCAAATGAATCAGCCCCAGTACTTATTTTTTCCTTTTTAGCTTCATCCTTATTCTATCAGTCTCTCAGATCAAACCACTAAGTTAGATGGACATAAACACACCGACACTGTTTGTCAAACAGTGGTGGAGGACAAATACAGACATAAAGACACATCAACATCATTATCATCAACATCTAACGTCCATTTCCCATGCTGGCATGGGTTGGATGGATTGACAGGAGCTGGCAAGGCCAGGGGCCCACACCAGTTTCCAGTCATCTGTTTTAGCTTGGTTTCTATAATTGGATGCTCTTCCTAACACCAGCCACCTTACAGTGAGTTCTGGGTGCTTTTTACATGTCACCAGTGGATACAAGGTCTTCTTTCAGTTTCCACGTACCAAATCCACTTAAAGGGCTTTGATCGTCCCAAGGCTATAGTAGAAGACGTTTGGCCAAGATACCACGCAGTGGTACTGAACCCAGAACCACATGGTCAGGAGGCAAGTTTCTTACCACACAGCCACACCTGTATCGATATAGTTTGCTGTTATTTCTGGCAAAATTCAGTATTCATAATGAGGTTCTCTTGTTACCTGGATTAATTAGTCATGAAAGTCATATATTTTTGTGTCCCATAATCGAATGGCACTGGGGTGGGGGAGGTGGTAATGGTTTGAGAATCACTGCATAAAGAGGTTTGAGTTCACATACAAATTCAAGTTTGTGGGAGACACACGTGCATGAGAAAATTAAAAGCTCACCTGAGTATTAAGATATTTTCAGCAGGTAAAAAAAGAAAGAAGAAAAACAGAAACAAAAGTGCAAAAATGCTTTAAAAAGAGTCATAACTGAAAATTGTCTTATTCTATTTTTTGTTTTTTATTGGATGTTTCTATTGTTTTTATTTTTCTTATATTTTTGTGATATTCTTTGTGGTATTGTTTTTATTTAGACCAAGGTCAACTCAGGGCAACAAACCTACTTTGCACATATTCAAAGGTGTTTCAGCCATGACTACGTCATCTGGGGTTCAAACAGTGGATCTTCAACTTCATTATCCAATGTACTCTTCTAATTTTTATATTATTTACATTATTTACATTTGACGGATATTTGTCCTCATCTTGTTTGTTGCTAACACATTTCAGCTGATATACCCTCCAGCCTTCATCAGGTATCTTGGGGAAATTTTGAACCTGGGTTCTCATTCCTAAGGTATTTTTCGATGCTGTTGTTGTTATTATTACTACTACTATTATTATTGTAGTTGTTCAGGTCACTGCTTGGAATCGAACTCGGAATCTTGGGGTTAGTAGCCCATGCTCTTAACCCCAAGATCCCGAGTTCAATTCCAAGCAGTGACCTGGACTGCAGTGGTGGCAGCGACAACGACAACAAGATTGAAAAATAGCTTAGGAATAAGAACGCAGGTTCGAAATTTCCCCAAGACACCTGATGAAGGCTGTTGTAGGATTCCTCATTTTTTGTCAGCAGAGTGGATTGGAGCAACATGAAATGAAATGTGTTGCTGACGATGACAACTCTGATGAAATATTGCTTGTGACGCTGATGATGATCACAATGACAACGAGAATGGCAAAGACAATGATGATGTTGATGACAATCGTGCTGATGATGAGATGATGGTGATGTTGACAGTGATGATGATGACAACAACGACGATGACAATCAGTGACAATGATAATAATCACAGTGATGATGATGATGATAATGGTGATGGTGACTGTGAAACCCAGATCTGATTGAAATATTTGAACACAGAGACACTGTACACCTGTTCTGAAACTGGAATGTGTATATAAAACATGGCATAAATCAACTGCGCTATCTCTTGTCATATAAGATCTAAACAAAAAAAAAATAAGAGAAAAATAATAATAATAATAATAATAATAATAATAATAATAATAATAAAATTGTCTCTTCTGATCAATCAAGAGAAATCAATCAATATACACTTCAAAATAAAGAAAAATAATTTGAGAAGCAAATGCATTAAAAAAAAAAAGTAAGAAGAAAACCAAAATGGACGTGCAACTAAACCTCACACTTATCGTAAATTAAAATCTTCATTAGATTAAGTGATCAAAACGAAGACTTAAAACTGATTGAAAACATTGAAAAAAAAAAAACAATGAAAGGATGTAAAAATAAAATAAAATAAAATAAAGAATTGTTGTTAGTGTTTCTCATCAGAGTTTATCACTTTGGTTCATTCGTCGTTAAACAAACTTAATTAAGCCTTGACTAGTCTTGTTGGTGTCATCTGTAGAACTAAAATAAATGTTTTGATGTTTGTAGTATCAGTTAGTCTTTAGAACAGTGAACTGGTGGAATTGTTAGCAAACTGGGCAAAAACGCTTTGTGGATTTGTGTCTGTCTTTACGTTCTGAGTTCAAATCCACCAAGATAACTTTGCCTTTCATCATTTTGGGGTCAATAAAATAAGCACTAGTGGACCGGGTGGTGTTAACCCCCTCCCATGGTTTGTGCATCATCATTTAACGTCTGCTTTCCATGCTGCCGTGGGTTGGACGGTTTGGCTGAGGACTGGCAAGCCACGAGGTTGCACCAGGCTCCAATTTGATCTGGCATGGTTTCTACAGCTGGATACCCTTCATAACACCAACCACTCCGAGAGTGTAGTGGATACTTTTTACATGCCACTGGCACGGGAGCCAGTCAGGCAGTACTGGCATCGACCACGCTCAAATGGTATTTCTTACATGCCACTGGCACAGGGGCCAATCAGGCAGTACTGTTATCAACCATGCTCAAATGGTGCTTTTTATGTGCCACCGGCACAGGAGCCAGTCAATCAGCACTGGCACTGATCATGCTCATATGGTGCTTTTTAGATGCCACTGGTGTCAGAGCCAGTCCAGTGGCACTGCCAGAAAATTTGAAATCAGAATGAGTTAGTCTCATTATTAGGAAAATAGAATCCATAACAATGGGTTCAGATTTTAGCGGCAGCGATGGTGATGACAACAATGAGCAGGATGAGGTGGACAATGACGATACTGACTATGATAATACTGATGAGGAGGCTGACATGAATATTGATGAGGAGATTGACACAGATGATGATGCTCGCAACGATAACTACAATGAAATGTTGATAGTGATGCTAATGATACTGATAACCAGGAAATGATGACAATGACAGCAATGATGACATGTTTTCCCATGACAGGACATGTTTTTCACAAAAGACTAGAAACAAAAAAAAACATAGCTCATTTACAACCACCATATGATGTAGGTACAAGGGTACCTACACACACACACACACATATATACATACACATGGATATATATATATATATATATATATATATATATCAGGAGCGGGGTGGGTGAAGAAAAGTGGGGCAATAATGGGGTAGCCAAATAGGACAATGGATGTAAAAAAGAAAAACCAAATAAAGGATTAATTAAGATTAATAATAAATAAAGGATTAATTCATCTTCACCATCGTTTAACGTCCGCTTTCCATGCTAGCATGGGTTGGACAATTTGACTGAGGACTGGTGAACCAGAAGGCTGCACCAGGCTCCAATCTGGTCTGGTAGAGTCTCTATAGCTGGATGCCCTTCCTAACGCCAACCACTCCGAGAGTGTAGTGGGTGCTTTTACGTGCCACCAGCATGAGGGCCAGTCAGGAAGTACTGGCAATGGCCACGCTCAAATGGTGCTTTTTATGTGCCACCTGCACAGGAGCCAGTCCAGCGGCACTGGCAATGACCTCGCTCAAATGTTTTTTCACGTGCCACCAGCACAAGGCGATGCAGGTAACGATCACGCTCAAATGGTGCTTTTTATGTGCCACCAGCACAGAAGCTAGTTTGTTGCTCTGGCAACGAACACGCTCAGATGGTACTCTCAGTGCTCCACTAGCACGGATGCCAGTCATCGAATTTGATTTCAATTTCGATTATAATTGTGAAATACAGCTGTTTTGAATTTGCTACAGAAAGTGATCCGTGTTTGCGGTAGTGAGTGGGGGAGAAGGTGCTAGGAATGTGGCCTCGGTGCCAAGGAGGTGGTAGCCTGAAAAACGTCAACAACCCCTGATTTAGATCATTTTAAAACAGGAAGTTTGTACCATAGAACCATGGACAATCTCAGGTGGATCGATACCAAAAGGTTGACAAAATCTCAAGTATCATAATGCTACATGAAGATAAGAAAGATTTAACAAACATCCTCACAAGCAAATAAGCAGTAAATTCATCTGATTTATTTATTACCTGTTGAATTGAAACAAAAACAAACTCGTTAACGACAGGTAGATGGGTCTTTCATCATAATCATCGTGTTAGGTGAATATGAAAAATGACAGCTGTAGGAAATCACATTGAGGAATCATATTTTCCCAATAATTGATCTAAGAGCTTTTTAAATGTCTGCTACTCATCAATTACAATAAATCAAATTGGAATTCAATTACTTGTAAGTGAAAATGTTATTTAAGTGTCAGCCAGTCTTAGAAACAAGAACACAAAATGGAGTTTCCATTGAGGAAGCAACCATAATAACAACATCGCTTGATAAGTGAAGGAAGAATGCATTTATGAAGCCCTAAGATAAGCATATGAAGATGATGATGATGATGATGATGACAATGACCATGCTGATGATGGTGATGACAATGACCATGCTGATGATGGTGATGACAATGACCATGCTGATGATGGTGATGACGATAATGATGACAATGTTGATTAAAATGATGATGATGATGAAAACGACAATGTTGACGACAGTGGTAATGATGATGAGGATGACAATGATGAAGATGATGATGATGGTTGTGATGGCACCACCACCATCACCATCATCATCATATTATTATTATTATTATTATTAAAGCAGTGAGCTGGTAGGGTCGTTAGCATGCTGGGCAAGATGCTAAGTGGCATTTCCTCCGTTTTTACATTCTGAGGTCGACTTCACTTTTTATCCTTTTTATGGGGGTCAATAAATTAAGTACCAGTGAAATACTGGGGTTGAAGTAATCGACTAGTCCCCTCTCCCAAAATTTCAGGCCTTGCGCCTTTTGTAGAAAGGATTCTTATTATTGTGAGCTGGCAGAATTGTTAACACTCCAGACAAAATGCTTAGTGATATTTCTTCTAGCTTTGCATTCTGAGTTCAAATTCTGCTGAGGTTGACATTGCCTTTCATCCTTTCAGGGCTGAGAAAATAAGTATCAGTCAAGCACTGGATGGGTCTATGTAATCGACTTACCCCCTCCCCAGAAATTGCTGGCCTTGTGTCAAAATTTGAAATCTTTATATTAGATAAGAGCTGAATTGCCAGAATCATTTATGCATCAGACAAAATACTCAGCATTGCTTCCAGTTCTTTACACTTTGAGTTCAAATTCCACTGAGGTCAACTTTGCCTCTTATCCCCACCAGGTTGATAAAATAAAGTACCAGTCAAGTGCCAGGGTTGATGTAATTGATTAGCACCCCCACCAAAAAATATTTCACACCCTGCGCCTATAGTTCAACTTGGCCTTTCATCTTTTCGGGGTTGATAAAATAATTACCAATTGAACATTGGAGGGTCAATGTAATTGATTTATTTTGCCCCATGCTGCTTAAAATTGCTGGCCTGTTTTTAATTTTAAGACAATTGAGTATGATTTGGGAGGGATTCAGCTTCTATTTCTAGCAGGGTGAGTTGTCTCTAAAGCTTTCACTAATGGATGCAAAATATCAAGACTATATAATTCACATGATAAATTCCGTTCTGTCATCCAGTGACCATATTCTTAACTCTACCAAATTCTCAGCTAAACCTGGCTTTTCAAGACAGATTGCTGGAATTTTCTAGAAATACATTTAGGCTTTCATACCTACCAAGAGAAGGCAATTACTTCCCAACTGCTATGAAATGGCCGTCTCCCAGGCAAGAAATCAATATTTATTAATATAGATACTTTGGGTAGCAAACCCAAAATCATAACTATGATCTTCATTAATTAAGTCCATTGTCAGTGCTTAGCATCATAGAACTTTGTTAAATTTCCCTGGATTCCAAAATGGATTTTCCCTCCACACCACCCTGACATCACACTCCGCCACCCATGTTCTTGAGATAAATCTTCATTCAATTACAATTAATGTGATTCAAGGTTTGTAATTGTTTCTTAGTCTCTTGTATTTCTTCATTCTGATTGTTTCAATTCTGCTGCTATTCAACATCCCCAACCCCCTACACATACACTATCACACACACACACACTATCACAGATACAGAATTGCATACACATACACTTACTATTACATATATGTACAATATCACACACACACACATATTTTACATGCACACAGTATCACATACACATATACTTACTATCACACATACATACAATCTCATACACACACACACACATACAGTATCACACATACTACACACACACACTTAGTCAATAACAGTGACCCCAGTGTGTGTCTGGTACTTATTTTATTGGCCCCAAAAGGATGAAAGGTAAAATCGACCTCAGTGAAATTTGAACTTGGAACGTAAAGATGGTCGAAATGCTAGGCAGCATTTTGTCTTGTGTGCTAACAATTCAGCTGTCTTTTTTATTTTAAAGCATTCACTCGTTATGAGGTCCTTAAACCACTGAAAACGTAAGAGCTACTAGATTAAAATGGACGCTAGACAGAAGTCAATAGGTGACGATGTACATTAGACTTAAAAGACTGGAGGTCATATTGAAGAGGAAAACAAGACTGTGGAAGAGAATTCCAAAGTTCAGAGGTGTGAGGGAAGAAACTGGTACTGTAAAGTGCTTTACGACACTTAGGAGGTTGCACAGTACATTGATGAGAACTGGATGCAAGTCTAGTTGATTGCTGATAAGTTTTTAAAAGAGGAAATAGAGAAGAGAGCTCAGCTGAACAATGTCGATGAAAATGCTTATAGAAGAGAGACAAAGAAGCCACACGACAACGATGAGAGTGAATCCACTTTAGAAGATAGATCAGAACCAATAGCATTACAAATGTAGCATTGAATAATAATCTTTTCTACAATAGGCACAAGGCCTGAAATTTGTGGGGAGGGGCCGAGTCAATGACACTGACCCGAATGCTCCATTGGTACTTATTTCATTGACCCTGAAAGGATGAACCGCAAAGTCAGCCTCGGCGGAATCTGAACTCAGAATGTGAAGACGGACAAAACACTATTAATATTTTTTTCTACCCTAGGCACAAGGTCCGAAATTTTTGGGGATGGGACCAGTCAATTATATCGACCCCAGTACATAACTGGTACTTAATTTACCGACCCCGAAAAGATGAAAGGTAAAGCTGACCTCGGTGGAATTTGAACTCAGAATGTAAAGACAGATGAAATACCACTAGGTATTTCGCCCGACATGCTAACATTTCTGCCAGCTTGCTGCCTTAAAATACTATAAATAATAATAATTATAACACTGTGTTGCTAAGCAATGAAAATGAGGAAGACTTCGGAGACTTGGCAGCACCAAATCTGTGAGAGTCATCACTATCGTAACAACAGTAGTTTCCTTTTAATTATCTGAGTAAACGATTATCTTCGTTAAGCATAAATCACCAATAAACCTCAAGAGCAATATGCACACATGATAAAATTTTTCAGCTTATTAAAACATACTCATTATGCTAATTGTTTAGAAATTAGTTTTTTAATGAACAAAAATTGTTCTAGTTTGATTCTTTTTGTAGGGGAAGAGGTGTGTGTGTGTGTATGCATGAATGAGTTTGTGTGTTTGTGTACATATGTGTTTGCATGCATGTGTGTATGTTTGCAGATGTGTGTGCATGTATGAAACATGCTTTTTGACGAAAGAAAAGTTTTTCGTGTGCATGTGTACGATCATGTGTGTACATGGGCATGCATGTGTGTGCGCATGATGTGTTTGTGTATGTGTGGTGTGTGTATGTGGTGTGGTGTGTGTGTGTGTTACATTCCTCCTTCCTTTTCTGTATTTTCATCCATTCTTTCAAGTGACCATCACCAACAAAATGTTTAATATTCTAATATTTTTTTTTATTTTAAGCATGCTTTGCAACCACATGATTTCAGGTTCAGTTCCAATACACAGCATCTCAAGCAAGCATCTTCTGCTATAGCCCCAGGCCAACCTATGTCTCATGAGTGAATTTGGTAGACAGAAACTGTGTGGAAGTCCACCATATGCAGATTGTGTACGTGTGTGTCTCTAGCATATGACAACCACTATTAGTTTGTTGGCAAAGGAGATAGAATAAGTACCAGATTAAACAATAGAAGCATTGGGTTGGTTCGTTCAAGGTGGTGCTCCAGCATGACCATAGACCAATGACTAAAACAAGTAAAAGATATAAGGTAGGGGCACATTGGATAATATAGTTTTAGATATACTAACCTTGAAAACAAAAGGATGGTCACATCTGGAATGGATACTGAATTAGGTTAAATAGTAACAAGGAAGGATACATTAGATAATGTAGTCCTTGATAGATTATCCTTGAATATAAGACAGGATGGTCATAACTGGAATAACTTTAATCATAGATCAAGCTGATCAAAGCTGACCTGTATTAAACAAGGAAGCACACATTCAGTTATGTAGTCCAAGATACACTAGGCATAAAGGAAAGACAGGATAACTGGCACTCCATCAGTCATGACAGGGGTTCCAGATGATCTGATCAACAGAACCCGCTGCTTGTGAAATTAATGTGCAAGTGACTGAGCCCTCCACGGACACATGTCCCCTTAATGCAGTTCTCAGGGTGGTTCAGCGTGACACAGAATGTGACAAGGCTGGCCCTTTGAACTACAGGTATTACTCCTTTTTGTCAGCTTCGTAGACTGGAGCAACGTGAAATAAGTGTCTTGCTCAAGGACAAAATGCATCACCAGGACTTGAACACACAACCTTATGATCATAAGTTAAATGCCCTAACAACTAAGCTGTGTGCCTTCAAAATCAGGATGATCATATCATGACCGGAATACCTTTGAGCATAGATCAAGTTGATCAAAACTGACCTGTATTAAAAACAAGGAAGGACATGGCATGCTCCAGCATGGCTGCAGTCAAAATAACTGAAACAAGTAAAAGAATCAAAGAATATATATGTGGAAGGCTTCCACACAGTTCCCTTTTATTATATTCACTCATAAGGCATTGGTTGGCTCTGGCACTAAGTTAAAAGACACTTGCCCAAGGTGCCATGCAGTGGGACTGAACTCCAAATTGTATGGTTGGAAAGCAAGTTTCCTAACCACACAGCCATGCCTGCACCTATTTGATGAAATAAATAATAAACAAGTGAGGATTATAGACTATTAAATCCTGAATAAATTTTGATTGAAGAAATTTGCAAATTTAACAGAAAATTATAATTGGAAGAGTGAATTCACAGAACTTTTAAATGACACAAACTGCAGTTATTTGGGCATTTTGTGGTTCCAACTGGTGTCTTGTACCCTATCACCCCAACATAACTCTTCTCCTCTTTTTATCTCTCTCTCTCTATCTGTCTATCTTTCTCACACACACACACACATATATATACACATATATACATACACACATATACATACATATATATACACACATATACATATATATATACACATATATACACACACATATATATATATATATATATATATATATACACATAGGTATACACATAGATATACATACAGAAATGTGTGTGTGTGTGTGTGTATAAACTCCAACTTTATTCACATCTATTGACGTTTGATATTCAAATAAAATTGTTGCTATTTTTTTTTGTTCTTTTTTCATCTACACCAAAAACTAAAACTAATGAGAATAATTAAATCAACGTAGGAGGAAACAAAGTGAAATAAAACTGAGACATAAAAAGGGGCAGTGGAGGCAGGGGTGTGGGGGGAGAGGATCTAGGACTGGGTGTGGAGTTGATTAGATAACTCAATAAAACAAATAATAACATTTCAATAAGATTATTTAACTTAAACAAGATTTAGTAACAAAGTTACCATAGAAATGGATTTTTTTCCTCATGAGTAAATTATATAACACAGATTGCTGAAGGCATTTTGTTTGCGTTTTCTTCAATAATCACAATTATTACATTAATAACTGCAACTGGAATGCCAGCCTCACAGTTGGAATTTCATTATTTCCTTGTAGTAAAGAAAAAGAACTTTTCTGAATCCCGCAGAAATTATAACATGGTATTGAAAACTCCATGGAAAGCTTGACAAGTCCTAATTGAAGGAAATGAATGCGAAGGGCATAAATACTTGACATTATTAATAAGACAAGTGAGCTAGCAGAATCGTTGTGTGCTGGGTAGAATGCTTAGTTGCATTTCATCCGTCTTTATGTTCTGAGTTCAAATTCCGCCAAGGTCAACTTTGCGTTTAATCCTTTCGGGATTGATAAAATCAGTACCAGTTACACACTGGGGTCAATATAATTGACTTAATCCCTTCCCCCAAATTTGAGGCCTTGTGCTTCCAGTCGAAAGGATTATTAATAAGGCAATGAGCTAGCAGAATCGTTGCGTGCTGTGTAGAATGCTTCGTAGCATTCCATCCGTCTTTACGTTCTGAGTTCAAATTCCTCCGAGGTCGACTTTGCGTTTCATCCTTTCGGAATTGATAAAATCAGTACCAGTTACACACTGGGGTCGATGTAATTGACTTAATCCCTTCCTCCAAATTTGAGGCCTTGTGCTTCCAGTCGAAAGGATTATTAATAAGGCAGTGATCTAGAAGAATTGTTGCATGCTGGGGTCAATGTAACCATTCCCCCAAACTTGCTAACCATTACTATTATTATTATTATTGAACCAATGCTTAGCAGCATTTCATCTATCTCTACATTCTGAGTTCAAATTCTGCCAAGGTCGACTTTGCCTTTCATTCTTTTAGGGTTAATAAAATAAGTACCAGTTCAACACTGGGGACGATGTAAATTAAAGGGTTAATAATCAGGCATTATATAGAATAGTTATTCTCTGATGAATTACATGAATACATTATGTCTGTGAAAGTGATGGTCAGGTAAGGCTTTTGCGAGCTGGGAAGAAACCAGTGAACGTTCAAAATCCGCTGAAATCGACTTTGCCTTTCATTCTTTCGGGATCGATACATTAAGTACCAGTTGCATACTGAGTCAATCTAACCAACTGGCCCCCTCCCCAAAAATTTTGGGCCTTGCACCTAGAGTAGAAAAGAATATCCTGCCATTTATATTATGGCATTTGAACCCCAAGGTTATGCCCTGGCACTTGCCACCATCTATATCTCTCTCTTCCTTTACTCAACCATCCCATTTATATTCTGATCCCCATTCCTTGTGAGTATACCTGGCATTTTGCCACCATCTCTATCCTGCTGTCTCCCACTTTCTCACCTTCTCCTGCACTTCCTTCAGGTTGGGTAACTGTGTATTTCCTTTGCGGTAGCACACCTGTTTCTATCTTCATTCCTGATCTCCCTCTCTCTAGCTGGGTAACCTTGTACTTCCTCTACAGCAAGACACCTGTATCTGTCTCTCTGTCTCACTATAACCTTTCATCATCTGACACAAGATCACCTCCTCCAATGACCCCCTCCCCTCTTGAAAGTTTTTTTTTTTTGTCTTGCTAGTGTCACTTAAAAACACCCAGTCCACTCTGTAAAGTGGTCAGTGTTCAGAAGGGCAACCTGCTGCAAAAACTTTGCCAAGACTGATCTCACCTGTGCTTGTGCCACGTAAAATGTACTAAGTCCACTCTGCTGAGTGGTTGGTGCTAGGAAGGTCATCCAGCTGTAAAAATCCTGCCAAAACAGTCACAGAAGTCTGGTGCAAGCTTCTGCCTGGCTGCAGCCAGTGTGATACCATCTCACCTATGCTAGCATGGAAGGCAGACGTTAAACGATGATGATTATAGATTATACACACACACACACAATGAGATTCTTTTAGTTTCCGCCTTCCAGATCCACTCACGAGGCTTTGGCTGGGATATGTGGCTGGGAAGAAAGCTTCCCACTACACAGCCACGCCTGCACCTATTGTTAAATGAATATTTTTTAATAAAATGAAATTTTCCAGAGATACCGGCATAATTAGGGAGTGGGGGGGGGGGCAGCAACAAATTAGCAAAGGTGAATTAGTTGGTCTGGCTGTTCAGCATGCTATAAGCCTATGTACACCATTTGAAATGTATATGTAGACAATTTCATTAAAAAAATATCCGTTTATCTGAAAGTTATGACGAAACAAAATCGAAGAGCAGTGGGGCATACTTGTGTATTTATGCCCTGTTATACGAGCGAGTAGTGAAAAGTTCCTGGCTTTAAAAGTATCTCGAAAGGCTTGGTTGGAGGCCCGACCTTCCGAGTTCTTTTACAGGGATTAGAGAAACTGAACTGCTGCAATAAGTGTGTGAATATGGGAGGGGAATATGTTGAATAAAATCATAATTAACTGATCTTCCTGTATTTTCTTTTACCCAAAGCCACGAACGTTTATGATAAATTGCTAGCTCCTTTCAGATCTTATCAGAGATTAGACAAACTTGAAGTAGAAAATGAAGTGGTTTCGTCTTGTAACGAACACCATAACAACACAACCTACTCCTAGGAATGTTGTCATACATGGACAAACTCTCGGTAAAAGACGAATAGAAAGACCACAAAAGTAGGGCGGTAAGCAACTGCGCCAAGGAATGGACAGGTAAAAAAGATGATAGGAAGCTGGAGGTTCAGTGATGACCGGAAAAGATAGTTGGGGTGTGCAAAGTGGCAGAAACTTCTATAAATGATAGATAAATAGACTTTTGTTGTTGCTGCTGTTTAACCCCCAACGTCAGTTGAAATGCGATTGTTCCGTCTTTATTTCAGATACGACTGTGTTATCTAATGTCTTCCTTCATTTTTTTCTTTTGTTTTCCCTTTTTAAGGATGTGATTTGAGAGATTTGCTGCTATTTCTAGCGATCAAGAAAATACTTCCTTGTCGGCTCAAACAACAACAGAAAGAAAGAAAGTCCAAGAAGTCAGTCTGCTAAATTCATACAAAGCTTATATCAAATCCAAATACACAAATGAATCGCTAAGAAAATACCTATACCTTGACAAGAACAGTTCATGGTGCCAGTCAAAAGTTAAGAAAGGTTGTTATTTTAACCGAATTTCTTAACCTTAAATCTATAAAGATTGATTGTGTTTGTATAAAGGGCGACATGTCATGTTTGCTGAGTGAAGACAGAAGAACGTGGTGTACTTTTTGCCAAGCCATACAATTTTAACACCGCAAACTTCTTAAAACAGGAGTCTTGTAGAATGTAATCTGAAATTGTTCAAAACTCTTTATTTATATAATTTCTTTGTCATCGGTATTTGGTTGGAGGGGAGGGATTTAGGGGGCTTGGAGGATTTGTGAGGCTCTTTTCTTTTCTTTTTTTTGTTCCAATACCGTTCGTAATAAGTTTTGCCGGTCCCTCGGACGTACTCTCTTTTACGGCTGTAAACTGCACGATAACCTATATCTCCACCCCCAACCAAGAAGGCCGTGATTTTGCAGTGACGGCGCATGGCCTAGTGGTTAGGGTATCTGGCTCACAATCGTCAGGTAACGAGTTTGATTCCCGGAGGCACCTTACGTCCTTGAGCAAGACACTTTATTTCACATGGCTCCAGTCCATTCAGCTGACAGAAATGGATTGTACCAGTATTTCAAAGAGCCGGCATTGTCACGTTCTGTGTCACACTGAATCTCCCTCAGAACTACATTAAGTGTATGTATGTGTGTGGAGTACTCAGCCATTTGCACGTTAATTTCACAAACAGGCTGTTCCGCTGATCTGATCAACCGGAACTTTTATCCTTGTAACCGACGGGGTGCCAGTAATTTTGCAGTAAGGCGGCGAGCTGGCAGAAACGTTAGCACGCCGGGCGAAATGCTTAGCAGTATTCTGTCTGCCGTTACGTTGTGAGTTCAAATTCCGCCGAGGTAGACTTTGCCTTTCATCCTTTCGGGGTCGATAAATTAAGTACCAGTTACGCACTGTGGTCGATGTAATTGGCTTAATACCTATGTCTGTCCTTGTTTGTCCCCTCTGTGTTTAGCCCCTTGTGGGTAATAAAAAAATAAGTAATTTTGCAGTAAAATATTCGTATTGTATATTTAATGTTATTCATTGTAAATTTCTACAGTGAACATTACTACATAGATGGATAGTTAATAGCCAAATACTTTACCAGTGTTTAATAATCAATGTAATCAGAAAATATCTGGTAGATCCAACTTAATGAGAACATCAGTGGATGTTTCATGGTATCTAACCGGTATTCTTCTGTCCAAGGCTTTTGTTAATCATTATCTCTACTATTTAGCATTCGATACACGTGGATAGTTTAATAGCCATGCTTTGCTCAAGTTAATTACGAGCGTAATCACAAAACATTTGCTTTATGGTTGATATCCAGCCATCATTCTCCTGTCCACTGATTTACATTCCAAACATTAGCTTAATAACGACTGAGCCATATTTCAGAGCTGCTCTCGCGTGACGTACATGACGGCCAGAGATAAGTTATGAAATATTTTAGCCGTAAATTTTGGACATCTACAAGAATTGTATCGATTCACTTTTTCACAGTAAAGTTTAACTACTCGGGCAAATTTTAAACAAAATATTTTTTATATGGAATGCGTGTTGAAATTTTTGAAGGAGAATCGAAAAGTATACCGCGCGTGACAAAAATGACGCCTATGTAAAAATAACAACTTTCACCAGAATATATAAACTGTTAATTCCTCTGAATTTCTCCAGAGTAGCATAAAACGTTTGATGTATTTATTTACATTGACTTTGAA
Organism: Octopus sinensis; assembly: GCF_006345805.1. Lineage (NCBI taxonomy): Eukaryota > Metazoa > Mollusca > Cephalopoda > Octopoda > Octopodidae > Octopus > Octopus sinensis. Next base: position 8,318,934 of record NC_043017.1, on the reverse strand, counting down.
ATTTCCTAAAATGGTAATGAGTTTGCTAGACAACAGCAATATGAGGTCGCAATTATCGTTTACCTTGTGTGACGTGCGTGACAAAAAAGTGAGGTGACATTTTCAAGGCAAATATTTTATATATCTGCCAAAACGTGTATATCCCGAAGAAATTGTCTGGATCCTATAAAGGAGCTGCTGAGGTAGCGAACCGCGAAACGTGGTTGGAATTCCTGACCAATCTATTGGATGTTGTTACACATCGCTGGTCACAATGCGCATTTGCATTGTTTTAGCCTTCAAATGACGCCGCTCCTCTGGTTAGACGAGCAGGCCAACATTACCCTCCTGATCGAAAGTGGGGACTGGAGCAACGTAAAATGAAGTATTTTGCTCAAGAAAAAGAAAAAACGCGCCACCCACTCAGGGAATCGAATATTCGTTTTTCTGAAAGTTATAAAAGAAACAAAGTCTAGGAGCACATTTATTTAGGGATGCTTCTAACCAACCCATCAGAGGCCATTCTCTGTTGTTATGGTACTATAATCTAAATTAAAAACTTTCATCAAAATTTTATGGCAATTTATGGTCCAAATACCAATTTAATAAATTATGACAAAGTTATTTTACTAAATTCTTCATGAATTGCAAGATCAATTCAAATGAAGGCAGTGTATTTCAACAGAATTATGGTAGCAAAAGGTTTAAAGTGATCTAAATATAAATCTTCCATCAAAATTTTATTTTAATTTACGTTGCAAACACCAGCTTCATATCGAATGACAAAGTTATTTTATTAAAATTCTCCACCAAGTTTTAAAATAATTGAAATGAAGGTAGCGTATTTTAATAGAAATATGGTAATGAAAGGCCAGAAAAAAAATCGTAATTAAATCTGGATCTGCTGCTCAAAAAGCAGTCACTGCAAACCAACTGAGAGCCTCCGTTGTTATCGCTGTTGTTGTTGCTGTTTATCTCCAGACGGTATTGATTAAACAGCCATGGAATCAAAGGCTTTGCAATCGTGGTTGGTCTTTTTTTTTTTTTGGTCTTGTCTTTTATCTTTTTAAGTCAATGGACTGAAGCCATACAGGAGCACCGCCTTGAAAGGTATAGGTTGAACAAATCGACCCCCCCCCCAGTACTTCTTATGGCCAAGTCTGGTATTCTATCGATATTTTTTACCGAACAGCTAAGTTATAGGGACGCAAACAAGCCAACTCCGGTAGTCAAGAAGTCATGGGAACGAACACAAAAAACACACACACACACATATGCTACAGGCTGCCACACAGTTTCCGTCTACCAAATTCATTCACAAGGCATTGATCGACCTACAGCTATAGTAGAAGACACTTGCCCAAGGTGCGGTGCAGTGGAATTGAACCAGAACACACCTGGTTGCAAAGCAAGCTTCTTAACCATACAACCAAGTCTACGACAAACAATTTTTTCTTCTTAAAACTATAATATTCCCCTTCCAGACTACATCATCCAACGTGCCCTTTTCCTTTTAGTACGATACGATATGATTTGAGGGAGTACTGATTGATATTTCTAGCAAGAAAAGCGACCGCCCAGGAGCACCATTTTTTTTGCTCGTACCAACTGTTTTGCTATTTTCGTGGGTGAAAAACAAAAAAAAAACAAAAAAACAGAGGTTCTCCTATATCCGTCACACGAATGATTGAAAGACTCCGCCGGTTACGACGACGAGGGTCCCAGCTGATACGATCAACGGAACAGCTTGCTCGCGAAATTAACGTGCAAATGGCTGAGCATTCCACAGACACGTGCACCCTTAACGTAGTTCTCGGGGATAATCAGCGTGACACAGAGAGTGACAAGGCTGACCCTTTGAAATACAAGTACAACTCATTTTTGCCAGCTGAGTGGACTGGAGCAACGTGAAATAAAGTGTCTTGCTCAAGGACACAACGCGTCGCCGGGAATCGAACTCACAACCTTACGATCATGAGCCGAATGCCCTAACCACTAAGCCACGCGCCCTCACAACACGAATGATTACAGATAGGGAGACGGAGTATTTGCAGTTAGAAAATTATTCATGGGGTTCTCAAGCCAACATTAAATGTCAATGCCATCTGGAGCTCAGCAACAAAAACAACAACGACAGCAGCAAATATGATCGATGGGGCGAGTCTGAATGGATTTGCGATGACTTCTTTTTGACAAGCAAATCCAGATTTTATATTCTTTTTCTTATGCAATCTTGTCTAAGCCACGTAATTATAAATCATCACCACCATCACACCACATTACCACTATCATCATCGCTGTAGCCATCACCAATACTGTAAACAGCCACAACATCGACACAACGATAGCAACTGCCACCGCCAATTATTACCACCATTATCATCACTACCATCATCACGCCACACCGTCACAGCCACCACCACCATCGCTATAACGACAACCACAATCAGCATAATCACTACTATCACCATCATCATTACCACCACCTTTATCACTACCACCATCGCAGCCACCACCACCACCAAAGCTAATCACAACTACCACTCACTCACCGCCGCCATTACAGCATCACCACTGCCTGTTCAGTCGGGTGTTGAAAATAGTTTCTGAAACTAATATTGGATCACCTGTACGTGACCTACAATATTTTACCAAATTAATTTGGCATCTTTTACACCTTGTATCGAATTTATCTATATATTTATTTTTTTCGAATTTTACCTTGGTGTATCGAATTTTAAGCACGACGATCTGCAAATACAGGGTGAGGTGGTGGAGGAGGAAGATCTTGCTGTGCAAGGAAGAGGATGTCGCAATGCGCGCGTGCGAGTGAGTGTGTGTACGTGCGTATATGCGTATGTGTGTACTTGCGTCTTTGTATATGTATGTACGTGTGTGTGTGTGTTATAAATTTTGAGAGTTATCGAAATCGTAAATGTCTATTTTAAAATTATTCTCCCGTATTTTTTTTCACTAACTCATCTAGAAAAGAACTAGATAAAACAAAAATAATGATGCATTGAACAAAATGTCAGACTTGGTTGAAGAAACGATATCACTTAATGTTGCCTAATGCTTTTTATAAAGGCATGAATGTACCACTTTGCATTTTCCTTCCAACGAAAGAAAATAAAATTATATAGATATGAAATGTTTGACATTTTATATACAGTAAGAAAATTTAATTATGATATACTTGTCTCACATATAAAATACCAGACTCAAATATAAAAATAAAACGAAGATCAGATATGAAATCTAAGATCGAATATAAAATTCAAATATCAAATTAAAATATATGTTTGGAACTAGTATAAAATACCAGTCACAAACATAAAATACTAGGGTAAAATTAAAATATAACTAGGACCAAATATAAAAACTGGGATCAGCTATAGAATCAGTCAAAAGAGGATCAAAGATCCTTCCTGAGTCATTGACTCATAAGGCCGCTCTCCAGGATTCTGTGGCGTATATATATATATATATATATATATATATATATATATATTCCCGCACTGGACGAGTCGCTAATTCGTCACATGACTACTCACTTTTGCCAGCTGAATGGATTGGGGTAAGGTGAAATGAAGTGTTTTGCTCAGGAACACAACGCATCGCCCGGTCCAGGACTCGAAACCACAATCTTACGATCCACCCAACAATAGAATACTAGGATCAGATATGAAATGCAAGGATCAAAGCTAAAATACTAAGATCATATACAAAATACGAGGATCAAATATACCTTTTCCTCGACTTACGACCACAACCAATAAATAAATAAACAATAGATTTTCGGGCAAGCTCTAACAACGCAAGCCTCCCTCAGACCCAGGCACCCACTGCCTGCCACTGTCTCTCACTCAGTTGCTTTCAACCATCAGTTGCGTGTGGATTTTTTACAATTGTATCGGAAATACCCCTAAAACGACTGGTAAAAGGAAAATGTTTTCATTTACAGATGCACCAGTTAAGAAGTCAAGGAATATTTCGACTGTAAAATGAAGATTATCTGGAAGTACGAAGGCGGAAAAAAGGTGAATAGTATGTGACTTGAAGTTATCACATTCCACGATAACGACGATACTTAAAAGGACAAAGAAAGAATTCGTGAAGCTGTGAAATGTTTTGCGCCTATGAAGTCTACAATTTTAACCAAACAACGACAGGAATCCATCCATGAAATGGAAAAATTGTTATCCGCGTGGATGGAAGATTTAATACAGAAGAAAAACACCCGTGAGCCTTCTCAGAGCGAAAACAAAGGCTAGAAGTCGGTTTCAGACTCTAAAATCACACTCTAGAGACGATTATGCACATTATTTTCGCGCTAGTAATGGATGATTTATGCGTTTAAAAAAAAAGATTTGCTTTGCATAATGTACGTGTCACAGGAGATGCAGGAAGTGCAGATGAAGATAGAGCCCAAAAATTCGTTGACGAATTAATTGAAAAAAAAAAGCTTTTATACCAGAACAAATATTCAATGAAGACGAAACTGGCTTGCTATGGAAATGAATGCCTACTCGCACGTACATACACCAAAAAAAAAAAAAGCAGAATGCCAGGATTCAAAGCTTTTAAGGATAGATTGACTTTGTTGCTGGGTGGTAATGCCGCGGGTTTTAAGCTGAAGCCTTTTCTAATCTATCATTCAGGAAACCCTCGTGCATTTAGGAACATACACTGCCTGTTTACTATCATTCAAACAGTAAAGCGTGGATCACTCAAGCACTGTTCGAAGACTGGTTCATGAACTGCTTCACTACCCAGGCTCTTACTCTTTTACTTGTTTCGGTCATTTGACTGTGGCCATGCTGGAGCACCGACTTTAGTCGAGCAAATCTATCCCAGGACTTATTCTTTGTAAGCCTAGTACTTATTTTATCGGTCTCTTTGCCGAACCGCTACGTTACGGGGACGTAAACACACCAGCATCGGTTGTCAAGCGATGTTGGGGGAACAAACACAGACACACAAACATATACAAACATACACACACACACATATATATATATATATATATATAGAGAGAGAGAGAGAGAGAGAGAGAGAGAGAGAGACATACATATATTCGACGCGCTTCTTTCAGTTTCTGTCAACTAAATCCACTCACAAGGCTTTGGTCGGCCCGAGGCTATAGTAGAAGACACTTGTCCAAGGTGCCACGCAGTGGGACTGAACCCGGGACCATGTGGTTCACGCCTCGTGAATATTGTGCAAAAAGAGGTATCCCTTTCAAGATTTTATTGATTGTGGACAATGGACCCGGCCACCTGCCTCGTTTGGACGACCTTCATCCCGACGTTAGAGTGGTTTTTATATCGCCTAACACAACCACTATCATCCAGCCCATAGATCAGAGGACTATTTCAATATTTAAGGTTTATTACCTCAAAACGACATTCACACAAGCCATGGAAGCAGTACAACATTCTTCAGTGCATCAAGAATATTTCGGCCAAATGGGAGCGTGTACTAAAGAAGTGTATGTCAGGAATTTGGAAAAAGTGTCTCAAATGCTGTGAGTACATATGAAGGATTTGAACAAGAAGAGGAGCTAGAATTGATGAGAGAAGAGAGTTAAACTTGCAAACACTCTAGAATTAGAATGTGAAATAGATGTAGAGGAATTGCTAGTTTGCGAGACAAAAGAATTTTCAGACGGAGTGGCAGAAGAAAAAGCAAGAAAAGAAGAGAAAGATGAGCCAGAAAAGAAATTCAAGGCAAAGGGTTTACCTGATTCGTTTTCGCGATTGAATAAAGCCAGTTTCGAAGCAATGGAACCTAATGTCGAACGATTTGCAAAAGTTGAACGTATCATTCAAGATTCTGTGCGTTGTTATCGAAAGATATGTGACGAAAAAGAGAAAAACACTGTTCAAGTAAAGCTCACCACGTTCCTCGGAAAACCATCTCTTTATTTCCTCGGAAAACCATCAACCTCAACCCAAGAACATGACTGAGAAGATTAAAAATTTATTTTCGTTTGCGCTTTTTTCACAAGAACAATTTTTTTTGTTATATGTATGTGGAATTTCATTTGTATTAATTTTTACATAAATTTTAAATTGTATTTTTGTTTACAGTACAATGTACATATATATTTCTTACGCCATGTTTCCTATTACAGGTTTCCTTGAAACCCAGATTTCACCATATTTAAATTTATTAATAGAGATATTTTAATGCCAAATTCAGAATTTTATTTTTTTATACCAAGATCCTGGCTATTAAAACTTTTGGCAGCTTAACGAACCAGTTATTAAATACGTTGACATCTCACAACTGGTTGTATATAAACATAAAATAAATAATTATGGATTAATTTTTGTGTTTTATATTTTTATAACCCGTTTGAATGAAAATAGTGTTGAAAAATATAAATCCGAAATACGACCAGATCGACTTACGACCTGTCAGTTGGAACGGGGATCAGTCGTAAGTCGAGGAGAAGCTGTATAAAATACGAAGATCAAATATGACACAAGGATCAAGTATGAAATCCACATTTTATATTCCTAATAGCAAAGTAAACTTGATCAGTCTTTCAAACTTTATATTGACGGGTTTGTTTCTGAGTGGAAACTATTACAGGTTTCCTTGAAACCCAGATTTCATCATATTTAAATTTATTAATAGAGATATTTTAATGCCAAATTCGGAATTTCATTTTTTTATATCAAGATCTTGGCTATTAAAACTTTTGGCAGCTTAACGAACCAGTTATTAAATACGTTGACATCTCACAACTGGTTGTATATAAACATAAAATAAATACATAATTTTAAATTGTATTTTTGTTTACAGTACAATGTACATATATATTTCTTACGCCATGTTTCCTATTACAGGTTTCCTTGAAACCCAGATTTCACCATATTTAAATTTATTAATAGAGATATTTTAATGCCAAATTCAGAATTTTATTTTTTTATACCAAGATCCTGGCTGTTAAAACTTTTGGCAGCTTAACGAACCAGTTATTAAAAACGTTGACATCTCACAACTGGTTGTATATAAACATAAAATAAATACATACTCGCTCATAAATATAGGGAAATGTATACAGTTATTTTAAGACAACAATGAGTCATATACACACCACACACATTATGTATATATATATGTATATATATATATATATATATATATATATGAAAAGGTGAAATAGCTGTCCCTCAAGTCCCATTTCTCGTGAGAAAAGGAAAGTATGTTTACTTTTTCTTTTTCATTTTTTAGTATTCCCGTATTTCATACAAGGGAAATTTCAATTGCTTTCAACACACACATACATACATACATACATACACACATACATATCGCGGGAGGTCGAGAACCCTGATGACACCCTAAAACTGCAAAAAGACCTGAATGCAATATACAGGATGTGGCAGAAATACCTCCCACATTTTAAACTTTCACCTACGTGTTGCTAATGAACTTATGCAAGTGCCAATGATGTTTTCATTTAGCTAATGAACAAAAAACTGTAACCCTTTTGTTTAAACAACAGCAAAATTAATTTTTCATAAATGTTGTTTCCTTTTCCTCTTGTCAACCTTTCCAATGTGGGAGGTATTTCTGCTGCATCCTGTACAAGTGAGGTGATAAATAACATGCAATTCATGCTGTGAGGTTTCAAACACTCTACTATCGGTCAATCCCTGAATCAGAGTCGGTGGGTGACCGGGAAATCCACATGATGCAACATTCCAACTGCATATTACCAAGATGACAACACTGTGCAAGCGAGTGGCTGGTTGGACTCAGAGAGCATTCAGAACCAAGAAAAAGAATACCCTGGGAGAACACTTATTTTCAGTTGCCTTGACTACTGCTCCTAACTGTGGTCACCACGAACAGCAGAACTCTAAGTAATCCAATGCCACAACACGAAAAAAACTCGACTCGGTGCAACAGATGAACAACTGGGAAAAGCTAAAAGAACAGAGGCTCTACTTCCTAGAGAGAAGATACGAAAGATATGCAGGGGTATATATATATATATATATATATATATATATATATATATATACGAATAAAAATCAAAATTTGGGGAATGGAGCAGGTAAAATCCAGGCTATATATGTTTCCTAGCTAGCAGAACCTCGGAAGTAGTAATTACTCAACGAGTACTCCATTAGCTTGGAAGATCCTGGAAGGTCTAACTCCGAATTTTGGGGTGAAAGCTATGGCAACCAGCGAACTGGACGTCACTGCATAGTACCAAGGATCCTGTCTTCTCCGTCTCGAGTAAGGACCCAGTACTGTAATAGCTTAGGTTTCAAGGGCTCACAACTTTTCAATATTCTGCCAAGCAACCCCAGAGATCTGCGAAGGGTAGATGCGAATGTTTTCAAAGAAAATTTGGGCCAAAATTTGGATATTTGAAGTAACACAAAGAAGAGCAGCTTAGTCCAACTCGCTTGTTCATTAGAAACAATTTAAGAGAGAAGGTCGGGAAGCGAATGTGAAATAAAGACCTATCATACTAAAGATGGTGCCCAAGCATGGTTGCAGGCAACAAAAGCAAATAAATATTATATTTTAAAGTGAAACTTCCGTAACCCTTTCCATTCTCACGAGGTATGGAGCCCCTAATCGGAAATTCCGCGGAGTTTAGTTGACCACATGAAATCCGGTGCTTATTTTACCTCTATCGAATAAATGTATGAGTGTGTGTATGTGTATATATATATATATATATATATATATATATATATATATACAAACACACACATACACACACTACCATCACCACCTATAGACATACACAAAACAAGCACATAGATCTGATCTATATACATATATTTATAATCGGGAAACTTAGACATCGAAAGACCATATCCTTAACCCCCACCCCAACAAAACAAATAGTCAATGAGAAGGGAACGGTCTTGTTATATAAGACCTTAATCAATGGCCATGTTTGCTAAATGGAAGAACGAATCAAAGAAATATCCTTCCTCACTCCCAGCCTTAAACAACAACAACAACAATAATGATAATAATAATAATAATAATATTAATAATAATAATAATAATATTAATAATAATAATAATAAATGAAGCTGCAAAATGTTAAAGAAATACAAAATCGTGGTAAAGAATAAAGAGAATGGGTAAAGATAATCAAATATCTGCTGATACGGATAGATAAACCGGTATTATGGATTATCAGGGTGAAAGGAGATTTAAGAAGTGAAAAACATTGGAGTGGCTCCTTTTTAAAAAATGAGGAATTGGGGGTAAAACAAGGCATAGAAAAACATTTTTTTTAAAAATTAAGTCATCAATTTTTTTTTTTCAAACAGTTTTATTTTATTTTATAAATTTTTCCTACATCGAGAACAAAGAGAGAAGCGAGGAAATGTCTTCCTGAATTTTTCTCTCTTCAGACGACTGGAGGAGAATGAAATTTTCATTGAAACAAAAGTTGATATCCCTCTCTTTCCCACATACTCACTCTTTTTTTTCTTTCTCTTCCCCGCACACTCTCTCTCTCTCTCTCTTTAACATTCACTCATTGTCTCTCTCTCTCTCATTCACTGTTTGTTACTCTGTCTCTCTCTCTCTCTCTCTTTAACACTCACTTTTTCCCTTTTTCTCAGTCACGCCCTCTCTTTCTCATTTACTCACTCTCCTTTTCACTCTCTCTTTTTCATACTCTCTCTCTCTCTCTCTCTCAATGAGATTTTGAAACACAAATTGTTTTTATAGTACACATATAACCATCTGACTGTTCATCTGTTTGCCTACATTTGTCTGACTCCGCATCTGTATGTCTAACTGCATCTGGCTATCTAGATATATCTGATTTTATGTCTATGTCTTTTGGTCTGTCTGTCAAATCTATCTATCTATCAGCTTGTTTATCCGTCTGCTTGCTTGCCTACCTATCTATCTATCTATCTACTGATGTTTTTCAGTCTATCGCTGCCTATCTCTATATCTATTACTGTCTAAGTTGATCTGTCTATCAATATGTCAGTCCATCTCACGTTGTATTTGAGTCTATCTATCAATTCCTTAGTTACTATCTTTCAGTCAACTAATCTCTCTATCTTTCGCTCACAGTCTATCTGTTTATCTCTTGCTGTCTTTCAACCTGTCTATCTAAGAGTCAGTCTGTCTGTCACCGTCTTTCAGTTCATCTATCCCTCAGTCAGAGTGTCTGCCAGTCTGTTTACCAATCTGCATGAGAAGGCTTCGGTTGTCCATTTACAACAGTTTGAGTCAGTCTTAAGTCGAGACATTGTAGCATGTGTATATAGAAGACATGGTATATACAGACAGTTTCACATCAGCTATGAAGACAATAGAAAACCAAAAGAGTGTGAGAATGGGAAAATATTGAATGAAACAAGATTGGAGGTGGGGAGAGCGAAGGGGGAGAGGAAAAATGAAAGAGGGAGGGAAAACAAAAAGAGACCCATAGGAAGAGAAAGAGAGGAAGAACGAGAAATACAAAGAATTGAAAGACACAAAGGAAGAACGAAAGAGAGAGAGAGTGAATGAATGAAAGAGAGAGATAAAAAGAAGGAAATGACAGAGGAAGAACAAGAGAGACAAAGAGAATGAGATTGAAAAGAATAAAAATATACATAGGATGGAACACTGAGAGAGAAAGGAAAGATTGAAAAGTGAAGAAGCAACAGAAAGAAAGAGAAGAATGAGAAAGAGAGAAAGAAAGATTACTGGGGGAAAAGGATAGAAAAGATGAAAGAAAAAGAAATATATTACAAAAGTGGAAAGTGAGAAAGAAAATAAAGAGATGTCTGACTAGGAAACAAAATGATAAAGATTTTGAAGAATCAGAGACAGAAAGAGAGGGAAAAAGAAACATTTGAACTGAATCAGAATTTATTAGTAGTAGTAGTAGTTTTCATTGAATATTGTAGAGTTCTTCATCTTACCTCGTTAAATACTGTAGTTGTAGTAGAAATAATAGTATTGGTATTGGTATCGTTGGTGTTGTTGTTGTTTAGTGGCCACTTGTTGTTGTAATACTCCCAGGAGTTAAACATCGTTGCTAGTGAGCGGTAATTCGGTACTCCAAATATGATCATCATCATTATCAGCATCACCATTATCATCATTATCAATTCCTTATTTCCCCCCCTTGTCGTTTTTTTTGTTTTCACATATCAGAATGAACACCACAGCACAACTCCGTCATATATATAGGTATACATATCTACATATACTCACTAACTCATTATTATACTCACAAAGGAAGATATTCTGTGGATAAAAGCAGTCAAAAGACACCGAGCGAAAAGCGAGTAATGTGCGAATGAACCCTTTGTAATTTTCGATTCGGTTCGATTTTCTATCGAAGAAACAGGAAATGTCACATTTTCATTGAGACCACCGAAGTGTTGTAACGGCACGAGGATTCCGGAGGGTGGTATTTTGTACTTCGGGTTAATGTGCGGTGCTATTATCTTCTGTAAGTAGATAAAGATATATCGATGGTAGTAGTTATATATTTAGTTTGAATAAATGTAAGAGGTATAAGTCAAGAATGAGACGGACGACCTAACTGACAGGGGGAGGATTATTTATCGGGAACACACAGATATTGGCGCTGTGTCTGCGTAATGTCTAGGGTGTGCTGCAATTATTATCATGTGTGATAAGTGAGGATCATCACAGTGTGTGTGTATATATATATGTGTACTTATTTATGTGTGTCTATAGGCATGTGTCTGGAGGGGAGAACGTAACAGAAGTGATCTGTGTGCGTGCGAGTGTGTGTTTATGTTAGAGAGAGAAAGTGAAATAACCAACGAAATGGTGTGTGTTGTGGGAACGAAAGAGAACATGTATTAATAGGAATGTGTGTGTGTATGGGAGACAAAGTAAGAGTGAGAGAGAGAGAGAGAGAGAGAGAGAGAGAACGTGCAAATGTATGCGTGTATGGGGTGTATTCGAGAGAGAAAGAAAGAAGAAATAGTGTCTGTGTATATTATATAAAAAAATAGGGAATCAATGAGAGCGTGTATGTGCTTGACAGATCACGTGTGTGTGCGTGCAACAGAAGTGGGGGCATGTGCATGCATCCGTGAAGTTGTATGTATGCCTCAGTACGTACGTACGTATGTATGTATGTATGTATGTCTTGTGTTATTGTGTGTATGAATACCTCGTCTATGTGTGTTAGTATGCCTCAGTGTATTAATATATATTTATATCAGTGTGTTAGTACACATGTATGTTTCAATATGTGTGTATATATATATATATATATGTTTGTATGCTACAATGTGTTAGTATATCTGTGTGTACCTCTGCCGCGCGATTATATAAATACATAAGGATATATATATATATGTCTATATCTTACATCTCTATATATTAATATCTTGTTTGTATATACGGTATCTGCATGTGGTGTGTGGTGAGTGAATATATGTATATGTATACTTAGATATATGTTGCATCGTGAGAAAGCCAAACGGTTAATAATGTAAGAGTTCTGCAAGTGTCTGCTACACGGCAGCAGTAGCAGAACAACCACAACCACAACAACAAGAGCAGTAGCAGCACCTGTTGTGACTATCACCACCACCACCCCCTCCTTACAACACACACCAATGTAAACGAAAAGATCTAGTGTTCGCGCACGTAGCAAAGTTGATTGTTATTAAAATTTACGTTCACCCACCACCGTGTTGCGAAGGTTTTGTTACGTACTGTTTATCGCTATATACACCATGTAAACTCGTGTTATTTATTCATTTTATTTTATTTTTTTTAATCATTCAATTCTCTGTAAATTCTCACACTATGTTCGTTTTTGTATTGCCCCCCTCATCCGTCTCCCTGGTGGCAAATATAAGAAATCATCATCATCATCATCATCATCATCATCATCATCATCATCATCATCACTATTATTATTATTATTATTATTATTATTATTATTATCGTTGTTGTCCTTACTACTGTATAAATATCAATCGTGGAGCCTATATGTGATAGCTCAATTCTGTTAGAAATAGCAGCCAAATCTCAACCGAATTTTACTTCACATCTTTTATTAAAAAAGAAAAAGAAAAAGAAAAAGAAGGACGCGTTGGATAATGTAGTTTGAGAAACACAAAGCCTTGAATTAAAAAAAATAATAAACGGGTGGGTCACGGCTGGTATGCCTTTCATCAATATCTGTCTAATCAGTTTTCTCTCCGGGCCACAACAATGCAACAGCGATGAAGGCGAATGTTCTATCAGTAAGCTAAACGAGGGAGCCTCAGTCTGCAAAACATAGGAACCAAATTTCCCTTTAGTTACACCCTATTGTCTAAAAATAAAGAACACATTGGATAATGTAGTCCTAAATATCCTTCGAAAGCTGGGATGGTCACGGACAGAAACACCGTAGATCATAAGTCGGCACGATGAGGGCCGACTTGGCGCTAAACAACAATCTATGAAAGAGGAGCCTTTATGTAACATTTTTTAGGCTGCTAGAAATAGCAGTTAAATCTGTCTCAATTCGCATCCTACCGTTTAAAAATAAGGGGAGGATACATTAATTGATTGATTGATTGATTGATTAATTAATTAATTAATTAATAAAATACACTAATCTGGGGGGAAATGACTGAGTGGTTACAACTGGAAAGCATTGGTGCATTGGTCATATAGATTTTTCCCGGTTGTATTTAACGCGGGGAAGAGATGAGCTATAGAATTCGAATTGAAAAAGATGAAATTTAGTTTTTTTCATATCATTGCAGCACCTTAGCTCTCCACTCAGTCGTGTTCAATCAAAAATCTTCACCTTTCTTTCACGTTTCTTGTGTAATATCATCGAATTTCTATATCAACAGGGGAGAAAAGGTGAACGAAATATAGAAGGACTGGTGTGTGTCCTGATCATCTGCCAAAAGTTGTGCCTCGTAAACTCTGTATTTGAGTGAAGTGTGAGAGAGAAGGGAAAGAAAAAGAGGCAGGGTTTACTGTACCAATGTTTTTTTTGTTTTGTTTTTTTTCCAGCGTGCCGAGCAAGGTTCCGTGTTGAATGAGGAATGCGGAAAACTTCCAGACAAGAACAAGAAATTGCTATCGATTGTAACAGCGAGAATGCCACGTTTTAAAGCATCTAAAAGCCGACTTAATTTTTTGACTTTTTTCTCATAAATAACTGTTTTTTAACCCTTGTGTATGTGTGTGTGTGTGTGCGTATGCATGCGTGTATGTGCATTTATGTATATGTATGTGTTTATACATATATGTATATATATATGTGTTTATATACACACACATATTACACGCATTTATATATGTATTATGTAATATATATTACATAATATAAATACATATTTTATATATATACAATATTTTTATATTTCACATAGATATAAAAATATATATACTATATATTTTACATTGCTATAAGAAACTGGATATAAGCCTTCAAGATATTCACAAATACACTCACCAATTCCTAACACTCTGCTGAATCCTTTTGTTGCATCTCATTTCCTTGAACAAATATGTCTTGTTATACCGTGCAGAAATTAAAGATATCAATCGCTAAAGCAACAGGGGACTATTTTTGACAGTATATAAATTCTTTATAGTCTTAGCTCTATGACTCGGGGCTGCCTTTGCAGATCTATTCTGATATGAAATAACAGCTTGAAGGCAGTGTTTGAAATGTGGGGTATCCAGCTGTTCACAGCATCTAACATGCATTATCATCCCAGGAGATGCTTTTGCTATCAGCTCAGTCACTTAGAAGCAAAGTTTATGAAGAGGTCGATGCTAGGGTACCTTCACCTATATTATTAGGAATTCTTTTTTGCCCTATTGCTCGGAACCCACGTGTGTGTAGTTGAAGCTACAGTATTATCCCCTATTGCTCAAGGAATTCTTTTTGCCATTGGAACAGTCACTTTGATCCCAAGTGTATGTGGTTAACACTTGGATATCTTGGGAATTCTTTTTGCTATAAGAGCAGTTGCTAAGAAATTTAGTGCATGTATGGGTGAGACTGGGGCAGCTTCGTAACCTCAAATAATTGTGCAGCTTTCTTCATTTCTCCTCACAACCTACGCAAATTCATATGACCTGTTTCTTTACTGCCCACAAGGGGCTAAACACAGAAGGGACAAACAAGGACAGACAAACGGATTG
>NC_043017.1:8246302-8298802 GCF_006345805.1 Octopus sinensis | reverse complement strand
ACTTTGTTTATTAAGTTTGTTCCTGTTATTTCTTTAACAAACGAAAAATAAACTGAGTCAGAAGGAAAAAAAAAAAAAAAAAACAAAAAAACAGAATAAGTAAAACAAAAAAAAAACAACCAGAATAAAATAAACAACTAAATAAATAAATGTATCTTCTGTTCCACCCAAATTTCTTAGCCTTTTTCTTTTTTTAATAAGATTTACGATTCATGATTTATGATTTACTTAGACACTCACCACCACCACCACCATCACCGCCACCGCCACCACTACCACTATCACTACTTCCGCCACGGCCACCGCTACTACCACCACCAATTTCATGGTTGTGTTTCAAGACAGAGTACAACAAACATATATTTAATCTTGATATCACACACGCGCACAGACACACAATACATTCATAGAACCACGCATAAGCATGTATACACACACACACACACACACACCACACACATGTGCACACACACTTAGACCCACACTTACATGTAGGCATATCACAAACACACACTTCACATATAGACAAACATGCACTAACATTCACACATACACACACACACACACACACCACACACACACACACACAGGGTGGGCCAAAAGTCACGCACCAAAACATATTTTATTTATAAAGTGTTGCTTTTGAAATGTGCAATATATACATATATTGAATTTTAATCTCAGTGCGTGACTTTTGGCCCGCTCCTACATATATATATATATATATATATATATAATATATATATATATATATATATATATATGTATGTATATACATATACATACCCACACACATATACACACACATTTGTATCCACATGGCTCACACACACACACACAGCAACAACATATTCACACACACTCACATGCATTCACATATATTTACAGACATACACATACATTCACATATACATTAATATACCAATATATTCTTACACATTCACACACACACACATTCAAACACACACACACATATTCAAACACACACACACATATATTCAAACACACACACATATTCAAACACACACACTAACATATTCAAACACACACACTAACATATTCAAACACACACACATATATTCAAACACACACACATACATTCAAACACACACACACATATATTCAAACACACACACACATATATTCAAATATACACACTAACATATTCAAACACACACACTAACATATTCAAACACACACACTAACATATTCAAACACACGCACACATATTCAAACACACACACATACATATTCAAACACACACACTAACATATTCAAACACACACACTAACATATTCAAACACATCACACACTATTTTATCTGATGATTCATTTTACACTATGTAGTCTGACCAGTTTTGCTGTTACACCAGGAGCTCACAGTCCCATCTCTTCTCTCTCTCTCTCTCTCTCTCTCTCTCTCCACCCCTTTTAGCCTGTTCCTCAATCAACGTGCTAATTCACAGTACAGAATGCATCACTTGCTAATCGTTGCACATCAAAATATGTATGCACATGCATGTGTGCAGGCACAATGCATGCTTGTCTATTTAATGAAAATGGCTCCAGCAAGGGCATATTACCACCACCACCATACCACTACCACTACCACTACCACCACCTTCATCAACATCACCACCACCACCATCAACATCACCACCACCACCACCACCACCATCACCACCACCACCATCACCATCAACATCACCACCACCACCACCACCACCACCACCACCATCAACATCACCACCACCACCACCACCACCACCATCGCCACCACCACCACCATCATTGTTGTCATCATCACCTTAACCTCCATTTTTTCCTTGCTTGCATAATAGTTCAGGACAGAATTTACTGAAGCAGATTTTCTAAAGCCAGATGCCCTTTCAGTGACCCCAAAACATTTCCCTGTTTCCAAGGAAGGAAAGGTTATATTTTCCCCATGGCCAGATATGTTTATTTTTTTCTCACAGAAGATTCGGAACAAACAACACCACTTGTATGACAGTGACGCTCATTTACAATTGTCATGTACGCATGAACACACACACACCATGTATACATGCATGAATGAATATATATACAAGCATACATATAATAATCGTTTCTACTGGAAGCACAAGGCCCCAAATTTGGGTGAAGGGGTTAAGTCGATTACATCGACCGTAGTGCGTAACTGGTACCTATTTAATCAATCTCAAAAGGATGAAAGGCAAAGTCAACCTCAGAACGTAGCAATGGGCAAAATACTGCTAAGCACTTCATTCAGCGTGCTACCAATTCTGCCAGCTCACCACCTTAATATTAATAATAATAGTAATGATGAAGATGATGATGATGATAAATACTTGGGCAGTATCATTATATATACTCTTTTACTTGTTTCAGTCATTTGACTGCGGCCATGCTGGAGCACCACCTTTAGTCGAGCAAATCGACCCCAGGACTTATTCTTTTGTAAGCCCAGTACTTATTCTATCGATCTCTTTTGCCGAACCGCTAAGTGACGGGGACGTAAACACACCAGCATCGGTTGTCAAGCAATGCTAGGGAGACAAACACAGACACACAAACACACACACACATACATATATATATATATATACATATACACAAGAGGCTTCTTTCAGTTTCCGTCTACCAAATCCACTCACAAGGCATTGGTCAGCCCAAGGCTATAGTAGAAGACGCTTTTGCCCAAGGTGCCACGCAGTGGGACTGAACCCGGAACCATGCGGTTGGTTAGCAAGCTACTTACCACACAGCCACTCCTGATTCTTTTACTTGTTTGTCATTTTGACTGTGGCCATGCTGGAGCATGGCCTTGAAGAATTTTAGTCAAATGAATCGACTCCAGTACTTGATTTTTTAAAACTTGGTACTTATTCTATTGGTCTCTTTAGCCAAACTGCTAAGTTACAGGGACATAAACACACCAACACCAGTTGTCAAGCAGTGGGGGAGGGCAGGAACCAATACAGACAACACACACACACACACACACATGCATATATATGGCTTAATGGTTAGTGTGTTGCACTAACAATGTAGCGACCACAATTTCAATTCCTAGACCAGGTGGTGGATTGTGTTCTTGAGCAAAACACTTCATCTCAGTTTTCTCTGCTACTGCTTCAATGCCTGACACATGGTACACCATGCACTTATTTAGGCAACGTCAATTTGATGGAGAGAGTGAACTAATGTGTGGCACGAACATTTGATCACTATAAACAAATCATTTGTGAAGGTTGTTCAGCAAATGCTTAACGCTCATACATAATCTTTAAGGGGAAAGTCCATCATATATATATATATATATATACAGCAGGCTTCTTTCAGTTTCCATCTACCGAATCCACTCACAAGGTTTTGGTTGGCTCAAGGTTATAGCAGAAGATACTTGCCCAAGTGACATGCTGGGGAAGTGAACCCAGAACTATGTGGTTAGGAAGCAAGCTTCTTACCATACAGCCATGCCTATATATATATATATATATCCGTTATCTAGGTTTTTCATTTTTCAGATGTTCTTCCTAGAGGTAAGACAAATTTTTTTCATATTTGTTGCACACACGTCTTTGCTAGTATATACGCAGTGAAGCTATACAATAGCGTCGTATTTATTACGTTCGCTATTTTTCAGTAGATATCGGTGCTTCGTTGTACCATTTATTTACTTTTATGTATATATATATATATATGATGGCTGCCCTCTTGTTATCGAGTATGGTCATTGTTCGAAGCTTAACTGTTATTGGTGCTGTGATCGAATGTGACTTTTTTGCCCATATGTATATATATATATATACATACATATATATATATATATATATATATATATATATATTATTCACAATTTATCTTTATTATATATATATATATTATTCACAATTTATATCTTTATATATATATATATATATTATTCACAATTATATCTTTAATATATATATATATATATTATTCACAATTATATCTTTATATTTATATATATATTATTCACAATTTATATCTTTATATTTATATATATATATTATTCACAATTTATATCTTTATATATATATATATATTATTCACAATTTATATCTTTATATATATATATATATATTATTCACAATTTATATCTTTATATATATATATATATATTATTCACAATTTATATCTTTATATATATATATATATATTATTCACAATTTATATCTTTATTTATATATATATTATTCACAATTTATATCTTTATATTTATATATATATTATTCACAATTTATATCTTATATATATATATATATATATATTCACAATTATATCTTTATATATATAATATATATATTATTCACAATTTATATCTTTATATTTATATATATATATTATTCACAATTTATATCTTTATATATATATATATATATTATTCACAATTTATATCTTTATATATATATATATATATTATTCACAATTTATATCTTTATATATATATATTATTCACATTTATATCTTATATTTATATATATATTATTCACAATTTATATCTTTATATTATATATATATATTATTCACAATTTATATCTGTATATTTATATATATATATTATTCACAATTTATATCTGTATATTTATATAAAATGCACTCAGAAACTGGGAGTTCCTGAGTCAATCTGGAACTTTGCCAATTATTAATAAAAGAATATACACATACTCATGTTTTGAGTTCATTTTCCTGTTTGCGTCACAAAACTTTGTGTATTGGGAGCCATTTGGTGATTCACTGAACTGTTACCCAGAATCTTACAATTTCACGTAAGCTAAGCTTCGAGTAACAATGGGATGAATCACAAACAGATTCACAATAAATGAAAGTTCTGGACCATGTACTGAGTGTTGCTCTGTTTTGTTTGTAAATATAAACATGAGTGTGCACATATATCTTTTACCAGTGTATATCAATGAGATATGTATATGAAGGGGTGCTGCAAAGTTCCTGGCTTTAAGGGGACCAGAAAAGTCTTAGTTGGAGGCTTTTTCTTTTACAGGGCTTAGAAAAACTGAAGGACTGCTGCAATAAGTGTGTGAATCTGAGAGGGGAAATATGTTGAATAAAATCCTAATTAACTGATCCTCCTGTATTTTCTCTTACCCAAAACCAGGAATTTTTCAGCACCACCTATATATATATATATATATATAAACGATATTCTTTTTCTTTCTTCTTTTAACTGAACACACACATATATATATATATATATACATATATATATATATGTTCAAAATGTGACCGCGTGTGTACCATTGGCGATTTTTTTTCCTGCCTTCCCTTCTCTGGATCTTTCCTTCTCCTATGTTTCCGACGAAGAGCTCCGCTCGAAACGTTAAACCCTCCTTCTTCCCTTCCTTCCTGAGCGTCCAATAATACTATATTTGTTCCACGTCCTCGCGTTGTTGTTGTTTTTTTGTGCTTTCTTGTTTGGATTAACTATATATATATATAACGGGAAGCTTTATGAAAATAAACAAAAGACGAAGGCAGGTGGAAAACAAACGAACAATTGTATTAGTATGGCGCTCAGGAAATATAAATAAAACAAGTCTTTAACGTTTCGAGCCTACGCTCTTCAACAGAAAGATACACAGAGAGAGAAAAACACAGAAAGAAGGAGAGAAAAAAAATGCGTGCAGTAGCTAACGAATCAACATGGCGATCTGATTTCGGCCAGAGGTCAAAGATCAAACATGAGACGCGAGAGCGAAATAAGGGGAGATAATAGGGTTGATAAAAGGGTTGAGGAACCAGCTAAAAGTGCGTGGGAGGGGTCTGGATGTGTGTATGTATAGGGTTGGTGTATGTATTAGTATGTATAAGGGTGTGTGTGTATTATTGAACTAATATGGTATTGATAAATTAATGGATAAGTTATTGAACTAATATTATGTTTCACTGATAGATTATTGAACTGACAGGTTATAGAACTGATAAATTATCAAACTGGTAAATCATAGAACTGATTGGTTATTGTGGTATACATTATTAAATTGATAGGTTATAGAACTGATATTGTATTGATAAATTAATGAATTGGTTATTGATCTAATAGACTGCTATACTGATAGATTATTGAACTGACAGGTTATAGAAGTAGTAGATCATAACACTGATTGATTATTAAGCTATTCATTATTAAATTGATAAATAACAGAAGTTATTTATCATATATATGTTAAGTAAAATGAGACAACGAAGCCAAGGCTGTGTGGGATTTTCAGGACATTTATAAATAGAAAGTTAGTCTTATATTTATAAAGAGGAAGTTAGACTTTCTCTTTATAAATGTCCTGAAAATCCCACACAGCCTTGGCTTCGTTGCCTCATTTTATTTAACATATATATGTGTATGTGCGTATATATATATATATATATATATATATGTATATATATATATATATATATACGCACATACACATATATATGTTAAATAAAATGAGGCAACGAAGCCAAGGCTGTGTGGGATTTTCAGGACATTTATAAAGAGAAAGTCTAACTTCCTCTTTATAAATATAAGACTAACTTTCTATTATAAATGTCCTGAAAATCCCACACAGCCTTGGCTTCGTTGTCTCATTTTACTTAACATATATATGATAAATAACTTCTGTTATTTATCAATTTAATAATGAATAGCTTAATAATCAATCAGTGTTATGATCTACTACTTCTATAACCTGTCAGTTCAATAATCTATCAGTATAGCAGTCTATTAGATCAATAACCAATTCATTAATTTATCAATACAATATCAGTTCTATAACCTATCAATTTAATAATGTATACCACAATAACCAATCAGTTCTATGATTTACCAGTTTGATAATTTATCAGTTCTATAACCTGTCAGTTCAATAATCTATCAGTGAAACATAATATTAGTTCAATAACTTATCCATTAATTTATCAATACCATATTAGTTCAATAATCTATCAGTTTAATAATGTATAGCACAATAATCAGTTAGTGCTATAATCTACCAGTATGATAATTTATTAGTTCTATAACCTATTAGTATAATGTTTTATTGGTTCAATAACCAATCAGTTCATCAGTACAATAATTTATTCATTCACTAATCAATCAGTACAGTACAATAATTTATCCATTCTATAATCTATCAATTCTATAAATTATCAGTTCAATAACCTGTGTTTTGTAATCTACCAGTTCAATAACCTATCTGTTCAGTAATCTATCAGATCAATAACCTATCTGTTCTATAATCTATCAGATCAATAACTTATCTGTTCTATAATCTGTCAATCTAAACAGTGTTTGAAAAGAAGACTGAATGATCATGGTTTCATGACTGCAACACTTTTGGTCACAGATCTGTTGGATGAAATTTGACCTAGGGCTAAACAGTAACAAATTATTGTGGTGGTGGTGGTGATGGTAATGTTGGATGTTTGGTAATGTACCAAACCAGGGCAGCAGTGGATGCCAGAACCGTCGGAACATCAAGCTGGATGTCTTGCTCCAGCTCTTTGCATTCTAGGTTCAAATCCCGACATGGTTTACTTGGTTCTTAGACCTAACCTCTCACCTGGATGACAACAACAGCAACATCACCACTTGCCAGTAAAAAATAGCATCAAATCTCACTCTACTATCTTTAAAAAAAGGAGCAGGGGAGTGAGGTATGGACACATTTAATAGTATAGTCTAAGACGGTGCTTTTCAAACTTTTTGCTGCAGTGGAACCCCAAGGAAACATTCCACTGGCTCGAGGAACCCCTGTGCAATAATTTAATAGTCTTATGCACACATATCTGCACAGGAGAATTAAAAATTACTGCCGATTTTAGCAATTTTGTAACTTCTTGTGGAACCCCTGGACTGTACTGGCGGAACCTTAAGGTTCCGCGGAACCCTGGTTGAAAACCACTGGTCTAAGACATAGTATGGCTGAATAAAAGAAAGGATAGCCACAGCTGGAATGTCAGGTTACCTACCTAGAGCTAACCAACAACAATTTTTATACAAACTCCCATGCATAAAGATGATGGTGATGATGATGGTGACGATGATGGTGATGGTGATGATGGTGGTGGTGGGGATGGTGGTGGTGGTGAATATGGAGGTGATGATGATGATGATAATGATGGTTGTGATGATGATTTTGATTGTGATGATGATGCTAATTGTGATGATGATGATAGTTGCGATGACAATGATGATGGTGATGATAAAAATTGCAAGGACAATAAATGTGATACCTAAAAAAAAAAATAGAAAAGAAAAGCAAAAAAAAACAAACAAACAAAAACAAACTCAAAAGAGTATGAAATAGAATGGTTTCCATTTCTATATTTTATTGTAGAATTGGTTTGGTTACGAGAGTGTTCGGCTACACGGACTGAGGGAAGTTTGCATTGATCAGGAGACCAGACCGGTCAAGTGTATTATGCCCTTAAATGACAAGCCAAGCCACCACAGCTCACAGGAGACTACTTATAAAAAGACAGAGGCTAAATCATGCTGGCGGTGCACCAGCATGGCCACATAAGAGGATAACGATTAATGTTGTACATTAAAGCACATGGCTGAAGCGAGAGAGAGAGAGTGTGTGTGTGTGTGTGTGTTGGAGTAGAGGGTATGAAATTCATTCGTTCACATATTGCTGGAAAAAATACAGACATTGGTTTCTTTTTGTTCTTTTACTTGTTTTGTTCATTGGACTGTGGCCATGCTGGAGCATGGCACTCTGTGGAAAGGGTGTTTTTGTTTTTTGCTTTTTAGTCAAGCAAATTGATCTCAGCATTTGTTGTTTTTCTTGTTTTTATTTTGCTTTTTTTTTTTTTGTAAAGTCTGGTGCTTATTACGTTGATATCCTTTTGCTGAACCGCTATGAGGACATAAACAAAGCTATACAGGTTATCAAGCAAGAAGACACAAACAAGCATGCACACACACATTAATACACACATATATAGATTGTATGTATGCGTGTGTGTTTGTATGTGTGCTTGTGTGTATGTATGGCTTTGCCATTAAGAAGTTCTTGCAACTATGTGACTTTGGGTTCAGCCCCATGGTATGGCATCTGGACAAATATCTTCTCTAACTGAGAACTGGTCAGTGCCTTGTTTAGTGAATTTGGTAGATGAGTTTCTGCAGATTCAACCAACCAAATCCATTCACAAGGATTTGGTTAGTCCAGCAGGGCCTTATAGTCAAAGACATTTATCCAAGAAGACACTTTCTATGCAGTAGGATTGAACCTGAAACTAGATGGTTCTAAAATGAACTTCTTAACTATACAATAACACACATGCATCAATACATATACAGATACATTGTTAGAAAAAAAATCTCCCATCACTCTAGTTTGGGATTAACTGAAGAACTGAGATCAAAAGGACTTCATTCCACCCCCCACTTCCGGTCTTCAAGGCACATGATAAAAATCGGAAATAAAACAGAAGTTCAAAGATCATATTGTTTTGGTGTTTTGATTCTGCGAGTTCTTGTGGCAGCTACTGTAGATGACAAGACTGTTTTGGGTGTGGCTTTGTAAGATACAATGTTTGCTCTTGGTAAACCAATGCCAGTTCGTGAAGTAAGAGGATCGGTTAGAGAAGAAGAGTCTGAAGCAATGGTGGCTAGGGTTCCTACTGATGTTACCACTGTGGTGTTTGGGGAGGTGACTTGTTTCACTGGCTGACCTATGGCCACAGAGGATTTGATACTGCTGGAACTCATAAATGATGGCTGACCAGTTTGGACTGAAGTGCCAGCAACTTCAACAGTTCTGGTTTTAACAGATTCTAAGAGAGAAGAAACTCGCCCGAGCGGTTCGGATTTGGTTACTAAATATTCACCAACTGCATCGGACATCAACGATGTCTTAATGTTGCCAGTTGATGATGCACCTGAAGAGAGCATTGATGAAGACATGGGCAGAATAGAAGAAACTGCTGTTGTAGAAGTAAGGGAAGTGGAGTTGGTGGACTTGGCTATAGTTGTGATACCAGAAAGATTGTGAGAAGAAATGCTCCCACCGGCAGTCGTTAAATTGCCTCTGTTCAATGAAATATGAAGCGTTGTTTGTTTGCCGCTGGCAGATTCAGACAAAGCTTGTAGCTTGCCTAAGTCTAGTTGGGAATTGCACAGGATTTTTGCCTGGGTGATTGTTGGAGTGCCTGTGCTTTTAGTCAAAACTGCAGTGGTTAAAGGAAAGTCATGGAACTGTAGCTTCTGTATGGCCTGTACCTTCTCTTGGTCTGGTGGGTTTATTTTAATGCCAGATGTGTTGCTGTTGTTGTTGCTGATTTGTTGAACAGATGTGAGTCCCGAGTTAGAATTGGCAGCTTTAGGTTTACCACTGGCTGTGGTTATTGGCTGACCAAGACTTAAAGTGGGACAGGTTGAAGTCTGACTAGCGCTGCTGCTGCTGCTGCTACTGCTTCCCTTTGCAGAGCAGACAGTGATTGATATTGGACTGCAGCTTGACTTAGCTATGGAGGTGAGAAGTTGCTGAATTTGTGGAGAAGAAGCAGCTGTGGTGATATGGACAGTGGTACCACGTGGACCAGTGTGCGAAACTGTGTAGATGGAACCCAAACCAGTGGGTAGGCTGATGTGCGAAGAGCTTGCTTGAGGAAGTTTAGTAAACAACTGTGCAGAAACTGGTTTGTTCAAAGAACTGCTATGCTTCTGCTCAGATAAAATTGATGAGGTCATGGGAGAAGCTGTAGAGACGATGCTTAAGTTTTGAGCTTCAGGTTTGGTGACTACTAAAGCTGTCTTTGGTTTTGTATCTAACTCACCGCCACTAGTTAAAGACTGTAGCTTGGAGTTAGTGAGGTAGCTTGCACTAGAAGGAGGACACTGTAAGAGACCGCTGAGCTCAGGAGCGCTGGAAACAACTGGAAGAAGAGTAGCAGGAGATGGTGAAGACGATGATACCGAAGGTGACCCAGCTGTAGACTTGAAAGTGGTCAAAGGTGGAGATGATGGGGATCCGTCTGCCAAGCGAAATATTCTCTTCTTGGTGTTTGAATCAAAAGCCAGTGAAACTGATGCCTGACGTTTCCGATGTGTCTGTCGACGTGCCACAACTATTGAGGAATAAAATAACATCAGAATCACAAAGCAAAGATTATTACAGTAATTCAACTGCTATCATGGCAAATATTTCATCATACCAAGGAGAAGCAGGAAAGTAACTTACAATTAATAAACTCCTCCACCTGTTGTTGAATCTTTTAATGCCCAGAGGTACATCTCTACATCTGTTACTTAGTTATATAATACAGGCAACTACACACGCACCTACATCAGTTGTTGAATTATTTAATACATACAGGTAGACCCACCAACATCAATTATTCAATACCTACAGGTAGACCCCACAAACATCAATTATTCAATACCTACAAATAAAGACATCTAGCTATTTAATATACACACACCTAAATTTGTATTTAATCAGTGACACACCTACATCTGTTGCTGAGTAACTTAATTCAGATACATCTACCATCCAACCATTACAGCATGGAAGGTGGACATTAAAAGATGATGATATACACCTACTGCTCAATAATTTAACAGGGACACATACTTATTTAATACACAGACATATCTGCTCAATTACACTGTGTAACAAAATTTTATTTATTTTTGTTTTTGGCTTTTAATTGCTGTTTCCTATTTGCTTCTATCAAGAAATGAAAGGAAATGACTACTACTGCCTTCAAACTTTGCTTTTCTGACCTGGGCGTCAATGTTTTAAAACTGACCTATTTTCCATTACATTTCTGACAGATTCAGCTCTGAGTTACTGAAGCGGAAATATTGTTATAGCAAATATTCTGCGCAATACCACAAATTTACTTGTCAGTTGCTTGACCGTAACCAACTGAGCAGTGGCTGACAGTATGTGCATCTCTGATCATGAACAGGAATAGAGGGGAAGGGGCATCATAGCCAAGTGTTCAGAGGGATTCTTTGGGGTTTGAATAAGTGTAACAAAGGCAAAGTTTGAGGTAAATATTAGCCATTTTTCATACTTTCTAGGGGTAAGCAAATAGGAAATAACAGTTGCTACCCAAGGGCAAAAATCACATTATACAGTGTTATATATGAGACTAGATTCATCATTATCATCATTTTTGGTTTTGAAGATGACTTAAATTTCAGTAGAGACAAAACAAACACAAATCCAAACAATTTATTTCGTAATTTTATACTTTATAAATATTTATTTGCAGGATTTGTATTCTTCTGTCCATATCAGTGAGGGCTAGCTAGAAATTTTAAGGGCTCACCTTGAGTCTTAGCAGGTGAATGTGGCTCAGCTATGCTCCCATCTGAAGACTCATCTCCTAATTTTGACTCTGCACTGTCTGATAGTTGTGGAGTCTGACGCATCACCTTCAATAACCGAGACACAGTCGCTCCCTTCGAAGCAGGTATAAATTTGGAATTCTGAAACAAACAAAAACGAAGGAATTATATGTAAATGCTGAGCCATAATAGGTTTGCTAAAATTTGCTTCTACAGTAAAAAAAAAAAAACAACAAAAAATCCCCAAAGAGTCTGAAAAACTTAATGAAACACACATACCTTTTATACATTAAAAGCACTGGAAAGTCATTTAGAGAAAACAAAACAAAAAAAACAAAAGCATATATTTCAATTAATGAACAAATTTGTTTTTATTTTCTAACTCATCAGTTCATTTAAATGGAAGGCAAGAAGGGGGGAAAAAAATTAAATTGTGTGAACAGAAAATTGTAGACAGGAAAGTTTTAAAATTAAAATGCCATTATAATAGAAAATGAATATTCATGGTAATCCTTTTGTCATAAAATTTTTCATGAATAGGAACCTTCATGTTTATGCTTTTTCCTTTTACTTGTTTGTTATTGGACTGCGATCATACTGGAGCACTGCCATGAATAGCTATCATTTTATGCCCCAGTTATTATTATTTTTTCCCATTGGCAGAGGTTGGAAAGCTTTTCTGAGGTAGTGGTTTACACCCAGCTGTTCCTTCCTACCATCAATTCTTTTAGTTGCCTCTTACAACATAGAGCAATGTAGTGAAACCAGAATATACACTCACTCACACACACACACGTGTGTGTGTGTGTAATCATTTGACTGTGGCCATGCAGGGGCACCACCTTGAAGGGTTTAGCCAAACAAATCAACCCTAATACTTATATTTTTATGCCTGGTAATTATTCTATCAGTCTCTTTTGCTGAACAACTAAGTCACAGGGGATGCAAACAAACTATCACCCATTGTCAAGCAAAAATATTTCTCCCAGCATTCACTATTTTCTTCTCGTTCTGGTCTCACAACACTCCATGTTTGTTTTCGTTCAGTTTCCTTGTATATTTCCAATGTCCTGTTTTTGTTCCCAACTTTGACCCTCCATGGATCCAAAATTTCATTTTGGAATTAATGGCAGCAACTGTTTTCGAAGACTTATATTGTTGTTGAATGCTCGAAATGAGGACTAAATAGACAGCTGACAACTGATGAAGGGTCATTCTGTGTTACTTGTCCTGTTTCCCATTTTTTCTCGTTTGCATAAATTTGTTTGTTTTCGTACTTCAAGTTGTTTACACAGTTGGTAACGTCCTGCACCCATATACACACACACACACACATATATACAGACACACACACACATACATGTGTGTGTGTGTGTATATATATAGATATATATACATGCATATAAATATACATATATGAGGCTGCTGTCCTCCATCCCAGGGTCTCATGGGCCCACACCTCCCACACCCTCAGAGATGGCACACTGAAAGGTAAGTCTGGTGAGATTGTTGAAATGCTTGAACGGAGGTGTGTAGATTTGTGCTGCATCCAAGAAGTAAGGTGGAGAGGAAGTTCTGCTAGGTTCCTCACAGGCAAAGAACATAGGTATAAGACTTTCTGGGCAGGGAACACTGGTAGGAGGGTCAAGGGCGTGGGTATACTTCTTGCGGAGAAATGGGTTGATAAGGTAATTGAGGTAGTCAGAGTCTGTGATAGAATACTTAAGATTAGATTAGTGTTGCAACATGTGTTAGTAACCATTATCTCGACCTATGCCCCTCAGCCGGAGCTAGCTGATGAACAGAAAGACTGATTTTATGATACCCTCTTGCAGACTACCTCGTCGACAAATGACAGGGATCTTCTCTTTTTGGATGGCGACTTCAATGGGTATGTTGGACAACATGCAGGGGGCTTCCATGGCGTACATGGAGGCTATGGTTTTGGTTCCTGCAATGAGGAGGGAACCAGGCTGCTGGACTTCTATGATGCAAATGATCTTATAGTTTGTAATACTAACTTCAGGAAACTTGCCAGTCACCTAGTCACTTACTGTTCTGGTGGACACACTAGTCAAATTGACTCCATCCTTGCCAGGAAATGGGAAAGATGGCTACTTATAAATGCCAAAATCTTCCCAGGTGAAGAATGCACCCCACAACATAGATGAGTAGTTAGCAACTTAAGGATCAGGGTTAAATGGATGCCCAGGAGACAACCAGACTGAAGAAGAAGGGTCTGGAAGTTTAAGGATCCAGCGAATGGACAGAGATTTAGAGATATATTACTTGAAGCTTTTGACAAAATAGAGGGGGATATAGCATCACATGATGTAGAAGACAACTGGAGGTTTCCATGCGACAACCTGTTGAGGGCTACTGACCAGATCTGTGGATGGTGCAAAGTCCCCTCTCGACCCAAGGTAACATGGTGATGGAACAATGTAGTTGACAGGGCCATTAGGGAAAAGAAACAAGCTTAGAGGGACTGGAAGAACCCCTGATAAATACAACACACTTATACACACATATGGTTGCTCACACACACCACAAGGACAATTAAAACAACACAAACATACTCAGACACAATACACACACATAACATCCCCACCAACACAAAACATACAAGCATACACATGCACACACACAGACGCACACATACATATGCACCCTTACACACACCACAAGGACAATTAAAACAACACATACTCAGACAGAGACACACACACATAACATCCCCACCAACACAAAACACACACACATACACGCGCACACACATACACACACAACACCCTGACAAATACCAATCACACACATACACAACACCAGGACAATTATAACACAAACATACACACGCACCCATACATACATGCGAACAAACACATACTCATGTGCACACATATACACACACACCATCCTACCAAATATAAAACATACACAGACCCATTTACATGCGCCACAATAAACCCTAGCCCATACACACAAACACATGTATATACACACACATTGAGACATGCAGAGACACACATTCACACCTCTAAGACCAGTCCCAAAAAGCACTGGACCATGACAGACTAGCCCAGAAACATTGCTCTTCCTTCCCCCACCCCAACCAACCTCCCACACTGTCCCTTAAAATAGCAAACAATCCTTAGCTACACACAAAATAAAAAATGCCAGAAAGACAGGTTGGTTCCTCTTGAATTCTTTTTAAACTCTTAAATATATCTCCTTCTGTGTATATATATACTACCAAACAAACATGATTTTTATTGAACTAATACTTTTTGTTGAATATTTTCTTAAATACTTTCTTGTAAACTGTTTTTAAAATTCTCTTATTATTAAAAAAGAATGCACATTTGTATTTTAATACTTTTGTGACAACCAGTACCTAACACAAAGCTTATACAAAGCTTTACATTTTACTTTTGACAATCATTTTCTAAAAAAGTGAAACCGGTCAAGTGAATAAGCATCTTTAAAATTGCATTTTCAAACCTTCTTTCATATGTACATATATATACATAAATAAATATATACTAAGCAATAAGGGTTTAGCAACGAGTTGCCTTACCACATACCGAATTTAGAAATAGCAGTCAAAGGGTTATAGCTATTTCTTCTACTAAAAAGGGAGATCTCAGTAAAAACAGAATTTGGAAGGCAGACACAAACAGGTAAGAGAGAATGAATTGACTGCAATCTATCATACATTTTTTTAGTTATCCACGGACGTACGTTTCAAAATCAAGTTTTAAGGAAAGCATAAGAATTAGATATTAAATATTAAATAATTCTATCTTACCGAAACTAATATAAATAAATATATATGTATAAATAAATATATATATAAATAAATATAAATATAAATAAACATATAAATATATATTGACATGATTATGGAAATTGTAGTTGTGACTCATGTCAGTTCCGCCTGACTGGCTCCCGTGCTGGTGGCATGCAATAAGCACCAGTCAGGTGTGGGTTGTTGCCAGTGCCACCTGACTGGCTCCTTGTGCCAGTGACATGTAAAAAGCTGGTAGCACGCAAAAAGCACTATCCGAACGTGGCTGATGCCAGTGCCGCCTGACTGACTATCATGCCTTTGGCACATAAATAGCACCCACTACACTTGCAGAGTGGGACTGAACCCGGAAATATGTGGTGTGGAATCAAGCTTCTTACCACACAGCCATTATATATATATAAAACTATAAATTAGGGTACCTGAGAGATACCACCATATTGAAATAGCAGTCAAAACCCTGACCCTAAAACCACAAAGTGGCTTTAGGGTCAGTATGGTGGTATCTCTCAGATACCCTAATTTATAGTTTTAAATAATTATTACCTTTGTATGGTATTTATTCCCATGCTGGCTACTTGATAAGATCGATATTTAAATATTGATATTATCCTTATTTATATATATATATATAAAATGTATGTATGTATGTATGTAAAAGGCCAATTATCTTTTGAAGAGTTGAGACATGTTACAAAATCGGTCGCAATAAAAGAAACAGGTGTTTATTTCATGAGTTAAAACGCAAAATGCGAAATGAGAAAACTAATTAGACTAGATTAAACGTCAATTTTAATATTCTACATTCCCAGTTCAAATCATGAGATATTTTAAGACAAGATCAACAGAATTTGTGATTATTTTTTTTTAACCTATGATTATTAAATCCAATGATTAAAACACAGAAACTTGGAAAAAGTTTTTTTTTCTTTTGCTTTAACAAATTAAAACTTTTAAAAGGTGTGAAAAGGAGGTCAGTTACTGTGCAACTTTATCATGTATGACTGAGTGTTGGCCAGAACTTTGTAGAAGACAAGGAGTATATAGCCGACATTGAAACAGAAAGAAGAAAAAGCGGGGAAAAAAAAGCACATAGATGAATTTACAAATATACAAAAAAGTGATTGATAATTAGTTAAAAAAAAAAGTCTTGAAATGCATTTGTGAATAACCTGATAATTATTTCTGCAAATTACTGAGAGAGAGAAAATAAAATAAATAAATTATTTGGAAACATCTGGAAAAATAGTCAAATATTAATGGTAGGATTAGTAGTAGTAGTGGCAGTAGTAGTATGTGGTAATGAGAATGATAATATAAACAAAAAAAATCAATGTTAATCTAATGAAGGAAAATTGCTAGTCATTAAATCTGTTAATAGAAATTAAAAAATAAAAGAAAACAGAAAGAGAAAGAAAGCAAAAAAACACAAACTAGAAATAATTTTTATTCAATCTAATTTATACTAAAAGTACATTAATATCAAAATTTACATACTCCCCTCCACACACACACACTTGTCTATGTCTGCGCGTGAATAAAATGGACAAATTTTTTTTTGGTTACAAAAAAATGCCTTTCTTTGGTAAAGGAATGGTGTGCAATCAATTAATTGCTATTGTAACCACTGATACCTAATTTACTGACTGTTCCCTACGTGTACCAACTGACTTGAGGCACAAAACTGGATACGTTAAAGTAGATAGTTAGGTGATTTTCCCAATCGTTCGCTCAATAATGAAAAAGACAAAAAACCTAGTAAATGACTAATAGTATTCTTCTTTTCCCTAGCAAGCATGGGAGACAACTCTGGACATGTTTTGGCATTAACCTGACATCTTCAGCAAAGAACATCTTTCCTTGTACTTGCTGAATAAATAATGGTTTACTCATCCTTATCGTGGATGAATGCATTCTCACCTCAGAGAGTTAATCATTTGGGAGAGAGAGAAGGCTACTATTTTTCAGGTATTAATTTTCCACAAGGGAAGTGAAACAGCTTCAAATCCTAATCAAAAAAAATATTGTCAGGGGCTGACAACTCCTTCAACAACATCTCACCCAGAAGTGAATAAAATCACCGATGCAGCAGTCATGGGGTTCCAGGCTTGATCCCAGTGCATGGCACCTTGGGAATGTGTCATCTACTGCCATAGCCTTGGGTCAATTCAGGCCTTGTGAGTGGAATTTGGGAAACAGAAGAACAGTATAAAATCCAGTTAGATGGAAAGCATTTGTATGTCCAGCTGCGTCAAAATTTGCATGGGATTTACATTAAGGGTACGACAAATATCTGTACCTGTACTCTTAATCTAAACCTCAGCCACTTTTATATATATATATATGTGTGTGTGTGTGTGTGTGTATCTATAGTGTGAGTATTCAAATATTGGGTTAAAAGCAGTTCTATAATGTAACATTATCAATGTCACATAATGTATGTGTATTGTTAAACGCCTTTTGTCTTCCTTGGACAAAATATGGAGCCTAAAAACATTTAACAGCACATACATTAAGTATACGACACATGTATCATCATACATATCTCTTCATATACATATTTATACACACACTCATATACATACACACACACACACACGTGTGTATATATATATATATATATATATATATATATATAATCGTTCATAGGTACAGTCTAATACATATATATACATGATAAATTGTGTGTGTGTATATGTATATACATATATATATATATATGTGTGTGTGTGTGTGTGTGTGTGCAGGTATGGCTGTGTAGTAAGAAGCTTGCTTCTCAACTGCATGGTTCCAGGTTCAGTCCCACTGCATGGCACCTTGAGCAAGTATCTTCTACTATAGCCTTGAGCTGACCAAAGCCTTGGGAGCAGATTTGGTAGAAAGAAGCCTGTTGAGTATATATTATGTATATATCTATGTGGGTGTGTGTTTTTGTGTCTGTATTTGTACCCACCACCACTTAACCAGTGTTGGTGTATTCACATCCCCATAACTTAGCGGTTCGGCAAAAGAGACCAATAGAATAAGTGCTAGGCTTAAAATAAGTCCTGGGGTTGATTTATTCAATTAAAATTCTTCAAGGTAGTAGCCCAACATGGCTGCAGTCAAATGACTGAAACAATATATATATATATATATATATATATACATACATAAATACATATAGTGCTCAGCATGTGTATATGTATATAGACTGCACCTGCAACTCAAAGGGTCAACCTCAAACACTGACTGTGCCTGTGAATTATATTTAAGACACAACTGTTGTATTTGTGGAATATTCAACCACATGCACTTGTCATTCTAATATTTTGAAAGAGTCATTCTTCAGAGAAATAACGGAAGCAAATAAATGAAACTGTTTTCTGACAACACTGAATAAATATAAGATTTATATAAAAAAAACTTTTTTCCATGAAACCTCAACAAGAACAGCAACAAATAAAGCAAGAAAAACACACAAAAAAAAGGACCACATGGGGCTTTTGAGAAAAAAAAAAGATGGCTAAAAAAAATTTCACCAATTTTTGGAAGAATCAAGCTGTTGACATGTGGAAAGCAAAGGTAATTCTTGTGAACACTGTTTTAAGAAGAGAAATAAACAGAGCACAGTAAAGGTTTAGTAATTCTTACCATTATTACAATTTACAAAGAAACATTATTAACCCTTTTGTTACCACCTTTCTGTTGCAATAAACTGCTTTTGTTTCAATTAATTTTGAAGTGTAGAGCTTAGTGGTCAGGGTATTGAATTCATGATTGTAAGATTGTGGTTTCGATTCTTGGACTGGACAGTGTGTGTTCTTGAGCAAAACACTTCATTTCATGTTGCTCCAGTCCACTCAGCTGATAAAAATCTCATTTAATCCTGTGACAGGAAACCAGACCTATGAGTCTATAGAACTGTGGAAAGATCCAATTTTGAAAATAATGAAGAGGTTACTTAAATAACTCTGTCATTATTAAGCTGGGCTTTGTTTGAAGGAAGGTTTTAATTTACATCCCTTTAAAACAGGGACTTTGTATCACTGAACTAGGGGCAATCTCAGGTGGGTTGGTATTTCTGTTGCAATAAACTATTTTTGCTGCAATTTATCTTGAAAATATTGAGGAATTTAGCAAAATAAGTTTGTCATTATTTAGTTGGTGTTTGGAACATAAATTAACACAAGTAATTTAGATCACTTTAAGCCTTTTCTTACCATATTTCTGTGGAAATATTACTGCCTTTGCTTAATTAATTAATTTTGAAAATATTGAAGAATTTCATAAAATAACTTTGTCGTTATTGAGCTGGTGTTTGGGACGTAAAATAATATAGAATTTTGCAGAGTGTTTTTACTTTGGATCGTTTTAAAATTGGAAGTTTGTATCGTTAAACAAAGGGTGGTTTCATGCAGGTTGGTAGCAAAAGGGTTAAAATACTGAAACCTTGCCCCACCCACAAATTCTAATAAATCATAAAGAAAATAGAGAAAACATACACACACAGAGACAGAGTAATAGAAATCACAAAATAACATGAGTAAGATTATGAGGCTAAAAGGAGAAAGCACATGAGATTAAAAAGTGTAGAAATACAAAGTGAAAAAGCAACAATCAAATAAGTGTACAACAAAGATAAATATTCCAGAGGAAGAAAGAGAAGTAAAATACTTCAGGTGATACACTTCATAAAAGTGAAGATAAAGGAATAAGAGAGGCAAGATGTAAGAAAAAATATACAATACCAAATTTAAGATGTCTGTTTACATGGCAAGTCTGAGACAGTGTGCAGATGTGTATATACATATCTTTTTATTAATTTTTCGTCATTGGACTATGCTACCACTACACCATTTTAATGGAATTTATTTACAGCTTGGTTGAAGGAGATGTTGAAAATTAAGTGTCACACAACAATGCAGACCATGTCTGAGTCAATGATACTCAAGTAAGTATTCTGTTGGGTTCGGTTTTGCTTATTTATGTATTATTTTTTTTATGTGTTTGTCAGTTTTAGAATGGAACCACCTTAGACCAGTTACCATGTACTGTGTTGTTGTTTAGCAGCATGTTAGTCTTGATAGATCTGATCGAGCAGACCCTTGTAGATCCAAAAATTCATTGCTCAACGCATCCTTTATATACATATATATATATAAACAAAAGATAGTATGGAGTGATTTGAGGAAGAGATTTAGTACCTATTTCTAACTGCTTGATTGACTGCTAGAGTTTATCTTTGTCTCTTTCTGTCTTGTTGGCTCAGGCTATCACATACTGAACAACTGACACATCTCAACCCTGGACAGGACACCATACTTTTTACAGTATTTAGTCACTCGAAGATTTCAACAAATTCAGCACCACCATCACCATTTTCTATCTACACTTTATGCTGGCATGGGTGACCCTGCAATGGACTGGTGCTGCTCAAGGAGTGTTGTGATCTTGGTCACTGACATAGCATAGAAATCTAGTAATTAGTGTGATGAGTTCTAGGACTTGGGACAGTAATATCCAGGGTTTACCAAACAGGACCAGAGAGAGAGACAGACAAACAAACAGAGAGAAACTGA
The DNA here is from genome assembly GCF_006345805.1 of Octopus sinensis. NCBI lineage: Eukaryota > Metazoa > Mollusca > Cephalopoda > Octopoda > Octopodidae > Octopus > Octopus sinensis. The sequence continues at coordinate 8,277,099 of NC_043017.1, read as the reverse complement.
GAGAAAGAGAGCAAGCTGAGGTACGTGTACCAGAAATGCAATCCAATAAAGCACAGTGTGTGCAGCTAACTGGTATATTTGTGTAAATTTTCAATAACTTTTTGTTTAAGAAAAAACTTCATAACTAATTTCTGAAAATATAGCTATTTGTTTTATTAACATTTTTCTTTTTTACAAATTTTGTATAAATTTGAAATTGTTTAGAATAACAGAAAAGAAAAAACACAGGGAAAAAACAAAGTAAAAAACATAAATGCTGCAGTTTATGAAGGATAAAAGGGGAAAAAAATGATTGATATAAGTATTAAAGTCAGTTATTATTTGGGAATCAACACAAAAGAGAGAATACAGAAAATTTACACAATGAAATGTATTTCAGTGAATTCAGGCAATCAGACTTGAGGGGGAAATCCTTAATGCCCCAAATTAGAACATAAATAGCTGCCTTCTTAGTTATGGGAAACTCAGAGGTTTGTGTGGTTTGGATATCACACTGTAGACTTACAGTAAGGGCTCTTGGGGGATAAAAAAAAAAAGAATTCTTGTCGATGTCGCCAAGAGAAATCTCTCTTGTAACCTTGCAACAATGTGATATCACAGGCTTGCATATCACACTTTGCATGGATGAGATATCACATAACTTCTTACAGATGGCATGTCACCAATGTCACATTCTTCCTCCTTCTCATCAGTTTATATCCGTTTTCCATGCTTGCATGGGTTGAACGGTTTGGCAGGACCTGGCAAGCTGGAGAGCTGCACTAGTCTCCAAACTGTCTGTTTTGGCATGGCTTTTACAGCTGGATGCCCTTCTTAAACTTCTGAAATTATTAACATGTCTAGCAAGCAGGTATCCAGTACTGATGACAAGACCCAGAAACCATGGTCAACTGGTCCTGTCAAGCTGGAGGGGGACTGACTCACTCCCTTAGAATCCTTGCCAATGAGACATTATAGCCATTATTATAGTTTCAATGCCTATTTTTCCTTACTTGCATGGATCATTAAGGCAGATTTTCTATGGCCAGACGCCCTTCCTGTCACCAACCCTCATCTCTTTCCAAGTGAAGTAATATTTCCCCATCACCAGATGTGTTTTTGCAGCATATCTAAAATTTATAACACCGCTTGTATGACAGTGACACTCATTTACAATTATCACACAATGTCAAGACAAGGAAACATAAACTTACACACACACAATGAGCTTCTTTCAGTTTCCACCTGCCAATTCTATTAACAAGGCTTTGGTTGAGCCAGGGTTTTAGTAAAAAACACTTGCCCAAGGTGCCATGCAGTAGAACTGAACCAGAAACCATGTGGTTGGGAAGCAAACTTCTTAGCCACATCTGCATCTATGGGATAGCTATATCTTGAACAAATGAGATGCTACTGATGTGATATCCAACAATCATATATCAATGAGCTATCACAATTTTGTATATCATCCTAATGAGATACTTAACTTTGGGAGATAAAACTTCATAATGATGAATCATGACCTTGTACCGATCAGACATGGTGGAACCTCATGCATTGTATGAAAAGGATATCATATAGTCACATAACAATGATACGTAAAATAGTCCCATACCAATGTGATATTACATGGCTTTGTACCAATAGCCCCAAACCAATGAAACAACACAAAATCTTCTTTCAGTAAGATATCACACAACTTCATATATCATAGAGATATCACATAACTCCATACCAATGAAATATTACATAGATTCACACCAATGAAATATCACATAGCCCTGTACCAATGGGAAATCACATAGCTTCATACTAACTGAGATATCACACTGCTTCACACCAATGAGATATCACACTGCCTGCCTCATGCCAAACAGATATCTCATAGTCTTATACCAATGACTTATCAGAAAACTTTATACAATGAGATATCACATACATCATACTAATAGGATGCCATTAAGCTACTTACCATAGCCTTTGATAATAAAAATTAATTTTTCCAATAAGGAACCATAAATTCAATAAACTCTCTATTTTCTTCATTTGCCTCAAGGGAAACAATGATATCAGTAAAAGTGACTTCTGACATAGGTACAAAACGTATGTGGCAAAGAGAGGGAGAGGGGAATAGTTGATGAGATTATCCCCTCCACCACCACCATTGAGTGTATGACTGATACTTTATTTTATAGAACCTTGAATAATGGAAAAAATTTTTAAAAACCCTCGGAGGGATTTGAACTGAGAATGTAGATAGATCTAACTCAATATTAGCAAAAGGTGAAGAACTTGCAATTATTTGGAATTATAGGTGATTGGACTGGTTCCAATACATAACCTATCTTGAGGTCTATCTGACAGATCCCAATCATCTGCTAGAGATAGATTTTATCTATCCCTGAAAGATGGGGTAAAGTTGATGCTCCCTTATACAAAGTGAACTTTGAATTTAAAGAAACAAAATTTCAAAGTTATAAGGGACATACTCCAGTGTTTTAACCAGAAGCTGTAGAGCCAGAGTCAAAAACAATTAAGAGGTAGTTGAAGTTGGAGTCAGAGTCAGTATAGTTTTACTGACTCTGACTCACAATGTCTTTATTCTTGAACATAAACCAATTATAACATACAGGTTGACTCAAGGTACAAGAGTATTCTTTATAAGTTATGTAGACCACAATCACTTAATTACATACACAGGAGTCAGAGTCGGAGATGCTAATAGTAGAGGAGCCAGAGTCGAAGTTTCTTGTTTTGACTCTACAGCCCTAGTTTTAACAATGTAGTAAGGGACATTCAGTCTAGCACCTTAATAGGAAATATCAAGCAAGTGTTATACCAAGATCTACAATGTAAAGAACCATCCAGTAATACATCTGGGAGTAGAATTTTTCTTACCATATTCTTCAGCTAATTGCAATTCATATAAAACTGCTAGAACTGATTTTTCCTTAGCAAATAAGGACTCATGATCATCACCATCATTTTATGTCTACTCAGAGTTTATTGAAGCAAATTTTCTACGAATGGATGCCCTTCCTGTCACCAACCCTCACCTGTTTCCAAAGAGGCTGATATCTCTCCCATGACTGGACATTTTCACAGAATATTGCCAATAAATGACATTCACTTACAACCATCATGTCCCAATGTCAAGTCAAAGAGACACAAGTACTGACACACTCCCATTCACACACGCACACATATATACACAACAGGCTTCTCTCAGTTTCCGTTATCAAATCCACTTACAAGGCATTTGTCAACCCAAGGATATAATAACAGACAGTTGCTCAAAGTGTCAGACAGTGAGTTGGAAAGCAAACTTTTTAATCATGCATGCAGAACAGATCATGGTCTTTACTCTTTTTCTCTTTTACTTATTTCAGTCATTTGACTGCGGCCATGCTGGAGCACCACCTTTAGTCGAGCAAATCGACTCTAGGACTTATTCTTTGTAAGCCTAGTACTTATTCTATCGGTCTCTTTTGCCGAACCGCTAAGTTACGGAGATGTAAACACACCAGCATCGTTTGTCAAGCGATGTTGGGGGGAACAAATACAGACTCACAAACATATACACACACACATACATATATATATATATATACATATATACGACGGGCTTCTTTCAGTTTCCATCTACCAAATCCATTCACAAGGCTTTGGTCGGCCCGAGGCTATAGTAGAACCCGGAACCATGTGGTTGGTAAGGAAGCTACTTACCACACAGCCACTCCTGCGCCTATGCACAGAGAAATAAAAAATAAGTGTTTTAAATGACCTATAGAATAAAATATGATAATGAGGAGAAAAACATAAAATAGAACTGCTGCATGTATTTTACTTTTAGAAAGAAAATGGAATTATCAATGTTTTTTTTTTTGCTTTTTTAAATATTAAAAAAAAAATGTTTAACAGGTTAAAAGTTTCATTCAGTTTTCAATAATTTAAATATTCAAATTTGAAGTATCCTGCTTGTTTTTCCAGGATACTTCAAATGTTGAAGTGATATTTCTGTATCAGAGATGAAAGCTCTTTGAATTTTGTATTCTTACAACACCAAAAATCTTGCTCCTTGCATTCGCCTTTCGTCCTTAAAAGCCAAACAGCAGCGAATTGGCCACATTCCATCACGTATGCATCATCAGTCAAGGACACAGCTGACATTACAAGGTAGATGGAGGGGTAAAGCAAGCAGACTTCCTCTAAGTGATGTGTCTAACTCACCTCAGACCGAACCGAGAACTTGTTGCTGCTGTAAGACAACGCTTCCATGTTGACTGAAGAAGCAGCTTCACGAGAAACTTTGCGGCGTTTCTTTTTCTTCAGATCAATGTCTATCAGTTCGGCATTTTCCGTTTGAGATACAGATTGCGACAAAACACTGCCAAGGAACTCGGATACCTCATCCTGAAAATAAATAAGTTTTGTTATCTTTCCCTGTAATCCATTGTTTTTATGGGTGAGGCTACGAATATGTATGGCTGGGGACAACTGCATAAAGTGCCGACCTCTAATTGTGGAAGGGGTAGACCCAAGAAGACGTGGGATGAATGGTGAGAAAGGATCTTCAGATGCCAGGCCTCATTAAGAAAATGGCTAGTAGATACATAGGCAAAATTCAAACCATGTACTTGTTATTTGCTGAGGCAGGCAAAATCTGAGCAAGCTCAACAAGATGAAGCTAGCAGTATTGATGGTGGGAGGAAGGGGAGAACTGGTTAATAGTCTTATTATAAAGCGACAGTTTGAGATAGGAAATGGTCAGTAAACATGTAAGCAAAGTAATGGATGTATTAGATAACGTAATGTGCTAGACGCAGTTTATCTGAATTCAAGATTGAAGATCAGGAGTCTGCTACTGAAATGGTTGACCCTGGCCAAAGCAATTCTTGCCCAGACCATCACACAATAAACCACTGCATACCAGAGTGAGCAGTATGGTCCCATACTCAGCTGAGGTACAATAGATCTGGGTTACTGGACCTTTAAATGTGACCTACAAGGGCAATTAAACAATGCAAATGCTATAGGTCAGCAGAGCTAGACTTGACCTAGGGCTGATGAAGGAGAACAACATCAACAAGGAGGAGGAAGACGAAGAGAAAAAGAAGCAACAGCAATCATCAGAGGAGCATACTTACCAAAATGTACCTATCAACTGTGCACTGTGTGATTCCTTCTTGCTTCTTTTTGGCCCTTGAAACCCGTAAATTGTCATCTGCCCCGCCAATAACCACCAGACTGTTCTCAGCTTTCATCTTTTCTCGAAGATCTTCAATGCCATCGATATCACAAGAATTGCTATGTTGACCGATTACAAAGAGTGTTGATGTCTTGCTTTCTAAGAGTGGATCTTCAACATCCTGAAAAAAACCGAGAAAACATGATCAACAACAATAATTTTTTTTTTTAATTTTGACACAAAGCAACAATTTGAGATGGGTGGAGGGGGCAAGCCATTTGCATCAGCCTGGTGTTAAACTGGTACTTGTTTTATCTGTCCCAAGAAGATAAAACACAAAGTCGACCTCTGTGGCATTTGAACTCAGAACATAAAGCGGGGAGTTTCATCTTCCTTGTGGTACCAGAAAAAATGCCATTAAGCATTTAGTCCAATGCACGAATGATTCTGCCTGCTTAATGGTTTCTAATTTTGGCAGAAGGTTAGCAATCTTAAGGGAGGTGGCCATTGATTCCATTGACCCTAGTGTTCAACATGTATGTATGTTATCAACTCCAGAAAGATAAAAGGTAAAGTGACCACAATGGAATTTGAACCCATAACGTAAAGATCTGGAAGAAATGCTGCAAAGCATTTTGCATGACACGCTAACAACTGTACCAGCTCACCTAGGTTGCAGGAGGGAAAGGCATAAAAGAGGGGACAGAATAACAGTGATATCCCCGTTCAGATCAATCACTAATATGTTGGAAAGGAAAGGACACAGAGGATAAAGTGGTCTTAATTAGAATATGTCTGAAATGTAAGATTCAAGTTTAATTGATGGAGCAAATTGATTTATAGGTCTGCCAGTTTAGATTTGACCTGGGGTTAAACAACTACATATATCATATATCATCGAGCTGGCAGAAACGTTAGCACGCCGGGCGAAATGCGTAGCCGTATCTCGTCTGTCGTTACATTCTGAGTTCAAATTCCACCAAGGTCGACTTTGCCTTTCATCCTTTCGGGGTCGATAAATAAAGTACCAGTCTCGCACTGGGGTCAATGTAATCGACTTAATCACTTTGTCTGTCCTTGTTAATCCCCTCTATGTTTAGCCCCTTGTGGGCAGTAAAGAAATATATATTATATATCATCATGATCAATGTTTATGTCTACCTTTCTACATTTGAATGGGTCAAATAAGAGCATGTTGGGTCAGAGTTTCTATGCCCAGATACCCTCCCTGTTGTCAACCTTATCATTTAAACAAGAAGTAACAATCTCCAAGTTTAACAAAAAAAAACAGCCTAAACAGATTTTATGCAGAGATACAAAGATCATGCCACATGTTAAGAAGCCTTGACATGTTTTCATGGAGGACAAGAAGAAACAACAATCAGGAAGCTATCGTTTACAATGGTTTCTTGACTGTGTTTTATTGGTATGGCAAAAAAAAAAAAAAGAAAAAGATAATTGTGAAGCAGTTATAAAACAAACAGATCAAAAGAAGACGAATAAATAAATAAATAAATAAATAGATACGAACACCACGACCACCATTGATTCCTGTGAGTGGGAAACCCAAACAGATCACAGCTGATACCATCTCCACCAATGAAACCTAGGGTTGAAAATGAAAAAGGATTTATGAAAAAAGGGGACATGTTATCAATAAATTAGCTGAACTGTCAATTACAATAAATATTTTGTGGAATACATACACATAAACACACACACAAACACATATACATACTCATGTAAACATTCATCTTGTTTATGTGTATAATTACACATATTCATGTGTATAGATTTCTACATATATGTATCCATACATATCATTTAATATACACACTATAAAGATACAAGCTACCAATAGTTTCTTGTTATGGAAACTCATGTCCAATCAGGTTTCAAGTTTTATAATATGCCTTGTGTCTCCAAGCAATCGTCAAGCTCTGAGCACCTAGTCTGTTCTAGTAACCTTCTTCTCATTTTTACCTTGAGAATTAATTGAGTTAATTTGTTTTTGATAAAGTGGTACTTTCTGGAATCCTCCACATTTCATTATACAATATACATATTTTATTTCTATTGGTTACGAGAAAGAGATTGCAAGAACTGATTTGCATATGATTAGCATTTTATATCACCATCAAAAATTTAATCTGTGCAGTAAGGGTTCAATAGCTGAAAATGTAAAACAACTTTAACCTCTTAGCCATATCCAGCCAAAATAATCTCCCTCTTTTATCTTCAAACTAGCCAGATCAGGCCTCTCTCATTTGCCCTACAATATTATTCTAAAAATAAACTATCACATTACGTGCCACAAGCACAGGTGCCAGTCAGCCAGTGCCGCCTGACTGGTACTGGTGCTGGTGGCATATAATAAGCACCATTCAAGCATGGGTTGATGCCAGTGCCGCTTGACTGGCTCCTGTGCCGGTGGCATGTAAAAAGCACCTATTACACTCTCAGTGTGGTTGGCGTTAGGAAGGGCATCCAGCTGTAGAAATCTTGCCAGATCAGATTGGAGCCTGGCTTGCCAGTCCTCAGTCAACCCATCCCAACATGGAAAACGGACATTAAACGATAATAGTGACATCATTGAAATCTCAAAGCTGCACAGTAATGTATGACTAATTCAAATCAATGAGATTAAACAAAAATTACATTTGGCAGGGTTAATCCATAATCAAACGCAAGGACTATACTTACATGACATGCCACCAATGCTCCAATATTCCATCCCAGCAAGACAATGGGTCGGTTCTGAAAATGGCCTTTTAACTGCAACAGAAATGGAAATATATCATCAGGACATTTTAAGAAATAGAATTAAATACAGCATGGAAAACAGACGTTAAACAATGATGATGATACGTATAATATATATGAATAGCTTTGCGTAAACCATGGTTCGTTTTGTTCTCTTACTTTATTATCATCTTATAATCATCTCATAATAATGACTTTCATGACTCATATCAGTCAATCTAAATGTATATATTTTTTGTTACCTGTCATAAATAGCCTTTTTCTATTTGCAAGATGCATTTACGTTGATTTTTCATATTTTACCCTTACATTTCCACGTGTATTTTATATTTTCTTTTCGTAACATATTTCTACTATATATATATATATAATATATATATATATATATATATATTATATATATATATATTTTTATATATATATATTAAGGTGGCCCAAAAGTAGGTTTACAGTTATTCAACTATCTCTTTCACATTCATATATTAACAGTTTAGATCTTAATTATAAAAAATATGAAACCATTATTCTATGCAATTTAGTTAATTGTAAGATAGAAATTTAAACGTAATAAAACATTTTAAAAGAAATTTGAAGTGCCTACATGATATTTGTAACCCAACTTTTGGGTCACTCTATATATATATATATTATGAGCGTGGCTCAGTTTTAAATGGTGACATTGTTTTGAGCTGCTTCTGATGAAGTTTGCTGACAATTCCTGTCTTCCATAAATTGTCCTCTAGTTGTGTTCTTATCGTTCCTCCTCGAATGAAAGTCTATCACTTGTAAAACAAGCAAGAGTTAAGTCCCCTACCTACCATAAACGATATATTTGCGTCAGGTAGCAACAGAAATTCAAGAATAAGGCGAGATCATCATCATCATCGTCGTCGTTTAACGTCCGCTTTCCATGCTAGCATGGGTTGGACGGTTCAACTGGGGTCTGGAAAGCCAGAAGGCTGCACCAGGCCCAGTCTGATCTGGCAGTGTTTCTACAGCTGGATGCCCTTCCTAACGCCAACCACTCCATGAGTGTAGTGGGTGCTTTTTACGTGCCACCGACACAGGTGCCAGACGAGGCTGGCAAACAGCCACGATCAGACGGTGCTTTTTACGTGCCACCGGCACAGAGACCAGACGAAGCTGGCAACGGCCACGATCGGATGGTGCTTTTTACGTGCCACCGGCATGGAGGCCAGTCAGGGTGGTGCTGGCTACGGTCTAAGCAAAAACAAATAAAAAATGCAGCTTACCTCTAAAACTTTGGTGCGTACAGCTCCAATCATATGTTCAAGGCACTGGGCTATACCAACGCCACTGCCGCCGTTCACTGTGTGCATTGTTACAGGAATCACTTTGCCAAGATTGGAGAGTTGAGTAATACAGAATTTCGTGCGTTTTGAATAATTATTATTGGGATAAGTGGGTCCACTAGGAGCGACAAGAATTAATGGATTTCCAGGAAGCTTGCGCTGTCAGAACACAAAAACAAGACATAGCGTTAGTTTGTTTAGGAAACAGTATATTCTATCAATGTGTAAACTGTCCAAGATGGTTAATTGCTAATCTAATTAATTATAAACTTATCTTTAGAGATAAAATTTTTAATATTTACATTTAGGCATTTTTAGACTTAAATATTTAAAAACATTGCTACATCGTTAAAAGAAAATTAAATATCGTATATCATTTACATGATGAGAATTTAGAAACTTCAAAAGAATATGAGATAATTCATTTCAAATTTTAGAACTCAAAATAGATGTAACTATAAATACAGCAGCCTTCAACTTTTTCTATCCAAAAAGGATTTTTGATTCAATATTTACATGCTATTATTATTATTATTATTTATAGCTTTATCTACTTCGAGTTCCACAGTTTCAAAAAAAAAAAGACAAATTAATTTTAGTATATTTCTTTTATTGGTTTCAATGACAGAACTGGCCATACTGGGACACTGCCTTCAAGGGTGTTAAAAAAAACCCTTCCCTACAAGACAACTGTAAAAATATGTCAAGGAGGATATGCAGCTACAACAAACCAATGAGGGAGCTTCTTGTGGTTGTTTGGCCAACAAGAAATAGCAGCCAAATCTCTCTCAAATTATATCCTATAATCTTAACAAAAATGCACATTGGATAACGTAGTCACTGATATGTATAAAAAGAAATAAAAAACACAGATTGGTCATGGTTGGAATGTCTTGGATCCTTTACATACTTGAACTGGGAACTAAACAATCTGGTCCTACAAAATTTATCTTACATCAACAGCAATAGAAAAAGTTGTCTTGTCTTTGCCTACAGAAAAATGGTCAAAATTACCATTGGAATAAGTGTTGAGGAGTTTTCATGTACATAGGACAGCAGCTGAACCAAACTTTGCTGCTTTATTTTTACTATTTTAGGTTTAAATAGTGGAAAGAGAAAAGGAAAAGGAAAAAAAACCCAAATAAATAGATAAAGGCACAGCTGTATGGTTTAAGAAGTTTGCTTTGCAACCATGTTCTTTTAGGTTGTCCCACTTGGTGGTACCTTGGGCAAGTCTCTTCCATTATAGGCCTGAACTAGTCAAATGCCTTGTGCACAAATTTCGTAGATGGGAACTGTGTGGAAGCCAGTCCTATGTATATATATTTATATTCCCTCTCTCTCGGAGAGGCACAAGCACCTACACACACATATACACACACGGCAGTAACTTCCGCCTACCAAATTCAATCACAAAGCTTTGGTTGGCCTGGGGCTATAGCAGAAGACACTTGCCCAAAGTGCCATGCAGTGGGACTGAACCCGAAACCATGTAGCTGAGAAGCAAGCTTCCTAACCACACAGCCATGCCCATGCCTACAAAAAATGTATGTACATATGTGCAGTGCTAAGCCTGTGGCAAGTTTTCTACAGCCAGATGCCCTTCCTGATGCCAACCCCGCACCTGTTGCCAAGCGAGGTAATATATATATATATATATATATATAAGACAACTGGTGTTGGTTTGTTTACAACCTGTAACTTAACAGTTTGGCAAAAGAGACTGGTAGAATAAGTGCTATACTTGAAAAATAAGTACTAAAGTTGATTTGTTCAGCTAAACCCCTCAAGACAGTGCCCCAGCATGGCTGCAATCAAATGACTGAAACAAGTAAAAGATAAAAATGACTCACAGGTTTCTGTTGGCTGAGAGTGCTATACACAGGGTCCCATGGTCGCTTAAGGAGCAAATTTAAGGCATCCAATGAAACAGCTGATCCCTGGCGAGTGATAGCAGCTGACTGAGCAATCATACGGTCGACAAGAGTAGGAATCTAAAACAATAGGTTCAAAACACTGATAAGTATACACAAGAGGATTGAAATTGCAATCATACTGCATAAGTTGAACATTGGAAGCACATGACTGAAAAGTGTAAAAGTATAAGGTCAAAAAAGAAACAATCAAAGAAGTGTATAATGAAGATAAATACACCAAACAACCAGAAAAGTATGCAACATTTTATCAAGAAGAGGACAAGAGATTAAGAGAGACAAGAGAGTGGATAATATAAAATGCCAAATTCTAGACACCTGTTTATATATACATGCACAACATTCATATAAATGTATATACATACATGTATACTCAGATATATAAATACATGTAACCACACACACACACACACACACAGATGTGAAGGTGCATATGTATATGCATACATGTGCACATATGCACAAGAAAAAAATGTACCTTAGCTCGCAGAGTTTGCAGAACATCCAAATAAGCAGCCAACAAATGACGGGGTAAGTTCTCCAACAATACATTGTGCAACCATTGACTAAGTTTGGGGTCCTGTATAATTAAAAGAAATACATATAAAATTTTAAAACAATTTATGTAAGATTCATTTTATATATATAGTGTAAGACTCGACAGAGTGTAAATACCTTGAGAGAAAAGCTGGACCTAAGAAGCATCAGTTGTGGTGTGCAAGAAAGATGTTTGCGCTGGTATGGTCATGTGGCAAGAATGGATGAAGATAGTTGTGTGAAAAAGTGCCACACCCTAGCGGTTAAGGGAACCCGTGGAAGAGGCAGACCCAGGAAAACCTGGGACGAGGTGGTGAAGCACAACCTTCGAACTTTAGGTCTCACTGGGGAAGTGACTAGAGACCGAGACCTTTGGAAGTATGCTGTGCATGAGAAGACCCGGCAGGACAAGTGAGACCATAACCCGTGGCCTCTACATGGGATGTAGCCAGTCCACTTATGCATACCTTCCTTCTTGGGACACAAAACTCTACTTGTGAAGACCTGTTGATGCAAGTGAAAATCGAAATCGATCAACATCAATGGAAATTGCAGCTGTGATACCAGTGCCGGTGGTACGTATGAGAACCATCCGAACGTGGCCGTTGCCAGCACTGCTCCGACTGGCCTCGTGCCGGTGGCATGTGAAAAGCACCAACTGATCGTGGTCGTTTGCCAGCCTCGTCTGGCACCTGTGCCGGTGGCACGTAAAAAGCACCCACTACACTCACGCAGTGGTTGGCGTTAGGAAGGGCATCCAGCCGTAGAAACATTGCCAGATCAGACTGGGCCTGGTGCAGCCTTCTGGCTTCCCAGACCCCAGTTGAACCATCCAACCCATGCTAGCATGGAAAGCGGACGCTAAACGAAGATGATGATGATGATATATATATATGTATATATATATAAACACAAGCAGACTCTCTCTTTCTCTCAACAACAACAGCAGCAGTAATTTATATTTTATATAATGCTTCTGTTGGTGAATCTATGTTGAAACAATTGTAGCATTATGTAATAAAGTGTGTTGCTCAAGACATTTTCCACTATTCACATTTTTGCATAAACCCTTTGGATATCACAGAATTGCAGAAGTATATCCAATGATATTTTGATCTCACTGTACGACAGCATTTGTTAGCTGATACCTGCGGACAAGCTTTGTAAAGCAAACTACAAGGTTTTATACCCATATCGAATTTACATGCATACATTTGTATGTGTTTGTGTGAACACACAAACAGACGGAAGAACATCATCATCATTTTATGATCATTTTTCTATATTGGCATGGGTGGCATGGGTTGGACAGTCTGGTCAGTGGATCCAGCAGACAGAAACTCTGTGTGTGTGTGTGTGTGTGTGTGTGTCCCCACATAGGCATTTGTCCCCAACCACCACTTGAAAACTAGTGTCAGTGTGTTTCATCCCTACAGCCTAGCGGTTCAGCAAAAGAGACTGATGGAATAAGTACCAATCTTAAAAATTCAGTACTGGTGTCAAATCATTTGACTAAAAATTGAAGGTGGTGCCCCAGCATGACTGCAATCTAATTACTGGAACTTGATAAAAGATATACTCACCCATATTTCGCTAGCCAAAGCTTGTCGTATCCGTTTGGCAGATTTATCAACATGAATTCTTCGCATGACAGCTTCATTATTACTCTAGAAAGAAAAAAAGAAAAGAAAAGAAAAGTAGTATAAAACACAAAATTATTGAACATCCCCAAACTCACTCAGGAGTTGGGTTTATCACTAAGTTTCCACTTGCAATGTAATAGGATCAAAGTGTACATGACATAATGGAGTGATTTTAATATTCTACATTCACTTCTATATTACACAATATTACTGCAGGCTAAGGAAATACTTGTCAAGTACAGTGTCCTACTGCTACCATCACATGGTACCTATTCACAAGTAGCTGGATTGAGTCACTGACAACATACTTCCTTGACCAGGCCCACTTTCACAGTATTACAGGCCCCTGGACAAATTAATGCCCTGAGCACTATAGTATTTATTTATTGACAGTAAATTACAACACACATAGATCATAACTGGGTCCCTAGATCCATGAGGTCTCTGGTCAACTGACCAATGTGGCCATGCCTTAAGACAGCACTGGCCTTGACCAGAGATACAGTTTTTTTGATGTCTTTGCAGCTTTATTAACAGTGTATGCAGGCAACATATTACAAATTATGAAACCTTTTACTAGGAAATCAAAACTCCAATGATTCAGCCAACTGTCATGCTCATACCATAAATAAATGTTTTTATATACACACACATACATGACATGGTGTGTGTGTATATATATATATATATATATATATATATATATATATATATATATATATATGTGTGTGTGTGTGTGTGTGTGTGTGATGTGCAGCGACTGTATTGATATGGCCATGTAATGCGTATGATGAGGACAGCTGTGTAAAGAGGTGCCATACTAAAAGTAGAGTAGAATTTAAGAGAAAATTTATTTTGACTGAAACTTCAAGTTTCATCTGAAGCTGTCAGTTGAGGTTTGAAGTCCCAGTCAAAACAGTATGTACGCATATATGTGTGTATGCAGACATGAATAAAAGCAAAGTGAGAGAGTAAATCTGTATATGGATGCACATTACATATATGCATTTATAAAAATAGTGATGTAATCTTCATATGTAGTTTTTAAGTTACAAATCTAAACAAATACATTTCAAATCAACTGATATTTTTATATTAAAAAATACTAAGCAAAATCTAGATTATTTGAAGACATTTGTTTTTATTACAAATTTCATAACATTGCAAATATAGTTAAAAATATCTAAATATATGTCAAGCTTAGCCTACTCACACACCCCCATATGTATAATGTGTGAAAAGCACTGGTGCTGGTGCCAGGTAAAAAGCACCCAGTACACTCAGTAAAGTTGTTGGCATTAGGAAGAGCAGTCCAGCTGTAGAAACCACGACAAAGTAGACTATGGAACCTGGTGCAACTCCCAACCTTACCAACTCCTGCCAAACCATTCAGTCCATACCAGCATGGAAAAAGGATGTACGCTGATGATGTGAATATATGTAGATATGATATAAACATGTATATGGAGGCAATTAAGATATCAATATAAAACAAATTAACATTAGTTCAACAGCCATCAGCTGTCTCATCATAACATAGGTCTGGTCAAATGCAGACCTGACAAGGGCTATTTGTGAAGGCACACAAATATTTGGTCAGGGTGTTTAGCTCATGATTCTAAGGTCATGGGTTCAATCTCTAGACCAAATGGTGTGCTGTGTCCTTGAGCAAGATACTTGATTTCACATTGCTCCAATTTATCCAGCTGTAAATGGCTACAAGCCAATTGCTGTTGCAGTCCTCTGTCTCTCTCCTGCTGCTGTATTCTGGATGTTCCACAAACTCAAGGGTCAGATAGAAGAAAAGCTGTGTCTGCTTGCAATTACATCAACAACTAAAAACAATTAATGAAAATATGGTACAATGTTACCAAGCCGTTCTTGCCCACAAGTGATAGCTGGCCACACTGTACCTTGCTGTAGTTTAGGGTTACTTAACAACAACAGTTACTGTATCACCATCATTATAAAAAAGAAAAAATAGTTTTAAAAAAGGGTAACTCACTCCATCAAATGCTAGCCTGGCCAATCGGTCGACATGAAGGGCTTTCATAACTTTGTTGTAAAGTCTCTTCTGCTGCATGGTCCACCCTGTTCTGTAACAGAAGGAAGATATTTACCGAATAGAGAAGTCTGATTAATGGAAAAGGATGATGAACAAATCACATGTTCTATTCAAGATGTTCTTTATCTAAACATTATGGTCAAGACCATATTGGAGCAGCACTTGTTTATTGAGCACATATAGGTGGAGGTGTGGCTGTGTGATTCAGAAGTTTGCTTCCCAACCACATGGTTTTTGAGTTCAGTCCCACTATGTGGCACCTTTAGCAAATGTCTTCTATTATAGCCATGGGCCAACCAAAACAATTCTGAGTGGACCTTGTTGATGGAAACTAAAAGAAGGCCTATCGTGTATATATGTGAGTACAAGTATGTGTATGTTTGTCTTGGCATCATATGATAGTTGTAATGAAGCTTACTGTCATATAAGCAGTGTCATTCGTTACCAATATTTTGTGAAAAACTTGTCTGGCCATGAGGAAATATTACCATGCTTGGAAACAGGTGAGTGTTGGTCACAGAAAATCTGCTTCAATAATCTCCATCTCATCGTGCAAGCATGAAAAACAGGAGATAATGATGATGATGATAACATTAAAAACATTTTGCTGACTGTTTTCAGCAATAGAGAGAACTCTCAGAAATTTTCCAGCTTTTTACCTGCTGGTTGTTCCTACTGTGGCTTCTGCTACACCGAATTGAAGGAGACAGCTGTAACAACACTTTGAACACCTCCTACTAAGCACCAATGCTTGCTGGGCCGACTTGTTTGTAGAATTCAGTCACAACACGAAGACAATTTGGATTTTTGTGTTAAACTGGGCAAAAATACTGTAGAAACTTATGAAATGGTCCAGACTTATAGATTAACTTGTATGAACAGAGCATCTGTTTTCTGCTGGCACAAGAGGCCAAGCAAGGCAAGTCTACCAGCACAGTTCCCATCACAATATATTGGTCAGACAACTGTCCAATGTGCCATGCAATGGGATCAAATCCAGAACCACCTGGTTGCATAGCTAACTTCTTAACTACACATGACAGGATGGTCATGGTTGGAAAGCCTATGACCATAGGTCTGTCCTATCAAGTTTAAACCAGAGCTAAGCAATGTCTGCATTTCCTAATAATAATCATGTTAGAAATACAAATAGGAAAAAAGAAAACTGGTAGCTTACTTGCTTATGTGTTCTTCAGAATCTTCCCCACCTTTATCTGGGTAAGCAAGGTTGACATGTCTTTCACATTCATTCATCAAGTTTCGGGCCTTGGCCAGGTCACCAATGTGTGAAGATTTAACGGTTGTGGTTTCAACATCGAGTACTTGGTCTTCATCACTGCATAGAGAGAGAGAACAAGAGAAAGATATCTACAGGCTATGCGCAGAAGGATTACAGTAGAGAAGTGCATAAACAAGACATTAAGGTAACCATCATCAGAGAAGTGTGGGAAACAAGAGGTGATCTAATAACATGCAGAGACCTAACAACATGTACATATAAAAACAATACACATAGATCTAACAACATGGAGAGGTGTACAAACAACATATGAAAATAATTTTAAATTTCTGAACAATTTTATTGTCCAGTTCTGAATTGCTTTAATTGGTTCAATCCTTGTCACTATTATAAAACCTGTTGAGGCAAATTTTCTACAACCAGATGATCCTCCAGTTGTCAACCTTCACCTGTTTTCAAGCAAAGAGATAATATCTTTCCTCGTCCTTCAAACAATGAACAGCTCAATGGCTGGGAATGTTTACATGGAAGAGTGCAGACAAATGACATCATTTTTGTATGATCAGTAACTTTTTTTTTACAATAATAATAATAATAATAATTCTTTCCAGTTTAAGCACAGCCAGTAATATTGAGGAGAAGAGGGTTAGTTGATGCCATCAAACCGGTATGTGATTGGCACTTTATTTTATCATCTACCAAAGGATAAAAGGTGAAGTTGACCTTGGTAGGACTTAACCCTTTCGTGTTTAAACTGGTCATATCCAACCCAAATATTCCATTTGTTTTATATTCAAACTGGCCAGATCTGGCCTCTCACACCTACCCTACACTATCATTCTAAAAATAAACAATCACATTATTGAAATTTCCAAGCTGCAAGATAATGCATGGTTAATTCAAAACAACATGAATAAAAAAGCATCAGATTTGACAGAAAAATCTGAATGCCAAAGGGTTAAACTTAGAATGTAAAGAGTCTGTGCCGGTGGCATGTAAAATGCACCAATCCGATCGAGGCCGTTGCCAGCCTCGCCTGGCACCTGTGGCACGTAAAAAGCACCCACTACACTCACGGAATGGTTGGCGTTAGGAAGGGCATCCAGCTGTAGAAACACTGCCAGATCAGACTGGAGCCTGGTGCAGCCTTCTGGTTTCCCAGATCCCCGGTCGAACCGTCCAACCCATGCTAGCATTGAGAACGGACGTTAAACGATGATAATGATGATTATCCATTAAATGAAAGTAAACAAAATGTCAAAAGAAACCTACACTGAATTTTGATCTATGTCTCCATTTCGAGGGAATTTGTGCATGAATAACATGCGCAATGGCTTGGCATTGCTTGCATCGGGATGTGCACTCCATGGCTTTGCGTAACAGTGGTCTAAAGAAACAATGTCTAAATCCTGCTCATGTCCAGCTAAGTGGTACTGGTAAGCTGTGGACAGTTTGTGACGGTGACTTTGGTATTCTTCGATAAAACGTTCGCTGTTGAGAGTAGAAGTGGTTAATCGATTCCTTGATCTGAAAGAGAAGAAAGGGAAAATAAGACAACAAGTTAGGTTTAATCAGAGAATATAAAACAACAGGAGATTAAAGAAAATAAAGAGACTGAAAACACACATGATGTTGCTTCAGGTATGATCAGAGACTTGAAGAGTCACTTTACACATCAAACCTTCTAATACCAACCTGCCCAATACCACCCCTGCTTCAACAATATATGATTCCCATTTTAAAATTATCTAAATTAAAAACTACCACCAAAATTCCAATTATGTTCTAAAAACTAGCTTAACTCTTTAGCATTTAAACCAGTCATATCTGGCCAAATATGTTGCCTGTTTTGTGTTCAAACTGACCAGATCCAACTTCTCACACCTACCCTTTAACATCAGTTTAAAAATAAACAATCCCAACATTGAAATCTCAAGGCTACGAGATAATGCAGAATAACTTCAAAACAGTGTGAATTAATAGGCAATACATTTGACAAAGAAATCTGAATGCTAAAGGGTTAAAAATGGACAACTACTTTACTAAATTCTTCATTATTTTTTAAATGATTGGAAAATTATGTTGAAATTTTATAGCATCGTTAGTAATTTCTCATTTATACATATAGATTCTTTGAATTTAAAAAAAAAACACTTGTATCTTGTCCTGAGATTGAAATTAAGATAGAAACTTTAAATGAAACCGATGCATTGATACCTAAAAAGAAAATGGAATGAGGGAGGGAGAGGGCATAGTTTAGAAGTGTGGATCAACATGTTTAGCCTTTTACTGGTTTCAATCATGAGACTGCGGCCATGCTGGAGCACCACTTTGAAGAGATTTTAGGAGAATGAATCGACCTCGGTACCTTTTTTTTAAAGCCTGCTTCTTAGTCTATTGATCTGTCTAGTCGAACCACTAAATTACGGGGACGTAAACAAACCAACACAGATTGTCAAGAGGTGGTGGAGGACAAACACAAACGCACGCACATATATTCTATTTATACGACCAGCTTTGGTTGGCTCGAGGCTGAACCCAGAACCATGTGATTGGGAAGCAAAAATCTTACCACACAACCAGTCTGCACCTTGTAAACTATTTTCAAATATAAGTCGTAATTGTTGATTTTGTTGTGTCTAGCGAGAGTCATTATGCCAATATTAATAAAATTTGTTTCAACACACGAATTCACATAAAGAATCTTGCAAACCAGGTACAAAAACGAAGTTATTGTTGATGTTCTGCCTAAAGTCAACTATGACAGATCAGCAGACCTATGACTAGTGATGTTCCAGTCGAGACAAACTGGTTTGTTTCTTGTATTTACGAAGACAGTCTCGAACATATCTCATTCTGAAGACAATAGGAGAGATTTGGTCGTTATTTCTAAAAGGGTAAATGAAGGTTCCCTCATGGCCCATTTGTTTTCGGATAGTGCTGATAACCTTAATCTCAAATACTTTAGCACGTATCTTGATGCTCGTTTATCATACACACATGTATTTATAATTAACCCTATACATACACACACACAATACACTGATAGACAGATATGTGTGTTTTACCCAATATAATAAAGTGATTAGCCGATACTAAAGGTTTTAATTTCTCCCAATTATACTTAAAAATCACTAACCAGCATAATATGTAACGTTATTAGGCGATGTTTCTCGACGGAAACCTGTGCTACGACAAGCGAAACATCGCCATGGTTTCGTTTACAAACGGAAGACAAAAGTACTCAATACTAAAGCAGAGTGCATATAATATTAGAAACTGAAGATTCTTAAAATATTTAAGTTTCTTTATTCGTTCGAAGTTGGGTGTTTTCACTCCGTCGCAGCTCATCCTTAAATATATATACACGAACCTACATAAGTGTACTCCTTAATATATCCACGCGCGTGTATGTATGTGTATATATATATATATATATATATATTGTACTCTGTTTCTTCGTTGTTAAAAAAAGTCCGTTTCCTTGTTTGATTTTATGTTTTCGTTTCTCGTTGTGTTCTACGTTTATTTGTAGTGTCCTGTACTCATATATATATATATATATATATATGCATGTATATTAGGTATGTACATATATGTATGTATGTATGTATGTATGTATGCATGCATATGTTTTATTTATTAAATTGTTATATATATATATATAAATACACACATTTATCAAAACACAAAGCCTAAAATTAGGTGGGTAAGATGAATTTCAAAATTTTGTTTACGTAGAAAAAGGAAAAAGAACGAATGTATATATGATATGATAGGCAATTACGAAATTCCTGTTGACTGAGAATAAAACGGAAATATGACATCATTAGAACAATTTCACAACATATTAAAATACCAATTCTAATTAGGAGTATTTTAAAAGGCATTAATAGCTCCAACAGAGTCGGACCCCAACAGGAGAATAATACATAAATACATCAAAGCTAATATTTTCACGTGTTTAGACACACAAATACACAGACATCGCCAAAGTAGATACCCTCATTTTTGAAAGATTTGTTTGTAGGTTCAAATTAATGTAATTTGATCCCTTGAAATACTTAGACTAGTGTTTGGTAGACATACCTTGCGCATAAACACAACTTTTCAAAGCACAAAGTTGTTATCCGCACAAATAAAACGGGTTAATGCGGGGTGTTTATTTTACTTTTGGGATGTCTGTGTGTATATATGTGATTTATATATGTGGTATAGAATATCTGTAGTTGATATAATGTTCACGGTATGGAGGGAAAACAGAACATACCTGCTTAATAAAGACATAATGCCAAAAAAATAAAGGCTTCAACAAAGAGGTGATGTCGCCATGTCTTCTTGCAGCAACTAAAAATACGGAAGCCCAAACGGATCACATTAAATGAAGCATCGTAATTATCAGATTTATCCAAATGATTGAGCGATAAAAATGACTGGAATACAGTCAAAATTGAGTGAAAAGGTATTTGAAGTGGATTGGAATGGAATTTTGTTTTTCTTTTAATGATTTAATACGTAAACAAAAGTGTTATTAAACACCCAAATAGCACTTTAACTAAATATGTTCCGTGTAAGAATAGATGATCAAGGGAGGTAATCCTTGTATTGTATATTAACAGCGCCCTCAGGTGAGTCAATTGTCATTTATATTTTATCTTGCATCAATCATTGGACTGCGGCCCGGCAGGGATGCCACGGCTTTCTGAGGGTTTTTGTCGAACGAATCAAACTCAATACTTAGTATTTTTAATTCTGACAATTCTTCTCTGGGGACATAAACAATCCAGCACCGTTTGTCAAGTAGTTGTCGGGGGCCAAACAAAGACACAGATGTATAGGCATTCTTATACAATTGTACCCCTTTCTATTGTGTTTCCTCATAACTTTTGGAAAAGTGGATATTTTTTATTGAAATTTTCTACAAATACCTTTCAGATGGCGTAGATTACGATTATATCAGAATTTAATTCTTACATACTGTCACATATAACAATTTGTTTTCAAAATTTCAAGTTCTATTTTCTAGATATTATATGTGATGTGTCAGCATGTATGTGTACATGACCACCATTTGCTTTCTTAATGAAATTCAGATATAATCGTAATTTACACTATTTGAAAGGAAGAAAATTTCATTTAAAATATTCATTTTTCTGAAAGTTATAAGGAAACAAAGCTGACTGGGGTACACTTGTGTAGATACTCTTTATATATATATTTATATATATATTCCCAACCACATGGATCTGGGTTCAGTCCCACTGCGTGACATCTTGGGCATGTGTCTTCTACTATAGCCTTAGGCCAACGAAAGCCTTGTGAGTGGATTGATAGATGGAAATTGAAAGAGATCATCGTATGTGTGTGTATATATATATATGTGTGTGTGTCTGTGTTTGGCCCCCTGCCATCACTTGACAACCAATGCTGGTGTGTTTATGACTCTCTCCCCATAACTTAGCGGTTCGTCAAAAGAGACTGATAGAATGAGTCCAAGCTTACAAAAAATAAGTCCTGGGATCGATTTCTTCCACTAAAGGTGTTGCTACATCATGGCCACAGTCAAACGAGTGAAACAAAAGAATAAAAGAATATATATATATATATATATATACATACACATATATATGAGAGACAAATTAAAAATAATGGTCATTACATATATTCTTTACTAGAGTGAATTTGGCTTACAGCTGTTTCCAGTGGCCATTATAGATAGGTTTGGTCTATTGATCAATTAAGGTAAATTGAATGACCTAAGAAAATTAATGCTACTGTTGTCAGAAATAACAACCCAAGCTGTGCCCCCTTGAAGCACATCTGCTTTCAGTAGGAAGTTTCAGTAGCATCCTTGGACGGTTCCTGTGACACATCAGTTTTCTTTGGGGTTTTTTTCAGTTCCTCCGTCTTTACATTCTGAGATCAAGTTCTGCTGAGGTTGACTTTGCCTTTCATCCTTTCGGGATCAGTAAAAATAAGTACAAGATGGGCACTGGGGTTGATGTAATCAATTTATCCCCTCTTCTGAAACTCCTGGCCTTGTGCCAAAATTTTGATGCTGTTATTATTGTTGTTATTATTATTATTATTTTATTATTATCATCATCATAATTGTAATCTTTATGTAAGGAAATAAAGTTGCGGTGCATGAAATATCCCCTTTCCATGTTTTGTTTTTCATATTAAATTGCAATATGATCATATAATCAGAATTGACATCATTTTCATTAGAAAATATCCATTTTTCAAAAAGTTATGAGGAAACAAAGTTATGCCTGTTTTTCTATTCTATGATGTTGCTGTAACTATGCCTGTTCTGTAGTTATGCCAGTTTTTTATTTTTTTTATTATAAAAAAAAACTGTCACTCTCTTGGTTACAATGGATTCCAGTTGATCCGATGAATGGTACAGCCAGCTTGTGAAACTAACGTGCATGTGGTTGAGCACTCCACAGAAACGTGTACCCTTAATGTAGTTCTCAGGGAGATTCAGCATGACACAGAATGTGACAAGATTGGTCCATTTGAAATACAGGGACTACTCATTTTTGCCAGCTGAGTGGACTGGAGCAACATGAAAGAAAATGTCTTGCTCAAGGACACAACGCATCGCTGAGAATTGAACTCACAACCATGCGATCGTGAGCCGAATACCCTAACCACTAAGCCATATCCCTTCACATTTTTTTGTTATAAGATGTTGCTAGCCCCCTCTCAATCCATTTCCATTTTGTGTGTGTGAGAGAGAGATGAATAGACTCCAGTATTTAAATGGTATCTATCAACCCAAAAGGATTAAATCTGAAATTGATTTTGGTAGGATTTGAACTCAACATGTAGAGAGCTGGAACAAGTTCGCCAAACAGTTATGTCCGACACATTTCTGACTCTGCCATGTGCCTTGTTGTTAGCATGGTATCCTTGATGCTATTCTTGGCTTCCATATCTCCCGCATGGTTCAATGCATCTGACCATGTCAAAGAATGTTGTCCTTGAATGTTCATTTCAAATTAAGACAGAATGGTTGCGGCTGGAACACAATTTATTACAGATACAATCAGTCCTTTCTGTCACGCTAGTGTCTGTCTGTCTATCTATCTATCCTATATTGTGGAGGCGCAATGGCCCAGTGGTTAGGGCTGCGGACTCGCGGTCATAGGATCGCTGTTTCGATTCCCAGACCGGGCGTTGTGAGTGTTTATTGAGCGAAAACACCTAAAGCTCCACGAGGCTCCGGCAGGGGATGGTGGTGATCCCTGCTGTACTCTTTCACCACAACTTTCTCTCACTCTTACTTCCTGTTTCTGTTGTACCTGTATTTCAAAGGGCCGGCCTTGTCACTCTCTGTGTCACGCTGAATATCCCCGAGAACTACGTTAAGGGTACACGTGTCTGTGGAGTGCTCAGCCACTTACACGTTAATTTCACGAGCAGGCTGTTCCGTTGATTCGGATCAACCGGAACCCTCATCGTCGTAACCGATGGAGTGCTTCCAATATCCTATATATATATATATATTATATATATATATATATATATATATTATATATATATATATATATAATATATATATATATATTATATATATATATATGATCATCATTGTTTAACGTTCATCTTCCATGCATGCAGGGGAAGGATGGATGACAGGAGCTAGCCAGGTAGATGACTACCCCAGGCTACTGTGCCTGTTTTGGCAGGGTTTTTACAACTGGATGTCCTTTCAAATGACAACTGTTTTACAGTGTGGACTGGATGCTTTTTACATAGCACCAGCACTGGCAGGGTCACCAAGCAACTTGTATTTATATAATATATATATATATATATATATATATATATATATATATATATACTTTACTCAACAAAAGCTGTCTGACGAATGGGAACATGAAACTCTGAATAACAGTTTTTGTGATGTCTTTGCAACTTTATTAACAAAGCATATTACTCTACATTCAGTATTTGAGAGCTCTTTTTCCCACCTTTTCCCACCTTAGCCTGGAATATATTCCTGAGCGCCATACTAATACAATTGTTTGTTTGTACTCCACCTGCCTTCGTCTTTTGTTTATTTTCATAAAGCTTCCTGTTATATATAAATACATATATATATATATATATATTACTCTGGCATGAATATGTGTGTGTGTTATGTATATATATATATCTGGTGCAGCCTTCGGGCTCCCCAGACCCCAGTTGAACCGTCCAACCCATGCTAGCATGGAAAACGGACGCTAAATGATGATGATGATGATGATGATGATATATATATATAACACAAAGTAAGTTAGGGGTTATGGGTGCAACCCACTAAGGGTTTTATCTTATGCTTGCTTCAGTCATTGGACTGTAGCCATGTTGGGCCACCGCCTCAAACGGTTTAGATGAACAGATTGACCCCTGTACTTACTGTTTTTTTAAAATCTGACGTTCTCTTATCAACCTCTTTTGGTGAACCACTAAGTTACGCAAATGAAAACAAACCAACACTGGTTGTCAAGCAGTGAGTGGGGGAGAGAGATTTAGAAGCACAAACATAAAAACACATACAGACATAAAAACGATAAACGTCACCCTTTTGAAGCCTAGCTAGGCTCATGGGCCCGGTTTCTGTGGTGTATGTGTTCCCTCAACTGGACGGGACGCCAGTCTATCACAGCGTTACTCAAGAAACAGGGAGAGAGAGTGAGAGTACAACAAGGGTCGCCACCACCCCCTGCTGGAGTCTCATGGAACTTTTAGGTGTTTTCACTCAATAAACACACACAACGTCCGGTCTGGGAATCGAAACTGCGATCCTCCGACCGCGTGTCCGCTGCCTTAACCACTGGGCCATTGCGCCTCCACACAGACAGACATGTACGAGTTAAATGCTGTGTAAGGAATTGTGATTTAAAATGGACAGTCGACTCCATAATGTAAACAGGATACTGGGAATAACGGTGATGATGTATTTGTAAGGCATATTATTCAGTGAAATGTAAGCAGAATTTACTTTAATTAAACAAGCGTAAGAAATGGAAAGAAAGAAGCTTTGGTGGGTAAGGAATAGATAGAAAGCAGGGTCCAGGAGGTGGGGAAGGAGAAGTAGAGAGAACTACAGTTTTTATAATTAATACTAGTCTTTTTTTTTTTCTTGGTTTATGTCTCACTACATTAGATTACTTTGCCCCACCACTGTGTCTGTCCCGTTCGTAGCCATTGGTCGGGTGAGGGGTAATTTCAAAGTATGGTGGTTGCTGGAGCAAAGGAATTCATTTGGCTTTGAATACTGCAGGGATTTAGGAGGGACAGGGAGGTGAGAGAGAGGGTAGGCAGACAGAGACAGGCAGACAGATACACACACGCAAAGAAAGAGAGAGAGAGAGAGAGAGAGAGAGAGGCGGAGAGAGATGAAGAATGAGAAGGGGCAGGAGAGAGGGAGGTGAGAGAGAGAAACAGAGAGGGGAGTGAGAGAGGAAGATAGACATAGAGAGAGAGAGAGAGAGAAAGAAAGAGAAGGGCGGGCCAGTCGATAGACTGACGGGATAGAACGGGTGGGGAAAAGGTAGCGGGGGTAATAAAATAAGACATTTAACCTTGAGTGTTATGAATAGGCTTTCAGTTAGTAAGTTATGAAAAGCCAAATTTTGTAGTTACGACATTGTGTCACTAGACAGTCGGAGAAATGGTTTACATCAGTGAGTATTTTCCTTTTAATTCTACAGTTTTTCCGATAGATTCTTGTATTTCTTTACGATTGTTATTGGCGGGGGTAACATTGTAAATTAGTCTCTGCATTTTGTTACTATATTTCCGTTGAAATTATATTTTTGGATTTAATTAAATTTTAAAATAATAAATTTAATAAAATAACTTATCATTCTTAATTAATTTGTCACACAAATTAACATGAAATTTTTGACAGAAGGTTTTCTGTTTAGTTCGTTTTAAAACTGAAAGTCTGTATTGTAGAATCAGAGGCGGTTTCAGACACGTTATTAAATAAATTTTATCTAAACGTATCACAAGGGAGATGACTCCGCTTTTTGTCTTACAAGAGTTATTTCCCTCGATATTTGCAAGTTCTGTGGGGTTTCTTGTAGTCAGTGACAGATTATAAAATATCTAAGCTGTTAGTCTTGAACATTGATTTATATTTCAGAGTAGAATTTGACTATCCAGGCAAATATTAAACAAAAGTTTTTTTTTTATCTGGAATGTATGTTGAATCTTTTTTTAGATATCACTTGAGAATATTGACAGCTAATTTCTCTGAATTCCTCCAATATTTGGTAATAAAACTTGACAGTGTTTATTTACATTGACCTTAAAATTTCCAAACAATGCTAACGAGTTTACTACACAGCAAAATCTGTGGTCAGGAGTGGCTGTGTGGTAAGTAGCTTGCTTACCTACAACATGGTTCCGGGTTCAGTCCCACTGCGTGGAATCTTGGGCAAGTGTCTTCTGCTATAGCCCCGGGCCGACCAATGCCTTATGAGTGGATTTGGTAGACGGAAACTGAAAGAAGCCTGTCGTATATATGTATATATGTATGTGTGTGTATATGTTTGTGTGTCTGTGTTTGTCCCCCTAGCATTGCTTGACAACCGATGCTGGTGTGTTTATGTCCCCGTCACTTAGCAGTTCGGCAAAAGAGACCAATAGAATAAGTACTGGGCTTACAAAGAATAAGTCCCGGGGTCGATTTGCTCGACTAAAGGCGATGCTCCAGCATGGCCGCAGTCAAATGACTGAAACAAGTAAAAGAGTAAAAAAGAGTATATCATCAAAATCCCAAAGCTACAAGATAATGCATGATTAATTCAAAGCTTCTGAATTCATTTAGTTGTAAGTAGGTACTACAGGGCAATACATTTCATTGCTTAACCCTGACCAATCGTATCTGACCCAAATATTCTACCTGTTTTATGTTCAAGCTGGTTAGATCTGGCCTCTCACACCTACTCTACAATGTCATTCTAAAAATAAATAATCTCAACACCAAAATCTCAAAGCTACAAGATAATGCATGATTAGTTGAAAACAATGTGAATAGACAAACATTATATTTGTGACAGAATGAGCTGAATGCTAAAGGGTTAAGGGAAGAGTCAAGGATATGAGTCAAGGTTTACCCTGATGTAATCTCCAGGGATACAGGCATCCAGCAACAGGACCTCCGTAATGCCATGATGGACCGTGAAGTCTGGCGTAGCATGGTAAATTCCATTGTCTCGACCACGGTCGAACAATGATGAATGATGATGATGTTTAATAAGGGATTTAGGGATATGTGTTTTAATATAGATTTAAACAATTTCTGTTTATGAAATTTGCTTACAAAAGCATTGGTTAGCCCAAAGCTTTAGTAGAAAACACTAGCCCAAGGTGTCGCACTGTGGAACTGAACCCAAGGTTACAAAGTGGGCTTTGATGGGAGATTTAGGGGTATACATTTCACAAAAGATTTAAGGATATGTATTTAAACTGGGCATATGTAGCCGAAATATTCTACTTGTTTTATCATCATCATCATCATCGTTTAGCGTCCGCTTTCCATGCTAGCATGGGTTGGACGGTTCAGCTGGGGTCTGGGAAGCCAGAAGGCTGCGCCAGGCCCAGTCTGATCTGGCAGTGTTTCTACAGCTGGATGCCCTTCCTAATGCCAACCACTCCGTGAGTGTAGTGGGTGCTTTTTACATGCCAGCTGCACAGGTGCCAGACGAGGCAGGCAAACGGCCATGATCGGATGGTGCTTTTTATGTGCCACCAGCACAGGGCCAGACGGGGCTGGCAATGGCCACAATCGAAACAAACCCTATCTGACCTCTTACACCTACCTTACAATGTCACTCTATGATCAAACAAACACATCATCGAAATCTATGAGATAATGCATTGCCTTTGACAGATTTATCTGAGTGTTAAAGGGTTAAGAATAGATTTAAGCTGCTCTTTTCCTTTCGTTGAATAAGTTACATTGTTGTTCCCATGCTGATTTGTTATGGTATTGTCTCAGAAGAAGAAGGAACTAAAAACATATGGCACCCACATTTAAGACTTAAGCTGAAAAGAAATTTCTGAAGATATTCCACATAAGTTCAGTGAGATCCCTCCATTGCTTGAATTGTTTACATTGAATTAACGAGTTGCAAAAAATTGGTTTGACAGATGGATGTTAATTTTCTTTAAAAGGCGCACACACACCACACACATACACATATACATACCTGTATGTATGCATATATATATATGTGTGTGTGTGTGTGTGTATATATACACACACATATAAATATACATATATAAATACACACATATATACACATATGTATACATATATACATACACATATGAATATATATATATATTCACGTATAAATATACTGTATACACACACACACTGGCACGTATGAAGTAGTAAAAACAGAAATAATGCCAGCCCCAAAATTGCTCATTGGGGAAGTAATATAGAGAAAAAAAACCTATTGTTTAAGGCTGCTCCTTTCAGTCGTTACCACAAAAAACTGAAAAATGTTGGCCTAAATTGCAAAAAAAGGAAATAAAAAATATATTCATGTTTATGTTAAGAAATAGAAGAGAAAAAAGGGATTGCTTTCTTTAAGTAACTGACATTGTATCACATAATGATTATTAGATTTGTTGTTGTTATTGTTGTTGCCGTTTAGCCCTTGGTCAATCTTTATCAAGCAAAGCCACATTCAAAAGAATTTTGTCTATTTAGGACTCGTATTTTAGACATACTCCAAGAATCAATTGTCCAAGACCAAACTGACTGGACATATGGAGGAGAAGAGAGCAAGAAGCTATCAAGATGATTGTGGACTGACATACATACATATATATATAAAGTGGACGTTAAATGATGATGATGATGATCACCATCATCATCATCTTCAACATCTTCATCATGCGTGTGTCTTTTATGCTTTACTTGTTTCAGTCATTGAACTGTGGCAATGCTAAGGCACAACCTTGAAGGTTTTAGTTGAACAAATTAAACCCAGTACATTTTCTATTAGTCTGTTGTTTTTTTTACCAAAAATGGGAATATAAACAAACCAATACCAGTTGTCAGATGGTTGTAAGAGATAAACACTAACACACATACACACACACACATACACACAAGTGTCATTTTTCAGTTTCCATCTACCAAATCCATTCACCAGGATTTGGTCAACCTGAGGCTACAGTAGAAGACACTTGCTCAAGGTACCTTGCAGTGGGACTGAACCTAGAACCATGAGTTCTCTTCCTCTGCATCCTCTCTACCCCTTGCCCTCCTCCCCACCCCTTGTTGTTCTTCTTCTTTTCCTCCTCCTCCTCCTTCTTCCTCCTCTTCTTCCAGCACAGCTGAATGAAGGGCATTCAATTGAGCAACCAAACCCTTCAAACCACAGGGACAGAGACATGTGGGTTGTATTATTTTTGCCTCGTCTTTATTTTCTTTCTGTTGCAATTTATAATTTATAGCATAGTTGTTCGCAGGTATTCAACTCCCCAAATGGAATTTACAGTGACAAAGAAATATCTCTGCTTTTGTCACTTAACAGGTCATGCAAGAAAGACTGTCTTTTTGTTGGTGGGTGGGCATGATTCTGCATTGCATTTAAATGAAAGGAGACATTGTGTGATAGCTGTAGTAAAAACTGTGAGTTTGCATCGAGGCTGAAAAGTAATCTTTGCCAGCTCATTAATAAGCAAGAGTCATAATGTGTGTGTGTGTGTCTGTGAATATATGCATATGTGTGTCTACCTGTGCCAGTGAATCGCTAACAGCTCCATCCGAGCGGGATTCCTGCCAGAGCAGCTGTCTGGCTTCCGTGCCGGTTGCTCGTAAAAAGCACCATTTCAGCGTGATCGTTACCAGCGTTGCCTTACTGGCACTTGTGCCGGTGGCACGTGAACAAAACATTTGAGCGGGGTCGTTGCCAGTGCCGCTGGACTGACTCCTGTGCAGGTGACACGTAAAAAACACCATTTCGAGCATGACCATTGCCAGTACCGCCAGACTGGCCCTCGTGCAGGTGGCACGTAAAAGCATACACTACACTCTCAGAGTGGTTGGCGTTAGGAAGGGCATCCAGCTGTAGAAACTCTGCCAGATCAGACTGGAGCCTGGT
>NC_043017.1:8013802-8241302 GCF_006345805.1 Octopus sinensis | reverse complement strand
AGTAACCTTCATCTCAACAACTTCAAAGTTGTTGGCTGCTGGGTGGCAATGTACTGTTTTACTGGGCTTAGAAGCCATGATGCTTGGGTGAACATCTGGAATGAAATGTTTTGTGCAAGGAGAAATCACTGCTATCTTTAGTTTCACTGGCAGCACATCATCATCATCATCATTATTATTTTAATGTCCGTTTCCCCTGCTGGCATGGCTTGGACAGTTTGCCTGGATTTGTTGAGCCGCAGGGATGCATCATGCTCCATGTCAGCTTTAGCATCGCTTCTACTGTTGGATGTCCTCCCCTAACACCAACCACTTTACAGTGTGTACCTGGGGTGGCTTTTTTGTGATCCCACCCAGCACTAGTGCGGTTGTTAAGTTATTTGCAAAACAAGGAAGAACAAGAAAAGGGAGAAAGGAAAAAAACCTTCTTTGCTAAGAGTGTGTGTGTGTTGGAGGAGAGGGTGTTCAAGGGGGTGGTGAGATTTTTATGCCAGGGACCAGCAGAAGTGTTTTGCTATGGAAAAAATATTTGGCTACCTCACATTTATATAAGGGTGGGAGTATCTAAGAACAAGGTGAGATGGTACTTTTTGGTTATCTCACCCCCATTAAAAAATTGGGTTATTTTCTCACTATAGGAGTGGCTGTGTGGTAAGTAGCTTGCTTACGAACCACATGGTTCCGGGTTCAATCCCACTGCGTGGCACCTTGGGCAAGTGTCTTCTACTATAGCCTTAAGCCAACCAAAGCCTTGTGAGTGAATTTGGTAGACGGGAACTGAAAGAAGCCCATCATTTATATGTATGTATGAGTGTGTGTATATGTTTGTGTGTCTGTTTGTTCCCCTTACATCTCTTGACAACCGATGCTGGTGTGTTTACGTCCCCGTAACTTAGCGGTTCGGCAAAAGAGACCGATAGAATAAGTACTAGCCTTACAAAGAATAAGTCCTGGGGTCGATTTGCTCGACTAAAGGCGGTGCTCCAGCATGGCCACAGTCAAATGACTGAAACAAGTAAAAGAGAGTCAGTAAGATGTTTCGTCTTTCCACTTTGTTTTTGTTTTATTGAGGGTTAAACAATTTTTTTAGTTGAGGGAGATAACCAAAAGTACCGATATTTGTCGTAAAACTGGGGAAGAGAACCCAATTTTTTTATAGGAGGGGGTGAGTTGCCAGAGCAAAACTTTCAAGAAGCAAGAAATGATACAAGCAGCGGATCAGGAGGGAGAGTAACAGATGGTTAGATATCCTGTATTTCTGAGTTCAGTTCCACTGAATGGCACTTTGGGCTAGTGTCTTCTATTATAGTCTCAGGCTGACCAATGCCTTGTAATTGGATTTGGTAGATGGAAACTGAAAGAAACCCACCATATATTCAGTTGACCCAAGGCAATTGTAGAAGACACTTGCTCAAGCTGGCATGCAGTGGGACTGAACCTGGAACCACGTGGTTGAGAAGCAAGCATCTTACCACATAGCCATGCTTGTGCCTATGTGCTTTCTTTTTTAATAAAGTAGAATGTGGTTTGAGGAAGATTTGACAGGTGTTCCTAGCAAATCAGATGACCATATAGAGGCTTTCTTATTGGTATATATGTAATATGTGTGTGTTTGTGTGTGTAGAGTTGTTGTGCATATCAGCACTTATCAAGTAAACCTGTAATAAAAAGGTGCTGTGAAGATTTGGTTACTATTTTTAGCAATATGATTGACCATATAGATCACGGGTCCCAAACTTTTTAGACCATCGACCTTGACCCCTCATCAATCCCCAGGCATGTACAAGAAAATAAATACTAATAATAATTAAATAGATCAGATTGGAGTCTGGTGCAGCCTTCCAGCTTACCAGCCCTGGACAAAATGTCCAATCCATGCCAGCATGGTCAACAGATGCTAAATGATGATGATGATGATGATGTTGTGTATTTATCAACCCCTTGAATAGTCCCATCGACCCCCAGGGGTTGATATCTCCACTTTGGAGACCCCTGATATAGATGTTCTCTTACTGGTTAGACTTTTAAGGTGATGAAGGTGGTGTTGGTATTAAGAATGCTGGTGAAGATGGTTGTGGTGTCAAGTGGAAGTGAGAGGGGGTAACAGTGATGGTTGGTGATGGCTGTGGTGATGGTGATGGTGGTGGTGATGGCAGGGAATTGTGAAGATGATTGTGACCTTAGGATGGTAGTATGTGGTAGTGGTGTAGATTTTAGTGTGTGTGTGTGTTTTAGATGAGTTGTAGCAAGTTTGGAATTTGCTTCATTTTATTGCTGGATGAGAGGCCACTTATAACATCAAAGTGATTTAGTGATTTAAGACATGCTATAAAGAGGAAGGGGGAGGAATTTTATAGCACGTAGGGGGTGGGAGGTAGTGGTTGGGGGTGGTATTAGAGGAATTGGAGTGAGGGAGGCACAGTGGGAGTGGAAGATAGAGGGAGAGAGGTGGGGGAGGAAATGAATAGATTAAGAATGATTTGAGGAAAAAAGAGCTTGAGAGGGGGAGGGGGAAGGAAGGAATAGATAAAGGAGTGATAGAGATGAGGAAAAGGAGGAGGTGAAGAGGAGATAGGGAGTGGATAGATAAAGAAGTGATAACTTGGGAGGGAGAGAGAGAGGAGTTTGAGTAAAAATATATTGACAGATAAAGAGGGAGGAATAGAAGGAGGTAAAGATGAAAAAGCTACAGAGAGAGGGGGAGAGATATAAAAAAAAGCAAGAAATAGAGAGAGAGGGGGAGAGATTTAAAGAAAGAAAGCAAGAAATAGAGAGAGGGAAGAGGGGGAGGGAGAGTAGAATAGATTTTTTTTTAAAAATGCAAAAAATACAGAAAGAGGGTGGGGGAGAAGGAGAGGAATAGATAAAAGAAAGCAACAAACAGGGAGAGAGAGAAGAATTGATAAAAAGCAACAAATAGAGAGAGAGAGAGAGAGAGAGACTGATCGGGGTGGGGGTGGGGAGAGGAATATCTAGAGATAAAAATATAAAAAAAAAGAAGAGAAATAGAGGCGGAGGTGGTGAAGAACTAGAGAAATATGAGACAGAGGAAGTTTGTATTTGCATGTTGTGTGTGTGTGTGTGTGTGTATAATTGTGATAGTACTTAAGGTCAGTTAATCTAGAATAAACTATTTGTAGTTTTTTCTGCAACAGTTGGTGTCCTGTGCCTGTGCAGAAGTGGTGGTTATTATTGTATGTCTGTGTGTGTGTTTGTGTGTGTGTGTGATCCAACATCTTGCACACACCCATGTCGAATTCTAATGGTCCGTTCAATGCATTTCATTTGATGAGGTGAGTTGATTTTTTTTGTTTTAATATGTGTGTGTGTGTGTAAAGCCATCTCAAGCCCCACCAGTCCAGTCCTGTCCAGTCCAGTCCAGACTAGACCAGATCAGACCAGACATATGAACAAATCAATCATAATTTATAGACATCTTTGACAACGAAGGACAGAAAAAAACAAAAAACAAAAAAACAAGTATGTATAGGTGTGTGTGTGTATGTGTGCTCAAGTTTCTGTATGTGTGTGTATGTTTTGAAAATGTGCTTTGTGAACGTGTGTGGTTTTGTAAATGCATGTCTGTATTTTTGTGAATTCTCGTGGTCAATAAACTTTATTTGTCTTCTAAACTTTATAATGTCAGATTTTTACCTTTGCAGACTGTCACTAGTTTCCCTGGATTATGAATTTTACTAAATTTTTATCATTATATTAACAAAGATACATTTTAATTAAGTGTGTATGTATGTTATTCTCACTCTGTGTGTGTTTGTATGTGCATATATAAATTGTGTATTTATGTATATATTATATATATATATGTGTGTGTGTAAACGATGATGATGATGATGGTGTGTGTGGCTAAAAATGTTTGCATGTGTCTGTTTAGAAAATGTAGAAAATATCACCAACCCTCACCTGTTTCCAAGATAGGTAATATTTCCTAATAGCCAGACATGTTTTTTACAAAGACCTGGAAACTAACAACCTCGCTTGTATGACAATGATGTTCATTTACAACCATCACACAATGTTAAAGCAAGAGTACACACACACACACATATTCATACACACATGTACAGTAGAACCTCACAGAACAAGTGCACCATTGCTCCACAAGCTGAGACTCATGCAAATTTTTGTCTTGAAGTATGAGGAGAAATCCACAGTACAAGCACACAAATCACCCCATCTTTAACCCTTTCGATACCAACCTGGCTGAAACCACCTCTGGCTCTGTAGTACAAATGTCTTATTTCATAAGTTTTGAATTAAAATCTTCCACCAAACCTTAGTCACAATTTATGTTCCTAACCCTAGCTGAATGATAACTAAGTCATTTTACTAAATTCTTTGTTATATTTAAAGTAATTGAAAGAAACACAGAACATCTCAACAGAAATACAGTAACGAAAGGGTTAAGGTAATTCAGTTAATAAAACCAGTTTACATATTTCTTTTGCATTCTCTTTTTACTTGTAACTACACCTTTTTTTGTTTTAAAACCCATAAAAAATTATTTCTGAGTGGTTTATGGGCGCTGGAACGATTAATTATATTTTAGTTAATTTCAATGGGGAAAATTGATTTGTAAAACGAGTAACTCATAAGATGAGTTCAGTCATGGAACGAATTAAACTCATACTGTGAGGTATCACTGTATATGTATATAATGGGCTTCTTCCAGCTTCTGACCTGGTTGATAGAAACTGGAAAACTCTCAAGGCTTTGGTCATCTTGAGGCTTTAGCAGTGCTCTGCAAACTTTTTCCACTTGCAGAGCACTTATATTCTTTTCAGAATTTCGCAGCATACCTGAACTAAAAATATAACTAAAAGTATAGGGAAAAAAATTGTATTCAGATTAAACTGTGGCACACCTGGCATGGTCTCATGGCACACCAGTGTGCACTCGGTATTTCATATTTAGATTCAATTTCACTATTTCTACTTGGATATTGGTCCTACCTCAGATTCAAAATCGAATCTCCAATTTCCCCCCTAGCCATACGGCCTATTGTTCTTTATGGCCAAACCACTGGATCAATCTGAACCAAATCTGGCATGAAGGTTTTTCATTACTCAGGGAAGGTTTTGACAGGGGAGCACACTAAATTCTAAACGTTTTTTTCAGAAACAGAAATATGGTTTACATACCAGTCGTATATGTCGGTTTTGTTTTTTCGCTTTAAAGGTAAACTATTCTGACAAAAGCAAACACAACCAAGATGTCTTGCAGCGGGGTTGAACCCAAGGTCATTATGGTTCAGAAGTAAACTTCTTGTCCGCACAGTGTATAAATATGTATATGTGTGTGTGTGTGTGTGTGTTCGTGTGTATGAATAGGAACATATGTGTATGTAAGTTTTTAGGAAAAGTACAATGCCATGTGTGCATGTGTTACCAGTCACTTTAACTTTATCTCTTGTGCTGTATGAAGGATCAATATATGAAGGGGCACTGAAAAGTTCCTGGCTTTAAGGGTATCATGAAAGGCCTGGTTGGAGGCCTTCTGAGTTCTTTTACAGGGCTTAGAAAAATTGATGGACCACTGCAATAATTGTGTGAATCTGAGAGGGGAATATGTTGAATTAACTGATCCTCCTGTATTTTCTTTTACCCAAAGCATGGAACTTTCCAGTACTCTCTTGTATTTA
This sequence comes from Octopus sinensis, assembly GCF_006345805.1. Taxonomy (NCBI): domain Eukaryota; kingdom Metazoa; phylum Mollusca; class Cephalopoda; order Octopoda; family Octopodidae; genus Octopus; species Octopus sinensis. The sequence continues at coordinate 8,235,643 of NC_043017.1, read as the reverse complement.
CCTTCTTGTCCAACTGTTTAACATAGCACCTTCATTTGTCTTGGATTTTTAGTTTCTCATCCTTTCACTAGGTGATTTTCTGGTCCTTCTCCACTGCCAAATCACCATCAGTTTCAGCTCTGGTTTTCTCACTATCAGATGAAGGGCAAAAGCAATAGAACCTCATTCTACAGTCCTCATGGCCAATAAACTTTATATTGTCTGATTTTTGTCAGTGCAGACTATCACCAGTTTTCTTGGTTTCTGAATTTTACTCAATTTTAATATAATAGTTAATGAGGAGATACTTTAATTAAATGATATTGTATTGCCAAATTCAGAAACTTTTATACAGAACCAATTAATATTTTTTGTGACTTGGCAAAGCAGATATATAAGAGTGTGTATATGAAGGTTGCTGTTGACTTGAAGCACATGTCTGAATGAATATGTGTGTATTTAAGCATGAATATATATATGAATTAAGATTCAGTTGAATTAGGTAATTAAATTGAGACACCTCGTTAGGTCAAAATAATATACCCAGACAATATTATTATGTAAATATCAAACTTGGTATATAAGTACTTGCTGAATGATATTCATGCTGTGTATGAGGCAATTAAACCCAGCTGAGTGAATAAATCCACTCTTGAGCTGTTCAGACATGTGCATTATATTAAATATACGGTCCATAATATTTACAAAGGACAGGTGAAGAAAATATAAATGAGTAACAGTAGAGGTACAGGTACAAAGGACAGGTGAAGAAAATATAAATGAGTAACAGTAGAGGTACAGGTACATATGTTAAATCATTTTAAATGTCTTTTTTTTTTATTTTGAAAGTCATGAATTCATCTGATGAAAACGGTTTCTTTACAATGTTGTGATGTTTTTATTAATCAATTAAAAGAGTCGTTAGAAACAGGTGTCTGAATGGATTGACACCTGTACCGCTACTGTTACTCTGTTATATATCTGTATATATAAAATCCTCTGTGTGGGTCAAATTTTGGCCCTTGCCCATATAGGGGTCTGTAGCCCCCCCCTCCACTACGACTCTTCCAAATTACTTTTGCAGTGGTATAATAGTTTCACTTTTCATAACACTATAGTTTCACTTTTATTATTTCACTTTTCTTTCACTAATTGTTTCACTTTTATTCTTACTGTGTGTGTGTGTGTGTGTGTGTGTGTGTGTGTGTGTGTGTGTGTTTCCTCTATGTCACCAGCAAAAGTGTACTTTACATGTCACTGGCATGAATGCCTTTTACGTGTCACTTGCACGGGTACCTTTTACGTGTCACCAGCACGGGTGCCTTTTATGTCACTGGTATGGGTGCTTTTTATGTGCCTGTCTCGTTTCTCTATTTCTTTCTTTCGTTGTTCGAAAAAATGTTCGTTTTCCATGCTTTTGCTTTTTCGTATTTTCTCATATTTAATTTTGTTCACGTTTCTTGATGTCCTGTACCCATATATGCATGTATATATACATATATATGTAGGTGTGTACATGTATGTTTGTATATATGCATATATATATATATATATATATATAGTAACAACAATAATAAACAATGGATGGAATTTACAAATATTTTAATGCATCGCTACACACGTTTCCCAGGAATATGGACTATGATCTTAAGAAACATGTAATTTGTGGAAATGTATGTAGTGAAGCATTAAAATATTTATAAATTCTATCCAAGGATTATTATTGTTATTGCTATATTTATCCTACATTATATCGGTACAGCTTGGTGCAACACCAAATAACTGGTATTGCCAGTTGTCATCATTAGGCTGCAGCCAGTGTAATACAATACAAACTTTTATGTGCATATTCAAAATATTTCTCGTATACTCTCTCTCTCTCTCTCTCTCTCTTTTACTCTTTTACCTGTTTCAGTCATTTGACTGCGGCCATGCTGGAGCACCGCCTTTAATCGAGCAACTCGACTCCGGGACTTATTCTTTTGTAAGCCCAGTACTTATTCTATCGGTCTCTTTTGCCGAACCGCTAAGTAACGGGGACATAAACACACCAGCATCGGTTGTCAAGCAATGCTAGGGGACAAACACAGACACACAAACATACACACGCACACACGCATATATACATATATACGAGGGGCTTCTTTCAGTTTCCGTCTACCAAATTCACTCACAAGGCTTTGGTTGGCCCGAGGCTATAGTAGAAGACACTTGCCCAAGGTGCCACGCAGTGGAACTGAACCTGGAACCATGTGGTTGGTAGACAAGCTACTTACCACACAGCCACTCCTGCACCTATATGAATTTAAAAGATATATGTGTGTGTGTGTGTGTGTTCCTTACCACTGCTTGACAACTGGTGACAGTGTGTTTACATGCTCTTAACTTAATGGCTGAGCCAAAGAGACCGATAGAATAAGTAGCTGGCTTAAAAAGAATAAGTACTTGGGTCAATTTGTTTGACTAAAATTCTTCAAGGTGGTGCCCCAGCATGACCACAGCCTAATAACTGAAACAAGTAAATGATGAAAGATATATAAAGCAAAAAAATAGCTCAATGTGGCCAGTGGCATATACAAGGTGTCCCCAAAGTCACTGATGGGTTTCAATTTTTAATAACTTCCTTAACTTTCAAATAAATGCATGGAAGTTTGATACAATATAAAGGACATAATGGAAATTAATATGCACAAGTCAAATTTTGCAACACCACTGCATCACATATGCAAAATGACATCGCTTAAATGGCAGCCGTTTTTGGCTTTTCATGCCTGTGCTCTTTCCAAAACTTGCACCATAACACCATCAAGAATTTCAGACCCCACTTTTGTGATTTCTCTATTGATTTTCTCTGGCATGAGGCTTTGGCAGGTCCACAGTTACATTAGATGACACTTATCAGTGGGACTGAACCTGAAATCATGTAGTTGTGAAGCAAACTTCTTAACCACACAACTACACCTGTGACTATTATTTATGTCTGTTACTACTATCCCCCCCCACACACACACAATCAGGTTCTGCTCAGCTTCTATCGATCAGATTATCTAATTCCATTTCCAAGTTATTGGTCAGCAGCGCAGTGGGATTGAACCAAGAACCACATGGTTGTCAGGTTGTCAGGTTACCTTCTTAACTACAAAACTATGCCTGCAAATACAGTTTGAAGGATTATTTTTTAGTTTACAAGTGTGACTTCAACTATTTGCTTGTTTATTTCATTTTATCATTTATTTAATTAATTAGGGTTGGTGTGGTCTTTTGAATAAATCTGTTAAGAATGTGTGTGTGTGTGACCCCACACTGACAGGTTTGATAATTTGATAAAACAATGTCTCTGTAGATCAACTTTTAATCTACTTCAACCTTTTATATTTGACCAATTTGTATTGTAATTTTAAATATAACAAGCTGATAAAGAGAATATATGTCTGTCTTTTCAACTGAGTGTATGTCTGTATTTGTGCTCAACAATGAATTAGCCAAACGCATATTTGCTCTTCTTTTTCAACTCATTGTGTGTGTGTGCGTGTGATGGACTCTCCCATGGAAGACAACATATGAGAGTTCAGTTTTTATCAGTTGACCTGCACAAATGATCTGTTGATAATGATCAAATGTTCATGCTGCACATTAGCTCACTTTCTCCACCAAGTCAACATTACCTGAACACGTGCCCTGCATACCACATGTCAGGTGTCAAAGTGATTGTAGTGCAATGTGAGGTGAAATATTTTGCTCAAGAACACAACACACCACCTTGTTTAGGAAATGAAACCATGATCTCACAATTCTGAGTGCAACATCCAACACCCTAACCACTAGGCCATACACACACACACACACACACACAGATATATGATATATATATATATATATATATATATATATATATATATATATATATATATATATACATACATATACATACATACACATAATTATTCATAAATTAGCGATCATGCTGACGATCTACAGATTCCAAATTAGTATATTTGGCAATTAATAGCGAATCTCGAGTTTAGGATTAACAGATTCATTTTTTTGTTTGTTCTGGTGTTATAACGGCTTACCTCATGAATTCTTTTTTTTCGTGGTTTGGGTTTTGACTGCCCTTTCTAGCATGTAAGGAGTCCTGTCAAAGGTCTCCTCTCTGTGTTTAAAGATATTTTATACACTCTTATATTTAAAAAAGAAAAAAACATGTTATGACTTTTATTTACACATGCTAACCACTGGTAATAAATTATTTATTACCCTCATATTCAGAATAGTATATATATATATATATATATATATATATATAGTTAATCCAAACAAGAAAGCACAACAACGCGAGGACGTGGAACAAATATAGTATTATTGGACGCTCAGGAAAGAAGGAGGGTTTAACGTTTCAAGCGAAGCTTTTCGTCAGAAACATAGGAGAAGGAAAGATCCAGAGAAGGGAAGACAGGAAAAAAAATCGCCAACGGTACACATGCGGTCACAATCCTAGCTGTTTTCTCTGCCTTTAGTCGAACAAATCACCTAGTACTTACTCTACCGGTCCCTTTTGCTGAATTGCTAAGTTACAGGGACATAAACACACCAACACCGATTGTCAAGTAGTGGTGGCTGGACAAACACAGACACAAGGATACACACATGTGCATGCACACACACACACACACACACATATATATATATATATATATAATGATATTTTAATAAATTAAAATTGTTTTTGTTTTCATTTTCAGATGCTAATTCATTTCTAGTTAAAGAGCGGAATATTATGGTGGCAAATGTTATCCGAATAAACAAGTTGGTGTTTTTATTTCTTGGGTTTATTGGTGTTGTTATTGTCTACTTCTTAATCAATTTAAATCCAGTAGACATGAGTTCAGAACACACGTCTAGCAAGCTTCACAAAAGAGTTACATGGCACAACCAGGCCTTCGTTAATGTCCCGTCAGAAGTTGTTGAGGCAGCGAAATCCATAAATGTAAATTCTGAAGTGATTGAAATGGTATACCAGTCTGAGGTAAGCGATCATTGAACTGCATTGATTTGGAGATACGGAAATGAGATTTGGTGACTTTCATTCCTTTCTTAAAATGTACATGCCGCCTTGGGCAAGTGTCTTCTACTATAGCCTTGGGCTGACCAAAGCTTTGTGAGTGGATTTGGTAGATAGAAACTGAAAGAAGCTTCTTGTGTGTCTGTGCGTGTGTGTGTGTATATTCGCCATGTTGATTCACTAGCTTCTGCACGCATTTTTTTTCTCTCCTTGTTTCTCTCCGTGTTTCTTTTCTGTGTATCTTTCTGTTGAAGAGCGTAGGCTCGAAACGTAAAAGACTTGTTTTATTTATATTCCTGACCGCCATACTGATACAATTGTTTGTTTGTATTCCACCTGCCTTCGTCTTTTGTTTATTTTCATAAAGCTTCCCCCTATATATATATATATTAGAAGGTTTGGAGATGATGTACAGGTATTTTATATTAGAAGAAATGAGGTACTCAGAAATTCGGACGGTTTTATATTTACAGATATTTATTTGTATATTACATGGTTTTATACATCATATATCTTATATCATACTAGCAGTATCGCCCGGCGTTGCTCAGGTTTGTAAGGGAAATAACTATAAAGCATTTTTAGAGAGTTATAGCCAAAAAATAACAAAAAAATGGAAAAAAAATGATGGTAAATTTTTTTTTAGTTAAAAAAGGTGGAGTTGCGTCCCCTAGACAGTTTGCGGTTTGTGTTTCTGATTCTCGACCCCATGTCGAATTTATCGATTTTTTTCAGAACTGGGGGAACTTTTCAAAATTTTCGCTGCGTTAGTTTTGAATTATGACATTGGGCTATGTGTGTGTCAAGTTTCATCAGAATCGGATGAAAGCCGTGATCAGAGTGAGGGTACAAGCAAACAGACACACAGAAACACGCACAGACAAACTGCCATTTATATAGAGAGAGATATCATATATTAGTGCTTTCGTCCATTCTGGTGGAGTTTTCAAATTGAACTAAGTTCCTGTGGAAAAACTTTGACCATTTTATAGTGTTATTGAGTGTGTAGTGATGGGGAGGGATATAAGATAGTACAAGAGGGTGATGAATGGGGAGAAAGTGAGAGAGAGTGTGTGTGTGTGTGTTTGTCAGACACACACATGCATACACACACATACACACACACACACATAATCATTAACCTTACCTAGGGCCTACATATATAGGTGCAGATACATGGTCAGCCCTGACTGATAGAAGCCCTTAGAATCAATATTGTTAATATCAGGTGACAGTACGGCTGTGTGGGTAACCAACCACATAGTTTCAAGTTCAATCCCACTGCACTATGTGTTACATTGTGCAAGTATCTTCTAGTATAACCCCAGGTCAACCAAAGCCTTGTGGGTTGATTTGGTAACTGATAGAAGCCCATTGCATATGTATTAGCCAAAGCATGCGCTGGTCGAGCAGTCCTCACTGATGATCTCTAGAGAATTGATGAAACTAGACGTCTGATGTGAGGATTTTCATGTCGGCATGGAGCAGTTGCCTCCCCTGTCAGCATGTCTGTTCTTCCTACAGCATTAAGAGTATTTCAGCTCTTATTTCTAGCAATGTAGGTGTGTTGGCACCCTTAGTCAAACTTAGTGATGAATGAATATTTCCTTTATGGTATCACATTGCACCTAGTTGTTTATGTTCAGTTCTGTTAAAATTGCCTGATAATATAACACATCATCCTCATCCTTATCATCATCACTTAATGTCCCCTTTTCCTTTCTGGTGTGTGTTTGATGGTTCAGCATGAACTGACAAGCCAAATGTCTTCACTGAGTTAGAATATCTTCTTTGGTATGCTTTCTATGGCAAGATGCCCTTCCTAATGCCAACCACTTTACAGAATGTAGAAAGGGTGCTTTTTTTTGTGGCACCGGCATTGGTGAGGTCACCAACTATTCAGGTATATTCAATGACTCACCACACATCAGGCATAGACACTGAGTCTCAACACCAGTGGGTCTGAGGTCCCCTCTGGGATTGTGAAGCGATTTTAAGGGGACCGCAAAGGGACACTGAAGTATTGCGAAATCGGGGTTGCTTGAGACAGTTAAATTTAAAGATTATAAGACTTTCAATTTTTCGCATGCTATCATCCCTTTTTGTCGTTGGCCTCAAAAACCCACACCACTCCTACACACTCATTGCTAATCGTGCTTGTTGTACAACAAGTGTGACTGGCCAATAGAAAAAATGTGGATATAATGGTTGACCGTGCATGTGCTGTCGGTATTTTTCGTTTCTTATTTGTTTTGTAACCAATTGATCAACTGTTTCCCCATATTTTCATGTACTTTTGTTGTATCCAAATGGGGCATTGCCTGGATTAAGTTGTAGTTTTTTGGGGGTTGCCGGTCTATGGGCAGTGCGTTTCATAGTCTGGAAATTACGGTGTATGAATGTATGTCATTTTTTTCCATGCTGGTTATCCAGCATTTTATAGGGGACCGAGAATCATTGAGAAAACTGTAAGGAGACCAGCAAGTAAAATTTTTGGGAAAGCTTGAGAATCACTGCTCTACACAGACATTGAACTATCACCCCCACCAACAGCAACACCACGCCAACATTGCCATCACCACCACACTCACACACATAAGACATAGACACTAACACACTGCTACCACACACACACACATGTACATACATGCACATAGACACTTACATCCTATTGCCACCACCCCTTATACTCTACCTCTTGACAGAGTACCTTTACTTGCTAATCCTGTACCTTTAATTGCTAATCACATTTACCTTTCTGCCGTTTCCACAGAACATTGTCATATCCACAAGGGAGGCAGTTCCAAAGAAGTTGCCAACAATGGAGGTTCTCTTGTTGCATGGTGCTGCATTCAGTTCACAGAACTGGCAGGACATTGGCACACTTCAGTTCCTTGCTGCAGCTGGCTACCAGGCAGTTGCAATCGATCTTCCAGGTAACACTGCTTTATTTTCTTACTATTATGCAAAAGTGTCGTAAGTCCAAAGCATTGCTTTATCAGAAAATGAAAAAATAGTTTCACCATTCCATAACAAAACTGTTGTAGGACACTTTGACAATTTTTGATATCTTGACATCTGAAGCAGCTGGAGATACGATAGTTTGACCAAAAGAATCAGCTATTGCCAGCAAAGATAAATATTGAAAAAAAAACCATTTGGTCAAATTTGTGATTTAGGATGGTGGACAAGGATGAAGTGTTAAGCAAAATATAGCCTTAGGGCCAAGTATATTTATTTACAATACATTTTTTTCATCTATTATATATATATATATATATATATATATATATATATATATATATATATATATATATATCGGTGCTATTATGCAAAAGTGTTGTAAGTCTAAAAAGTTGCTTTTTCAGAAAACGAAAAAATAGTTTCACCATTCCATAGCAAAACCGTTGTATTACACTTTGACAATTTTTGATATCTTGACGTCTGAAGCAGCTGGAGATACGATAGTTTGACCAAAAGAACCAGCTATTGCAAGTGAAAATAAATATTGAGAAAAAGCACATTTCACCAAATTTGGACATACAACAGTTTAACAAAATAGCAATGATATGTACTTGTTTTTATTTATTTGATGTTTCAGTCTCTCTCTTTGTTTTATCTTTTACTTGTTTGACTCGTTGGACTGTGGACATACGGGGTCACCACCTTCAAGGGTTTAGTTGAACAAATCCAACCCAGGGCTTGTTTTTTTGAAAGTCTCAATTATTCTGTCAGATACTTTTGCTAAATTGCTAAGTTATAAGGATGTAAATGAACCATCATTTGTTGTCAGCTGGTGGTGGGGACAAACACACAAATGCAGACACACACACTCATGCATATACATACATGCACACCCACATGCAGACACACACACACTCATGCATACACATGCAGATATAAACACACACACACACATGTTATAATGGTTTGGATATATGATGCATATGAATGAAGACAGCTGTGCAAAGACATACTGATCGTTTAGAATGGATAGCACATGAGGACGAAGGAGACCCAGAAATGTATGAGATGCAGTGGTAAGGGCTGATCTCAAGATATTGGGCCTCATGGAGGAGATAACAGTGGACCAATATGAGGTTCTTGAGAAGACTCACCCACCTCAGTGGAACTGAGTTCTGGAAATGTTGTGTATTTCATCCAAGCAGTGTTGTGCTTTGCCTCAGTCCACTCATCTGTAAATGTGTAACCTTGCAATTAAACTGGTTTCCCATTTAGGGGAAATGTTGTGTTCTCAGTCATTTATATGCTATTGAAACCAGAGAAATTGAGACAGTAATCATCATCATCATTTAACATCTGTTGTCCATGCTGGCATGAGTTGGACAGTTTGACCAGGGCTGATAAGTTGAAGGGTTGCACCAGACTCCAGTTTGATTTGGTCTGGTTTCTATGGCTGGATGCCCTTTCCAATGCCTACCACTTTGAGAGTATAATGGGTGCTTCTATGTGCCACTGGCACGGGTGTCAGTTTGTATGACACCAGTATCTGCCACAACTACAGTTTCATTTGGCTTGATGGGTCTTTTTCTCAAGCATTGCATATTGCCAAAAGTCTCGGTCATTTGTCATTGCCTCCATGAGGCAATGTAGTAAAGAAAAGAAATATTCTACACTAATTTTCTTGCCCCTATAATAACTACACCCTATTTTCTTTATAAGTGTCTTCACTTCTATATTTACTACACTAATTAATCAACCTCTCCCCACTTGTGCAATAGAATATTTAAACTAACCCCAGTTGATTATAAATTCTCGTTGCAGGTAAAGGCAAAAGTACAAAGATTTCAGTCACTGATGGCGGTGATTTCCTTGACAAAGTAATTGATTTGCTGGATATGAACAACCCTGTTATCATCAGCCCTTCCATGAGTGGCATGTACTCCTTACCATTTTTGATGGATTCCGCTGGCAAACGGTTGAAAAGTTCAATTGGCTATGTTCCAATTGCTCCAGTGTTCACAGAAAAGTATACCAAAATGGAGTATTCAAAGTTAAAGGTAAAAAAATATAAATTTCCCTGATATTATTCTTGTTTAGTTAACCCCAAGTCAAATCCTGATGGTGCTGAGAAACCAGTGGTCATGTTGTGAGATTTAAAAATAGTAATTTTCTAAAAATAGTAATTTTAATCTCGTCTGTAACCCTGGAACTGTAACTTTTCAATGTGAAGAAGTAGCAACTTGACCCGGACAGATACCTTGATCTCTGAGCTATCCACCCTGTTGAATGTTATTCCAGAGATCCTTTGGGGAAACCCCATTCTGGTTGCTTGTATTTGCAGTCGTACATACAAAACACTGCTTAGCATTTTGCCCAACGTGCTAACAATTCTGCCAGCTTGCTGCCCATTTTAAAATATTGGTTTCAAATTTTGGCTCAAGGCCAGCAGTTTTGGGGGAGGGGGTAATGCAAAGTTATAATTTAGTAATTTCCAAAAATATATAATAAATGACTAAGCTACTTTTCCTAATTTCAGATTCCAATAATCCTTATTTGTAGTTTCCTTTAGGAATTAAGGGTCAAGACACTTGCTTGATGGTTGCAGGGGGTTTCTTCTCCAAGGGCCTTCTGCTGTTCAGCATTCCCTAGAGTTTCAAAAATATATAAATAACTAAAGTAATTTTTCCTTTCCTAATTTCAGATCCCAACAATGATCGTGTGTGGTTCCCTTGATGTGTCTTTGGGACCTGTGTCTACCAAGAATTTGAAGCAGTTACCGAATAGTGAAGTTTTCATTCTGGAAGGAGCAGGGCATCCTGCATATCTAACTCACACTGATGCTTTTCATAGATTACTCTATAATTTCCTCCTGTCTATAGCATCATCACAGAACTAAGAGACTGGTGAAAGATAATTATTTTAATAAACAAAAAGAGAAACAAAGTAAAAAAAAAATTTTTTTTTTAAATCAAAAACAAAAAAGCTAAATGGGGAAATTTTATATAATTATATTAATTATATTTTCAAACCAAATTAACTTGCCAAGCTTGCTGCATTATGGAAACTGGAGATTTAATTTAGATAATTAAAAAAAAAAATTGTATTATCATAATCATCCTTAACATCATGAATATGTGCACGTGTGTATATGTATATGCGTGTGTGTGTATGTATGTATGCATATATATATATGTATACACATGTATGTATATATATTATATAATGTCTGTCTATACATAGACAGATACACACACATATATTCACCATTGTCATCATGAATATACTTAACCAAATGGTTAAGCAGTTCCCTTTGCATAAAGTCCCAGGTTCAGTCCCACCCTGTAGAATCTTGGGCAAATGTCATTCCCTACAGCCTTGCATCGACCTTTGTCTTGTGAGTTTAACTGGGTTTTCGCAGAATACATATAGACACCTGCTGCATGGATTGTACCAGTAATTTATCTGGTACAGCCTTGTCGCACAGTGTGACATACTGATTCTGCCCAAGAATTACATTGAGTGTGTATGTGGGATACTCAGGTGCTTACACTTGTAATGCAGGTTGATCAGACAGTTGGATATCATTGTCCAGCAAGAGAGTTACCACCACACACACATATACAATATATCTATATATAGGCCCCCTTTGGTCATGAATGATAATGGAATTACACCTAGAAAGAAGTCCCCCTCTCTTTTAGTCCGGGCAAGATTGTTTGTGGAAGACCAGCAGTTGTCCGTGTATACTAGTCTTCCCTCTCCACTGATGTTGTCTAAAGGAAAGACCGACACAGCGTGGCACCAGTGATGTCGCAACTCATTTCTACAGCCGAGCGAACTAGAGTAACATGAAATAAGGTGTCTTGCTGAAGAGCACAATGCACAGCCTGGTCTGGGAATTGAACTCACAACCTCATGGTTGTAAGCCTGATGCTCTAACCACTGAGCAATGCACCTTCACACATATGTATAATATATAATACATATTTATATATAAAATATAATGTGTCTGTGTGTGTGTGTAAACAAATTGATAAAGGTTGTTTTGAGGGTTTTTTTATTATTTTTCTGAGGTATATTTTGTTTTCAATGATATCATTTTTGGTATGATAATCATATCAGGTGAGTGAAGTTTTATACAGTGATAATATTGTATCTTTATGGAATAAAACAGTATATTTTGATATTTACATGGAGCAGTCCAGAGGGATAGATTTTTTTAGTATGTATAGTAACGATTACAATTGTGTGTTGTGAAATTAATGGTTTCTAGCAGAAACAGAAGCTGTAAATTTGGGATCAGATGCTGGGTACACTTGCCTATCCTCTGATTCCAAATACTCAATGGTACTTAACTGGTAAATTATGCTAATAAGAGAGCCTCTTCTTTATGTCTAGAAAATAAAAATTCCATTCTCAATATGAGTGGAATATCTATGATCATAGGTCTGCTTGATCAGGATTTGTAGCAATAATATAAGCCAATGGATATAATATATATATACACACACATAATAGAAACAGCTGTAAAGGATAATTATCGATTTGTTGCTGATAATAAACTCTTATTAACTTCAAAATCTCCATTTTCTTCTTCTTTTGTTTATACACATATATATATGTGTGTGTGTGTGTGTGTGTATGTATATGCATTTATATATATAGACACGCTCATGACAGACCTCTTTCAGTTTCTGTCTACCAAATCTTCTCACAAGACTTTAGTTGATCTGAAGTTATAGTAGAAGACATTTGCCCAAGGTGCCACACAGTGGGACTGAACCCAGAACTATGTGGCTGGGATGTAACCTTCTTAGCACACAGCTATGGATATTATAATATATATATATATATCTTTCTAGATTGACCTGCTGGAAATAGCAACTAAATATTTCCTAACACACACCATACTGTTTTATTGTGGAAAAGTATGAGTAAATTTTATTTGAAAATAAAAAAGAAAAAACATTAAAAAATATGAAATAGGATGATCATAGCTTGAACATATATGGTTATATAGTGCACTATAGGACTGCTCTGTAAGGGCTAACTCGGGGTTAAACAACAGCTATAAAAAGTATTTTATTTTATCAACCCACTGAAAAGCAAGGTTGACCTAAGCAGAATTCAAAGTCACTTCATTAAGAAAACATCACTAAATACCATAAAGCAGTTTCACACATCTCTAACAATTCTTGCACTGCTAGTAACTGAGATTGTTATTTAAACTCTATCAGTTGGTTATGTGTATTATATATTCAATAAACTGGAAATTTATGGTTCAAACTTTGTTAAAGTATTTGTGTCACATCTTTCATTTATGAATTTAATTTACGAATGTAACCCAATATATATATATGTGTGTGTGCACATGCATATATATATATATGGGCCTCACAGAGGAAATGAAAGATCGAGACCTCTGAGATATGCTAAGACCCGACAAATGAAGTGAGTTCATGGCTTGCAGGACGATCTGCTGTGCTAACCTTGGATCATAGAGTGACCCACTGTGCTTGAGGAGACCGATTGAGTCAAGTACATCAACATCAATATCAAAATAAAAAAATCAAATGGAAATTGTAGTTATGATACTTGTGCCAGTGGCACATAAAAAGCACCATCCGAACGTGGTTGATGCCAGTGCTGTCTGACACATAAATAGCACCCACTACACACATGGAATGGTTGGCATTAGGAAGGGCATCCAGCTGTAGAAACACTGCCAGATCAGACTGGAGCCTGTCGCAGCCTCCTGGCTTCCCAGACCCCGGTCGAACCGTCCAACCCATGCTAGCATGGAAAACGTACGTTAAACGATGATGATATATATGGGTGTATATATATATACATATGTGGGTGTGTGTATATATATATATATACATACATCATCCTCATTTAACGTTTGTTTTCCATGCTAGCATGGGTTGGACGGTTCAACCTTCCTAACGCCAACCAATCCGTGAGTGTAGTGGGTGCTCTTTACGTGCCACTGGCACGAACGCCAATCAAGGTGGTGCTGGCATTAGCCACGTTCGGATAGTGCTTTTTACGTACCATGGCTGAAACAAAATCTTCGTTAACTGAAGGTCAACCTTATTCCAACCATGCCTGTTTTATGTAACTTTTGTTATTTGGCAAGACGTTTGCTTCCCAACCACATGGCTCTGGGTTCAATCCCACTGCAAGGGACTTTGGCCAAGCGTCTTCTACTATAACCCCAAGACTTGAGAGTGGATTTGGTAGACAGAAACTGAAAGAAGCCCACCTTGTGTTTACATGGCCATAACTTAGTAGTTTGCCAAAAGGCGATCAATAGAATAAGAACCACACTAAGTAAAAAAGGGGAAGGATTGGGGTTGAATTGTTCAACTAAAGCCTTCAAGGAGTGCCCCAGCATGGCAGCAGTCTAATGACTGGAACAAGTAAAAGAAAGAAGATAAACAGTTAGTTATGATTTGAGGAATTTTGGCTGTTTCTGCTACAACCACCTCTTGTGTTAATTATATGGAATAAATGTAAGTGAACATGATAAACTGTATGGAAGACCTACGACCACAAAAAATAGGGTACATATTATGTTTCCCCACATTATGGATTAAATTTTTGTGCTGGTGGCATGTAAAAAACACCATTCAAGCGTAGTCGTTGCCAGTGCCATTGAACTGGCTCTTGTGCAGGTGGCATATAAAAAGCACCATTTAAGCATGGTCAGTGCCAGTACCGCCTGACTAGCCCTCGTGCCGGTGGCACATAAAAGCACCCACTACACTCTCGGAGTGGTTGGCATTAGGAAGGCATCCAGCAGTAGAAACTTTGCCAGATCAGATTGGAGCCTGGGGCAGCCTTCAGTCAAACCATCTAACCCATGCCAGCATAGAAAGCAGACATTAAATGATGATGATGAGAGTTGAAAAATATAAATCTGACATATGACCAGTCAGTTGGAAAGAGACTCAGTCATACGCACGTGGGTTTATATGAACACAAACGTACATACATATTTTTTAAGCCTAGTACTTATTCTATTGGCCTGTTTTGCTGAACCACTAAGTTACGGGGATGCACACACACCAACACAGGTTGTCAAGTGGTGATGACAGACACATATAGATATATACTTTATATACACACACACACACACAAATAGGCTTCTTTCAGTTTCCGTCTACAAAATCCCCTCACAAGGCTTTAGTCGACCCATGGCTATAGTAGGAAATACTTGTCCAAGGTGACACTGAACCCAGAACCATGTGTTTGGGAAGCAAGCTTCTCACCACACAGCCATAACAAGCTTCTTTCAGTTTCTGGCTACCAAATCCATTCACACAGGTTTGGTTGGCCCAGGGCTATAGTACAAGTCACTTACCGATTTTACAATAAAGCAATAAAAATTTTAAGACATATCTAAAAATAAAGCTAACAGTCCCAGTTATTCCAAAGTCATTAAGATAGACAGACAACTAACTATAGCCATGTATACACACAAATATATGCATATGTATACACATGTATATATATATATATTAGGTGGGAAAAAAAAGTACTGTTGCATATTTGAAACGATCACTTTAAGGACACTGTTTGAACACTTATGGTAAAATAAGCATTAATGTTTACCTTCTTTGCAGTTTACATGATGCCATAATGGTTACGTTTGGATCAATTTTACTTCTTTTAAAGTGAATTAGATCAGTCTCATATCAGATACTACATGCTGTATGGGGTTAAAAAGGAGTTCTTCAGCAATGGAAATGGCAAGAAATATTCTGGTTATGGCAATGAAGCTTTAAGGACTTGTCAATGATGGTTTGGCCAGTTTCGCTCAGAAAATTTTTCCTTTCCAATCTTATTGATCAAGTTCTGTCAACAAATGAGCTTCTGGAAACAGCACAGGAGGAAAATCCAAAGAAAACTGCACAAGAATTGACAAAACAGTTCAATTGAAGTCACACTTTGATGATAGAACACCTTCATAAGTTACCAAAAATGTGTCTAAAATTGGTCTGTGGGTCCTTCCTCATCTGACTGCTTCTCAGCTTAACCCTTTAGTGTTCAGATTATTCAATCAAACATAATGCCTATTGATTCCCATTAATTTGAATTAACCATGCATTATCTCATATCTTCAAGATCTTGATGGTGTAATTACTTAATGTAGAATAACATTGTAGGGTAGGTGTGAGGGCCTGGATCTGGTCAGTTTGAGCATAAAACAGATTAACTATTTTGGCTGGTTTAAATACTAAAGGGTTAATCAAAGAGTTGTCTTCTGTTCATTATTGAAGAGTCGACTTGCTACTGAACCATACATGAGTAGAATCATCACAATTGAGGTAAAGTGGGTTTTCTATAAACACATGTAATGAACAAGAAGACTTTATCTCTAAATCCAGATTACATCAACAAAAAAGTTATGCTGTGTTTGGTGGCATATGAAGGGTTTGTCATGAATGTTGCCAATTGGAAGCATTGCACAAAAATTGGGGGGGGGGGGGAAGCACCCATCACTGGTCAATTGTATACAGGTGTTTGTTGCTCTTTCACAGCAAGACCACATAATGCTCAAATCACTCAAGAAAAAATTACGACACTAAATATATAGAGGTTTTGCTGACCATTGATCTAGGATTCCTCTGCTTAGCATTGATGTAAGATGTACTGCTGGCTCAGTTGAGCTCTTCCACTGACTCTTCACAATCCCATGACTTTGCTGTATCCCTGGCAGGGTGGCTGAATGGGTGTTATGCTTTGCCAAAGGGACAACCCAAAACTGCAATGCATCCATAGGGGTGGTTGCGCAATCAGCTAAAGAAAGATTCCCTATGATTCAAACCTGACAATTCTATCCCCACAACCCTCTCAGGAATAGTGGATGGGATAGTGACAGAGAGAGAGATGATAATGGTGGAGGTGTTTCTACATCCCCCTTACTTTGACTATCATCTTTTCAAGTCACTGCAACATTATTGAGAGAAGTGATTCTCAAGCAGGATCCACATGGCCCCTGATGGTTCATACAACAAAATAGTAAATCAGGATCCACAATAGTATTTTAAGGGACCCTGAAAAAGTTTTGATTTAGATGTATTGCAAGAAACAGCTTGGTTTCTTTCTCTCTTTTACAGAGCTCAACCAAGTTATAATTTAACCCACTGTCCTCGTTTGAGGATGATTTCATTTGGTTTATTTACTTGTATAAAACTTAACTGAATGCAAAATAGTGTTTGTTGTATTTATTTAACCATTGTATTTGGTTTATTTACTGCAATAAAGGTTAACTGGACGCTTCTGTATGTTTGTTATCCCTGTCTATGTAACTATCTTCAAAATTTCTACAGGGTTAACCTGGGTTAAAAATTGAAATATAGAAATTTTGAAAGAAGTTTCTATAAAACTAGTTTTTAAACATTGAATGGCTATTGAGGTCCACAACAATAAAATAGTAATCAAAGGGTCCACTGATAAAAAAAAAATGGTTGAGAACCCCTGATTTAGAGTAAAAACTGTTTATTAACCGTGAGGAAGTTAAAAATGTTACTGAGCATTTCCCTCCTTCAAAATCTGAAGAGGGATCAACAATTTGCCAAATAACTTGGACTGATTACTAAGTTATCAATAACGAGGAGAAATATTATTTTGATTAAATATATCAGTTAAGACCAAAGAAGCATTTGTCACTTTCCCATCTTGAAATGCAACAGGACTGTCTTTCCAGCCTAGTATATGTTTATATATATACACAGACAAACACACATCTATGTATGTGTGCATATATAAATGAGGTGGTATCAAAAAGTTCCTAGACTAGTTCTGTAGTGTGCCAACAGCGACATTCATGAGGTAGTGTGCTGAGTGACATCGCTGAGCTCATGAATTTCTTGCCCAAAACAACATGGTATCACTTGCACACCTGCTCTATTCACCAGATTTAGCACTCGCAGACTTCCATAGCTTTCCCAACATGAAAACACAGCTCAAAGGTTGCTGCTTTAACATCATTGTCGAGATCTTAAAGTGAATCGCATAAGGTCCTCAACTCATTTAAGGAAAATAATTTCCAGGATGGATTCCAAAAGTGGCAGGAACACTGGGACGGATAGATTGCTGTGCAAAGTGACTAGTTTGAAGGAGATTATGTTAAAACTTAGGGTAAATAAATTATTCCTTTATTAAACATAACTAGTCCAAGATCTTTTTGATACCATCGTGTGTGTATATATAAATATATATATCTGTGTGTGTGTGTGTGTATTATATATAAAACAATTCATACAGCTCACCCTAACCAAATTTCCCAAATGATATGCAACCACAAAATATGCAAATGGAGTGAAAACAACTTTTCACATTTATTTAGAAATATTTAACATGTTTGTTGGGCCAATCAATGCAGAAGACTTTTAGGTTTGATAATTTTTATCCTCAGATATATGATGGCATCATTGATTGATCGATTGATTGATTGATTTACCATCTTGTTTATATGTTTTTTTTTCATTATATAATTTTGTTGTTATAAGTGTGTCTGTGTGAAGGAATATAAAAAACAAAACAAACACAAAAAATGGCTGAGGTTCAACAAATCTATATAGACACAAACATACACACTAATGTGTATATGTGTGAGTGTGTATATATATATATATATATTTCTATCTCTATATATATATTTACACATATATACATACAGATATGCAATGAAGAGACAAATTTGTGAAAAAAAAAAAAAAGGTCCCACAAAAACTTGCCAAGCTTTTACAGTTAATGGTTTCAAATTTTGGCACAAGGCCAGCAATATTTTAAGGGAAAGGGGTTAGTTTATTATATCAACCCCAGTACTTGACTGGTACTTTATTCTATCAGTCTCGAAAGGATGCAAGGCAAAGTTGACCATGGCGGTATAGGAGCTCAGAGCATAAAAAAGCTGAAGGAAACATCACTAAGCATTTTGTCTTACAGGCTAATAATTCTGTGAGCTCAATGCTTTTAGAGTCACTAATAATACTTGTGTATGTGTGTGTGTATATATATGTATGTATGTATATATATATATATACATATATATATATATAATGTAGTTTTAAAGTGAGATCAGTTAGAAAAGTTAATGAGTCTGGATGGACTGATGAGTTGGTCAAGCGATGTGAATTGCTCGTTGATGGATAGCTGTTATACTGGAGGGGCTGGAAGGGGACAGAGAGAGAGAGAGATGGTGGGTGGGCATTCAGACAATGAAAGAGAGCAAGATTGATACAAGTGGGGTAGCTTTAGTTGCTAAAATTTCTCATTTTTTTTTTTTTTTTTTTACACCAGCTGATCGGAGAATTAAATGGAAAGTGGGCTTTCAACAATTATAAAAAAAACAGCAACTTTTCCATACTTGTAAGAATCAGAAGAGATATATCACTTTTTTTTTTTTAAATAAGAGCAGGACGAGGAAATGGAATTGTTATTTTGTACAACAGAAACTGGTGGCTGAGTGGTTTATATAGATGGGAATAGTGAAAGGAGTGTTAAGTAGGCATTGGTCGATATGAGACTGTGGGCTATGGAGGACACTACCTTCAGGAATGTAGTTACATGTACTGAAGACCTCATCTTCAGTGCTTGCAAACTGGGTGGGGTGGGGTGGAGGTGGGTATGAGAGACTTTGGCATAGTTGTTTGGAGCTGTTGATTCAATGCTGACCTATTTGACATCACTGTTCATGTGCATAAGAGGGAAGGTGTTTATGTTAATCATGTCCAATTAACAAATTCTAATCCCTCTCTATATATATGTGGGCATGTTTGTCTCTCTCTCTCTGTGAGGAGAGGGTAAGTGTTTTTGTTTCATCATGTCTAATAATCTCTCTCTCTTTGTCTATGCGTATCAGCATATTTCTCTTTGTGTGTATGAGGAGAGGGAAAATGTTTATATTGTTCAGTTAATAAATTCTAAGACCCCTCTCTCCTTCTCTCTCACTACTTATGTGTACGAGTATATTCCAATGTGTATGACGAGAATGGAGAATGTTAATCACCATTATTATCGTTTAATGTCCGTTTTCCAGCCTAACAAGAGCTGGTTAGCCAGGGAGCTGTTTTGGCATGGTTTCTACAGCTGGATGCCCTTCCTAATGCCAACCACTTTACAGTGTAATTACGCAGCATCGACATGAGTGCATTTTATGTGGCACTGCCACCTATAAAGGACAAGTCTGTATATATGGATGACAGTGATTTTATCTTGATATGTCTTCTCAAGTACAGCAAATCGCCACAACTCCCAGTCCCTTGTCATTTCAAATTACAATATTTCTCTCTGTGTATATGTGTACAAGCATATTTCTCATTATATGTATGAGGAGAAGGAAAGTATTTGTGTCACCTGTGCTCAATTAAGAAATTGTAATGTATCTGTATTTATTACACACATGTGAGTGAGAACACTTTGAGATATTTTTGGTATCTAACATATGTCAGATACTGCGAGCGCTGCTTCTGATTGGTCAATCCATGGTGATGACCCGAGATCACGGTGACAGCGCTGCTTCTAATTGGTCAATCCATGATGATGAAATGAGGTCACGGTGACAGCACTACTTTTGTCATTCATAAGTTACGACTAAACGTGAAGAATTTAGTTATTGGGTTAATAAAATATGGTCGTTTATTCGTGTGTAATAAATAAAATACCAAACTCATTCCCTATGGATACCGTATTTATTACAACTCGTGGCTTGTAAATGTATCTAACGAGTGAAAGCGAGTTAGATACGTTTACAAGCCACTCGTAATAAATACGGTATCCATAGGGAACTCGTTTGGTATTCTCTATGTGTCTCTTTCTAGGGCCAAAAAGTACTGTCGCTCAATGTCCAGTCAGTTGTGCACATTGTCAGACTCCAAACAACCACACCTGATCATCTCATTCCATTAACTATATTCAGACTTATAACTTAGATTAAATACTACTGGGAGAGAATTTCTTTTGATTGCCTTTGATTCTGACAAAATTTATTCGCCTGTATGTACATGCATGTGTGTGCTTATGTGTTGTCTGTGTATCTTGCCACACTCTTTTTTTTTTCTTTTAAAGAATCTTTAATAAATTGAAAAATGTAAACTTGAAAAGCAAGAAAAAGAACCATCACCTCTCTCCCATAAAGACAACAACAACAACAAAAAAAAAGAGAAAAAATCCTCACCCAGCATCAACAACAACAACAATAATAATAATAATAATAATACAAAATGAAAATATATGAAAAAGGAAATACCAGCCCTGAAATATAATCAGAGTTTTAAAGGTTAAAAGGTTTACGCAGTTATGTGTTTGGTTTCTGAACCTCTGGCCAGCAGGTGATGTCGGAACTGGGAACACGGTGAATTTTGGATCCTAGCACAACCACAAAAGCAGCATCTGAAGGCACTAGATCGGTTCATCTGTCACCTCCTCCTCTTCTCATACACTCTTCATATTTCATCGTTTTCTTCTTTCTTTCTCTGAGTTATATATATATGCCAATATATATATTTATCTATATATGCCAATATATATATAAATATACATGCCTATATATATTCTTTCTCTGCCCCCCCCCCGCCACCATTTATTTATTTTTTTTTTGCCATGGACAGTATCTTGAATGAAGTGGAAGAAAAGCAGCAGCAACAGCAATGACAACAAAAAAATAGCAGCAAGACTCTTTTTTTCTTTCTTTCTTTGCAATAAATAACAAGAAACCATTTTTTTTTTTAATTACAAGAAGAATTCTTTAGTGAATCATCAAAAAAATTTTTTTTTAGAAAACAAACAAAACAAAAAAAAACACCAATCAGAAATATCAAAGAATTATTATTATCATCATCAGCATCATTGTCATCATCATCATCATCATCAATTCATCCATCTTGGTTTAAAAAAAACTCACTGATCTGCTGAAAGAAAAACAACCATTCAAAAAAAAAAAAAACATGCGCACACACGCACACAGAAAAAAAAAATATTTTAGAAACTTTCATAACATCAGTGTTTTATAGGAATAAAAAAAGGGGATGGGATTATTAAAAAAAAAGTGGGGAATATATGCATATGCTTTATACATCATATATATGTATGTATACACCCACCCACATTATATACATGTGTATATATTTATGTGTGTGTATGTATATATATATACACATACACACAAAATTATATGTATATGTGTGTGTATATATATATACATACATTTGAGTGTGTGTATGTATATATATATATACATATTCATATACACACATGTGAGTGTGCATATGTATATATATATACACATACACATGTTATATACCTATCTACATTAAATTTATGATAAGCATATATAATTGTGTGTGCATGTATATATATATATATATATATATATATACATGCACACATATATATATATACATACATATAGATACATTTATAATGCATAAAGGAAAGGAGAGAGAGAGATCCACACACATGCGACAGCAAGTACTCACACAAGCATACAAACGCAGTCACTCACAGAAGCTCACAAATTTATTATATATAAATATATAACTCCTAAATTTTTTTTTCTTTTTTTTTTTTTTTCGACCAGTCATTATATATATATACAAATATTACAGTAGACTGTGGCATTTGAAAGGCTAGTGTACTTGGCAGGCCCGAAACATGATAATCTGTAACAGTATAAACAAGGGAATCATTATCTCAGAACACGAGATCATCTTTTCATGGCTTAGTTTCTGGCACAGTAGTGTTTTGAATATAAAGATCAGCATGACAACTAGCAAGGATGAGACCAGTCGGATGCCGGCTGGACGTAGCAGGTCCAGTTCTTTTATAGTTCGGATGAACACGATGATGATGAAGTAAGCATCGATGGCGTCGATGGCGAACATGGGTGCAAACACCATCCACCACGACGTATCCATCACGCGTTCGTACTTCAGTGCAGCCATTATAGAGAAGACAAACACCGCTATCAGGTGCATCCAGATCTCAAAGGCCGTCAGACCAATCCATTGTACAAGTTCTCGTAGAGTGAAGAGCATGATGGTAGTGGTAGTGGTGGTGGTGGTGGTGGTGGTGATGGTGCTGAAGTAGACATTCACGGTACCGACAGCTGCAATACAGCAAGCTTGGCTGAACGGCAGGCGGTTGTCTCGTTAACGATGAAATCTGCATGTAGGCAACGGGCTGCTACCACCCCCGACACGAAAGTGTTGGTGGTAGTATGGTTCTGATCGGCTTAAATTGTAGATCCTAGTTGTTTTATTATTTTTTTTTCTTTTTCTGTGATTTTTTTTAAAGATTGTTTTTGTTGTTGTTGTTGTTTTGGTTGTGATTCATGTGGGTTCTTTTCCTGAAGTAATCCTTATTGTTAAGTTTAGAAGTCCTGGTGACATGAGTGGAACTGACGTTGGTGTGCCACGTAGACATTAGATCAGAACAGGTAGATTCCATATCCCTGAGCCAATGACAACATTCTAGGTGCACCTATGGAATAGAGAAAAAGAGAGTAAATGTTAGCACAGGAACACATGATGGGAAGGGGACAAGGTTTGCTGAGTGACAAATGGTAGTGAAGCCCAAGAGGGAAAGAGTAAAGAGATCAGGGCTTCAGAGTTGAGAGGAGATGGGATGAAGTGCAAGGGGGACAAAGGATGGGACAAGGAAGGATGAGATGAAAGGGAACAGAATATGGTGAGAGATGACACAGGATGGATAGGGAGAGGATGTGATGAGACAATATGAGTAGGAGGTGCATGACTTAGTGGTTAGGGTATTGGACTCATGATAATAAGGTTGTGGTTTCAATTCCTGGATCAGGCGATGTGTGATGTTCTTGAGCGAAACACTTCATTTCATGTCCACTCAACTGGTAAGAATAAGTAATCCTGCACGGTACCAGCATCTTATACAGGGAGGATTATACACGTCAGAGAATCCGGGAAAGGGCAATGTGGTCTAACAAGTAGAGACTAGATGAGGCTCAACACATGGGGTGAAGCAAGCAATGTTTGCTGAGTAACAGAAGAGGTGGGATGAGACAGGAGGAAATAAGGTTAAGATGAAAAACGGCAGGGGATGGGATGAGGCAGAGTGAGATAAAAAGGGGATGATGGGAAATCACATAGGATGAACAGGGAGTGTAAATTTGCATACAAACCTGTTCAACTCATACTAACAGTGGAAAGGGAGAAAAAAATGTTAAAGCAATGACAGTGAAGATGTTTGTTTATGATATTTTGACATTATTAACATCAGTCATCAGTTTGTGGCAGAAAAACAAGAGCCCCACTAACAAAACTACAACCACTTACCAATGTGTGTGTGTGTGTGTGTGTACACACATAAAATTAAAATGAGACAAGAATGCAAAACATCTGGACAGCTTAGGTGATACAAAAATGGGACAACGAAACATCCAGTTAGATGATACAAAGAAAACAAAGACGGGTCATTCAAAGTTTTCTGTCCTCAGTCAAGTACCAGATTATCTTTGCAATTTCGGCTGATTATACTTGAGATCAATAATAACAAGAATGAAGAATTTGAACTTTGTTTATTTCCAGTTAGTTTATTCATAATAATTGTCCAACACATGTTTACCAAAAACACACCATCTGAAGGAACCAGCCTCTGCATTTTACACAGAAAAATTCGGTATCCGCCTGGATATTATATCCCTCCTCTTACTATATGTATTCAATATAATTTGGGTAACAACCTCAACAGGCGTTTGAAAGTTCCTATACTAGTTACCACATGCCATCTTGCAGCAAGATTTTTTCCAAGGTTGGATAAACATGTGGAACTCTGCTATGGTATAAATATAAAAATTTATTTGCAAATTACGTTTGTTTCTACACCAGGCACCAGCTTTAAGTTGCTAAATTTTCATTCAGATATAGAATAATTTTATGGAATGACATATAAATAAAAACTCAGCAGCTTAAAGCTGGTGTTTGGCAAAGAAACAAATGTTGTAATTTGCAATTAAAGCCAGCTTCCTCTATCTTTGTATTTATGAGTGGCTGTGTGGTAAGTAGCCTGTCTACCAACCACATGGTTCCGGGTTCAGTCCCACTGCGTGGCATCTTGGGCAAGTGTCTTCTACTATAGCCTCGGGCCGACCAAAGCCTTGTGAGTGGATTTGGTAGACGGAAACTGAAAGAAGCCCGTCGTATATATGTATATATATATATGTATGTATGCGTGTGTGTGTTTGTGTGTCTGTGTTTGTCCCCATAGCATTGCTTGACAACCGATGCTGGTGTGTTTGCGTCCCCGTCACTTAGCGGTTCGGCAAAAGAGACCGATAGAATAAGTACTGGGTTTACAATAGAATAAGTTCCGGGGTCGAGTTGCTCGTTTAAAGGCGGTGCTCCAGCATGGCCGCAGTCAAATGACTGAAACAAGTAAAAGAGTAAAGAGTATATATATATATATTTATAAATGAGGGTGAAAAATTTGATATTAATTTAATAACACCATCAATTTAACACCAAGTGGCTTAGCACATAAAACTAGGGAGATAATACAAATTTATACATAAATTATAAGAGAGTTACCACTATGTGGATAACTCTAGTGCTAAAAATAGCTCCGTTACTAGTATAGCCACAGAAAAGATGTTTCCAAGGAGAAATAACATTACACTTAACGGAAGGAAAGTGAAATATATATATATATATATAGGGTTAATTCTGGCTACAAACATCATACTAAGGTGGGACAACTTGTTATGTTGGACTTTAGTATTGTAAATTATCTTGCTAGCACTAAGTGACAGATAAATTAACTTGTGAAGATAACACAGAACAGATAATATAACAGTGGTTAAGAATTTTGCTTCTAAACTACTTAGTTTTAGGTTCAGCCTCACTATATGACACCATGGGCCTGTCTTCTACTATAGCCCTGGGCTGATCAAAGTCATGTGCAATACATTACCATGTTTGTTGGTATTTAGCCCCAGGTCAGCACCAACAAAGTAATCCTATATAATGAAAGGCCTTCCAGTTATGGCCTTTGCTATGTTACCTCATATAGTCTTATTTAGTTCCTTGCTCAAACCTACTCTCATTTGTATCCAATATAGAGTGAATTTGAACTAAGGCACAGGCATAACTGTGTGGTAAAAAGCTTACTTCCCAACCACATGGTTCCAGGTTCAGTTCCACTGCGTGGCAGTCTCAGGCTGACCAAGGCTTTGTGAGTAGATTTGGAAACTGAAAGAAGCCCATTCTATAAATATCTATGTGCATGGACCCCCCACCCACCTGACAATTGGTGTTGGTGTGTTTACATCCCTCTAACTTAGCAGTTCAGCAAAAGAGACCAATAGAATAAATACCAGGTTTTAAAATGTAAGTTCAACAAAAAAAAAAAACTCTTCAAGGCACTGCCCCAACATGGCCACACTCTAATGACTGAAACAGATAAAAGATAAGAGCTTAGATTTCTAAATTAAAAAGTAAACAGCATATTTACCCAGAAGGCACCAGCACACCAAACACGTCATAATTTACGTGCCAAACAAGAATATTTAATATATCAATAACAACAAGATCATGTACTGACAAGAAAGTCTTATTATCATATAATTTAAAGTCCATTTTTCCAAGCTTCTATGAGTCAAATGAAATTTGTTGAGGCAGATTATCTATGACAGGATGCTCTCTCTGTTACATCCTACTACAGAGAGAACATCCTACCATAGAAAATCCTTATAGGTTGCCAAGCAAGGTAATATTTCTGATGGTCAGGCTATGTTTTCCCAAGGAATACTGGAAATATACACTATCACCTGCATGGTAATGATGCTCATTTAAAACTATCACGTGATAGGCTTCTTTCAGTTTCCATTCCACAGAATCCACTCAAAAGGCTTTGGCTAGCATGGGGGGCTCTAGTAGAAGACACTTGCTCAAAGTGCTATATAGTGGGACTGAACCCAAAACCACATGGTTGGTAAGCAAGCTTCTTAATCACAAAGCCATGCTTGTGTCTATATATGAAGTGTGTTGTAGTTCACTAGAAGCATTGTAGTATAATAGTAGAAAAAATGAATGAAATGAGAAATAAGAAAGCTTCTAACAATACAGAAAGTTTGAAAACCCTTTATATCACAGATGCAAAGGCCTATCTTCAGAAGGAAGCAGTCAAAGAAATGGGTATTTACATAGATTTTGGATATACTCTTTTACTCTTTACTCTTTTACTTGTTTCAGTCATTTGACTGCAGCCATGCTGGAGTACCGCCTTTAGTCGAGCAACTTGACCCCGGGACTTATTCTTCGTAAGCCCAGTACTTATTCTATCGGGCTCTTTTGCCGAACTGCTAAGTGATGGGGACATAAACACACCAGCATCGGTTGTCAAGCAATGCTAGGGGGACAAACACAGACACACAAACACACACGCATATATATGCATATATATGCATATATATGCATATATACGACAGGCTTCTTTCAGTTTCTACTCACAAGGCTTTGGTCGGCCCGAGGCTATAGTAGAAGACACTTGCCCAAGGTGCCATGCAGTGGGACTGAACCCGGAACCATGTGGTTGGTAAGCAAGCTACTTACCACACAGCCACTCCTGCACCTATATGAATATATATATATATATATAATCATCCTCATTTAATGTCTGTTTTCCATGATGGCATGGGTTTGACAGCTTGACAAGGGCTGGCAAGCCAGAGGACTGCAGCAATGTTGGGCCACTTCATGGCCCATAATTTAGCCATTTGAAAATAAAGATAAAATAAGCATCGAGGTTGATATCATCAATGAAACAAAAGAAAGTGATGTCCCAGCATGGCCACAGTTCAATAACTGAAACCAGTAAATAACAAACAGGATATAGCAACAAAATATACAAATACACACGTATTGATTTCTTACATTACATCACAAACATCGATTCCTTGTGACTGGTCATGAAGGACAACTGTGGCTGGGGAGACAACACACAAGAGAGAGAGAGAGAGAGAGAGGAGAGTGATAGAGAAGAGAGAGAAGGAAAGAGGAAAGAAAGAGATAGAGAAAGGACAGGGTGGGAGTGTATGAATGTTTATGAGTGAATTGCATATACAGGGTGATTGAAAAGTAACTCCCAATTTTAAAATACTTAGAAATTATTTATTAATTGTAATTTTTTTCTCAAATTTTGTTTTTGTGTTTGTTTTTTTGAGGTATGAGAATTTATTCTTTAATTGCATTGTTCATGTCATTCACACATGACTGAAAACCTGCTTCCCTAGGAGATGGATGGGTCATTGTTGTCTGCATGAGTGGCCAGCCAGAAGTCCCAACTTAACACCCGGTGACTTCTTTATTTGGGGTTGGTTAAAGGAAGACTTTGGAAGAACTTGGAAGGGGTGAATATGAGAAGTGATGTCTTCGACAGGAAGGGCACCTGGCCATAGAAAAACAGGGTTCAACAAATTCTGTCAAACCCATGCAAGCATGAAAAAAGTGAATGTTAAAATGAAGATGATGATGATGATGAAAGAGTAAGAATTGATGAAATCTGCATCATTAAAACTGGACCAGCAATAAAAGGGAATACAAAAATCTAAATCTGGTTTCCTTGGGTTACTGGAATGAATAAACAAATGATTTCAAATAATCAAATTATGTACATTGCTGTAATTTGTTTACATTTTAAAATTCTATTTCTGATTTATTTTTAAAACAACTTTTGGATTTCTGTGTTTTGAAGACTGGACGTTCCTGTTACACAAAACAAAACATTTTTAAAATTTATTTTTTGTCTTTTATTTGTTTTAGTCATTGGACTGTGGCCATGCTGGGGCACTGCCTTGAAGGGTTTAGTCAAACAAACTGACATCAATAATTATTAAAAACAATATCAAAGCAATAGCATTAATCCTTTAGCATTTAAACCAGTCATATCAGGCCAAAATATTCTACTTGTTTTATCTTCAAACTGGTTAGATCTGGTCTTTTACTTTATAGTGTCATTGTAAAAATAAACAATCACATCATCAAAATCTCAAAGCTATGAAATAATGCATGATTACTCCAAAATGACATGAATACTTTGACAGAGAATCTGAACACGAAAGGGTTAATTAGTAATGTGGCCCTAGTACTAAGCAGTAACAAGACCATGGTACTAATTAGTAATAAAACAACAGTACTATTTGGCCCTTTTGACACCAACCCACCTGAAGCAGTACTTCATTTTATGATAGAAATTTCCAGTCTTAAAGTGCTCTAAATTAAAACCATCCAACAAAATTTTGTTAGTTTATATTTCAAACCCCAGCTTAATAGCAGCAAAATTTTAATTTTTTTTTTATTTTTAAAATTAATTGAAAGAAGGGGAGTATATTTCAGCATAAATATGGTAACAACAGGGCTAAACCAAGAAAAATTCATCAATATATTAACTGCCATGGCCTGTTACTGGAACTTATTGGTGATACTACATATTTTCTGGTTACACTGTTAAATTACAAGGAAATTTTATTTTTGCATTTTTACACTATTTTATAATTAAATTTTAATATTTAGCATTTATGTTATTTAAATAACCTCGAAACCATGACAAAGATACAAAATAAGATATTTTCTCACATTACAAAAATGTACCACCGGTTGTGCATATGATGGTTGTGTGAAGTTTGCAATGAACCACCAGCAGTAAAATGTGGCAGCTAACATGTTAAAACCTGCAGTTTTAACACGTATGTTTTATAGGCCTTTCCATTCTGAGTTCAAAACCAGCTAAAGTCAACTTCACTTATGTTTCTGCATTTGATGAAATGAAGAACCAGTCAAGCACTGGCATGGGCTGATCTATTATTTTTATAAAGTATCCAACAAGTGTGAAGGTGCATGGCCTAGTGGTTAGGCTGCTACACTCACTATTGCCAGATTGTAGGTTCAATTCCCCGAGTGGGCGGCATATTGTGTTTTTGAGCAAAACACTTCATTTCACATTGCTCCAGTTCCCCGCTTTCGATTAGTGGGGGAATGTCGGCCTGTTAGCCTAGCCAGCAGGGTGGCATCATTTGAAGGCTAAAACGATGCAAATCTGCATTGTGACCAATGATGTGTAACAACATCTGACAACCTAATCGGTCATGTGTGATCCAAGATGTGAATGGCATAATAACAGAAGACTCCTACACTCTTATCACACTATCAACCTGTAATTAAACAGTATATCAGGTAGTTGAGGGCCAGCTAGTAGTGATGGCTTTCTGGTAGCAAAGGGGTTAGTTACGACACCGCAATACTAATTAGTAATGTAAGCATAATACTAATTAGTAGCCAGTCCACAGTACTAGACAGTAACGAGGAGTACAAAAACCAGTTACCACCTGGGAAATGGCCAAGTTCAATATGAAGGAAGTTGGCAAGAACTTAATGTAATGTTCTCAGTCATTCAATTATTGCTCATATGCAAAGATGCTGTGGGATCTCTGGCAGACTGACAGGAAATCAGGGCTTTAGATGAGCCAAATATAAAAGAATTAGTGAGGACACCTCATACAATAAAAGATGTACAAGAATAGTTATCTATGATGACGACTCATACAACGAAGACCACAAAATGTTTAAAACAAGCAAAAAAGAAGAAAAAAAAACACCCCAGTTACTGGTAATTTCTGTAAACTTGGATGTATAATTACCACAAGAGATGGCGACAGCAGAAACATAGTTGCCATAGTAATAAAGAAATTGAAGAAATTCAAGTAGTTGTTACTTTTTTTGGAATCAAATTTATTATTATTATTATTAATAATAATAATAATAACCCTTTCTGCCAAAGGCACAAGGCCTGAAATTTTGGAGGAGGGGGCAAATCAATTACATCGACTTACATTTATCAACCCTAAAAAGATGGTTAAGAAACCTGCTTTGCAACTATGGTTTTGTGGTTTTGGGTTCAGTCCCACTGTACATCACTTTGGGGTAAGTGCATTTGGCAGACAGAAACAGTGTGGAAGAGGTGTGTGTGTGTGTGTGTGCACGTACACACGCACCTTTGTGTTTGCCCCTCTCACCATTATTTGACAAATGGTATTTGGTTTGGTAATGTCCCCATAAGTTAGTGGTTTGGCAAAAGAGATTGACAAAGAAAAGTGGATGTTTGACGATGATGCTAGCCAACAGAATGTAACATATGCATTAATTAAGGTTTTAAATCTGGGTACAGGGCAACCAATTTCAGAGGAGGGAGTAAATCAATTACATCAATCCCAGTGTTCGGCTGGTGCTTATCTTATCGACCCCGAAAGGATGAAAGGCAAATTTGAGCTCAGAACATAAAGATGGAAGACCACATGCATCATAATAATAATAATCCTTTCTACTAAAAGTACAAGGCCTGACATTTGGGGGGAGAGGGATAGGCAATTACATTGACCTCAGTACTTAATTTATCAACCCCGAGAGGATGAAAGGCAAAGTTGACTTTGGCAGAATAATAATAATAATGATAATAATAATCTTATCAACTGAAGGCACAAGATCTCAAATTTGTGGGGAGGGGACTTGATGATTACATTGCCCCCCCCCCCCCAGTGTTTCACTGGTACTTTATTGATAAAAGGCAAAGTCGACCGTAGCAGAATAATAATAATAATGAAGTATTACTCTAGCCAAAGGCTAAGATGATAAAGCAGAAAGATGGTAGATGCTGAGTAGGGTGGCAGGTGACTGGAAGTATAATATAAATATATTTCTCCTGGTAAATGTGTTTACTACTTTTGGAATGGATGGATGGATGGTAGGGCAATGACTGCAAGGAAAGAAAAGAAGAGATATGGGAGGATGTACAAGGAGGGGAAAGCAAGGAAACAACAACAAACAGCAACAATAGGAGGGATGGTTGGTTACTAACACAATATTTTATTTTATTCATCTCCCTACAATCTGCCCTGCCAAAGAGCAGGTGGTTCAATTTGAACCTTTGTCTCAGCCACTACTACCACACCAACATTCATCCCTCCTCCACAAAAGACATTGCTGAAGTTGAGGAAGACAAAAATAAACAATCTCAAGAATAAACACTGCACAAAGAGAGAAGTCCAACTGTTCTCTGGTGTGTATGTATACACACACACACACGAACACAAAGATATATATACACATATAGATACACACACACACATATATATATATATATATACACACATACAGATACATATAAACACATACATATATACACATACATATATATAAATACACACATACATATATATAAATACACACATATACATATATATAAATACACACATACATATATATAAATACACACATACATATATATAAATACACACATACATATATATAAATAAATACACACATATACATATATATAAATAAATACACACATATACATACATATAAATAAATACAGACATATACATACATATATACACACATATACATATACGTACATACATATATTCATACACACATATACATATAAATGTACACTCACATATATATTTGTTAAAGTTATTTTTTAACATCAAGTTATATATAAAAACAGTTCAACATTAAACTGAAGGATGACTCCATGCTTTTAGTAGAGAATCTATTTATGAAACTTTAACAAGGGGATTGACTGTGACTTTGAAGTTTTGACTTGCTAGCCTTCATCAGACTATGTGTGTGTATATAGAGGCCGACACTGTCATTAAATATGATGTGCCAGTTCAATGAGGGTGTAGAAAGAGAGGGCTGCGAAGAGGAAAAAGGATTAAAGACAAAAATTTCTGCCCTCTTTAAGGACAGACAGTGACCAACTACAAATGATACACATGTTCATAAGATTCATAAATTATTTTGATTAACACATAGGCTGTTGTTTAACCCCAGGTCAATCCTCAGTAAGTAGACCTATTATCTAAAACGTCTGTTTTCTAATTGTAACACAGCAACATGTGATTTGTTGGAGATCTGTTTGTTATTGTTAGCAGGTTGAGTGACCACACAGAGGTTCCTTTCTGCCATGCCAGAAGATCAAATTTAATCTATGTACAGTGTACATACTTCAGAAGCTTCGTGCTGGTATCCCATTCACCACACTTACTCCCATTACTTTCGTGTTTAATCTTCAATACAATATTACTACTTATAAAGTTTGTGTTTATATCACACACACACACACACACACCTGAAGTTGCATTCATATCCTAGTCACCACACACACACACAAGCAAATATAACAAAAGCTTTAAGCTATTCTGAACCAGGAAGTCACAGACCACCCTGATTAAATCCATCTGATGCAGCACCCTTTCAACTACCACATGTCAACCTGCCCTTTGTTCAGTCTTTTCACCTCACAGACCTACAACTCTAGAATTTTCTACCTTCATATAAATAGGATACAAGTCGACCATTAACTTGTGTTCACTTCTCTAATCTAAACAGGGAAATACTTACAAGCAGCACCCACTTTTCAGTGAACTAAATTAAAAACCAGAGCAAAAAAAACAACAGACTAGACAATATGTGTGTACACAGCACATTAAACCTTTTGTGTTAGGCTTGTATAGTTGTTACCTCTTCACACAGGTATGTGCACAGGGAAAGAAAGGTGTGTTCATGAGCAGGTAAGAAAATATGTAGTATTGTTTGTGTAGAGAAATACATGTGTGTGTGTTTGTAAATATATACAAAGAGATATAGACCATATGCTTAAAAAGAAAGAGGGAGAGGCAGAGTTAAGCAGCAGTAGAAACATTTTAAACCTGGAACTATCTTTATTTACTATTATTATTATTATTATTATTCATTCTCAGTTGTCAGTTTAAATTTCAACCTCACAAAAATTTAGCGACTGAATTACTGAAATAGGCAAATGTTAAATGACTGTATGATCACAAGATTAATAGTTGTTATTAAGGGAGATTATAATAATTGTTAGGGATAGATTAAAGCTATATGTGAGATGCTTTTGTACATACACACATCTGTGTTTGTGTGTGTGTGTGTCTATTTATCATCAAGTTTCATGCTGACATGGATTCAAATGTGTCCATGGACTGCACTGCACTCCAGTATCTGCTTTGGCATGGCTCCTACAGCTGGATACCTTTCTTGATACCAACTGTATTACAGAATGGACTGGGTGTTTTTTTTTGTTGTTTTTATGTCACTTGCACTATTAAGGCTACCATGCAGTTCGCAGGATTACAAACCCTGGGGGAGATGGTGAGGGGCAGTTTCATGCAAGAGGACAAAGTGATTACTATGAGGGTGGGATAGAGCAAGTTTTTGTGAAGGGATCTGCATGTTGAGAGAGAGAGAGAGAGAGAGAGAGAAAGAGAGAGAGAATGATCAGTAGGAGCAGCACAAGATAAATAATAGCAATGAAGTGCCCAGGTGAAGGCAGGGGGCACAAGCTGAGTAGTAGTAGGTGGCTGGGTGGGCAGTTTGTAAGATGAAGGAACAATTGAGCTGGGAAAGTTAGAGGGGTGCAGAAGTGAGAGTGAGGGGGCAAGTAGCAGGAGTAGTAAAGATGATATGGTACAGCATATACCTACCCCTTTTCTGCATACTGAGTAAGGCCATCCTCCTGAAGGTACCAGGGTCCCACTCTTATTTCCTACTTATTAAAAAACCTTTGCCTTTGTTGGATTTACCATAAGGCCTCTCTATTCTAGGTTTAGCTTCCATCCCTAAAATTCCTTTTTTAATTCCCCTATAGACTTGGGTATGAGATCTAGATCATCAGCATGGACAGCCAGTTCTCAGCTTTTCTATGATGGCTTGTAGGACCACAATGAATGAGGGAACTGAGGAATGAACCTCGATAGACTCTTACTTTCATGCTAAATTCATTACAAGAGTAATTTACCATACTGCATCATCATACATAGCTTGAACTGCCTGCACATGCCATTCATCAACACCTAGTTTCCCCAGAGCCCACCAAATTACTGAACATGGTACATCAGGCCATGAGGAAATATAAACCTTGCTTGGGAATAGGTGAGCATCAGTGACAAAAAGGGCAGCCAGCCATGGAAAAATTTACCTCAAACTAAATAGTATGGTCATGGCTGGAATGCTTTTGATCAGAGGTCTGCTCAATCGGAAGTGACCTGGACTTAAACAGCAACAGTAAAAACAATATCAAAACATCCCGTTTCCAAATAAGGTAATATTTCCTAGTGGTCAGACATGTCGTTTGCAGAATACTGGCAATGAACGACTTTCTTTTACAACAATCACATGATGTCAAAACAAGGAGACGGAAAAATGCACACTCACGTCCATATACATATATATGTACACACACACACACATCTAGAATAAGTTGTAACTTGCCTGAAGACCCCCATGCACCTACAGGTGAAACACCAAGTAGCAAGAGACTGACTTCACCATAGGCGCAGACATGGCTGCGGTTTGAAGCTTGCTTTCCAACCACATGGTTCCAGGTTCAGTCCCACTGCATGGCACCTTGGGCAAGTGTCTTCTATTATAGCCTTGGGCCAACCAAAGCCCTGTGAGTGGATTGGGTAGATGGAAACTGAAAGAAGTCTGATGTATACATAAATATAAATATATATAATATATATATAAGCAAAACATTCAAACACTAAGATTTGAAATAAGATGTCTCTACTGTTAATATCATCTGAGGATTGCAGGCACAATACCATTATATAGCTATGAATTGTAAATTTGCATGAAGCGTAATGATGCTTAAAAAGCATTTACCTGCTAGAAATAAGAGCTAAAGTCTTAATTTAAGACTTTAGCTCTTATTTCTAGCAGGTGAAGACTTTTTAAGCATCATTACACTTCGTGCAAATTTATATATATATATATATACACACACACATATGTATATGTTTGTCCGTTTGTCTCCCCCACCATCACTTGACAACCGATGCTGGTGTGTTTATGTCCTTGTAACTTAGCAGTTTGGACCGATAGAATAAGTACTAGGCTTACAAGAAATAAGTTTGGGGATTGATTGGCTGCAGTCAAATGACTGAAACAAGTAAAAGAATAAAATAAATACTATGGGACCAAATACTCTTTCTTCCAACAGTCAACATTAAAGGGACTAGATGGTGCTTATCTGACAATGATATAAATATAGAGTAGTTTCATTAACCACAAATCCATGAGAGGGCTTCTCAAGGTAAATAATGCAGTATTCCGTGTTCTAACACAACATTCATGTTAAGCTGGATATAAAGATTGCGTTTTGGCATTCATACTGCTTCTGTTGCTATTAATCATATAAGAGGGTGACCCAGGAAGGCATGAGCTGAAGTATTGAAGGCTGATCTTAAAACACTGAGCATTAAAAAGAAGATGACTAAGAAGCGAAACACCTGGCGCATTGCTGTACTCGAGAAGATCCATCTGCCACAGCAGAATTGATATCGGTGCTAGTGCCAGATTAAAGCATCCAGTTGGAGTGGTTGGTGTTAGGAAGGGCATCCAGCATTAGAAACCATGTCAGAACAGACATTGGAGCTCAGTGCAGTTTCTTGCCATACCAACTCTGGTCAAACTGTCTAACCCATGCCAACATGGAAAACAGAGGATGATAAGTATGTATGTGTGATAAGGTTTCTTTCAGTTTCTGTCTGCCAAATCAAACTCACAAAACTTTAGTCAACCCAAGGCTATAGTAGAAGGCACTTGCCCAAGGTGTCATGCAGTGGAACTGAACCCAAAACCATGTGATTGGGAAGCAAGCTTCTTAATCATACAGCCACACCTGCAAATATAAGAACTGAAGTGCCACATGATGCTCAGAACATCTCTCAAATGTATCAGAACAATGTCAACTATAAATAAGAAGGAAGGTAGGCTATTGAATTACAGGGTGGTTGTGACAGCAGCAAAAAGACGCATATGACCAGCTGTTTTGACTGTATTGTCAAAGTGGTGTTTCAAGAATCTTGATAAGCAATAAATAGCTCAGAAGTATCTTCTTTCTTGTTTCAGTCATTTGACTGTGGCTATGCTGGAGCACTTGCCAGAAGGGTTTAGTTGAGCAAATAGACCCCTGTTCTTATTTCTTTTTAAGGGTGTTATTTACTCTTTTGATCTCTTTTGCAGAATAGTAAGTTATTAGGGGTGGGGTGTAAAACAAACCAACACCAGTTGTGAAGCAGCCCACCATCTGAACGGGGTCAATGCCAGTACTGCCTGACTGGCTCCCATGCTGGTGGCACATAAAAAGTGCCCTCTACACTCTCGGAGAGGTTGGCATTAGGAAGGGCATCCAGCTGTAAAAACCTTGCCAGATCAGATTGGATCCTGGTGCAGCTTCCTGGCTTGCCACTCCTCAGTCAAACCATCCAACCTATGCCAGCATGGAAAGCAGATGTTAAACGATGATATGATGATAATATGTGTGTGCGCACACACACACAAATGATAGACTCTTACATGGTACTCATCTACGAAATTCATTCACAAGGGAATGATTGGCCTGGGGCTATAGTAGAAGACATTTGCCCAAGGTGCCATGCAGTGGGACTGAACTTGAAATCCTGTGGTAGTAAAGTAAGCTTCTCAACCACACAACTAAGCTTGCATCTATCTGCAAGAGTCCAAAACAAGGTTTGATCCGATCAAAATAAAACCAGGGACCAGGCACTGAGATAAAACCAGAAATGCACTGAATACAAAAAACACAAAGCCAATGGTGAAGAGAGAGTAGTGTGAAACTAGGTTTGTTAGGAGAGGAAAATACATTAATCCTTTTTATATCAACCCACTTGAGACCACTTCTCATTCTAGGATACAAATTCCATTTCAAAGTGGTTAAGAATCATGCTTTCCAGCTACATGGTTTCATGTTCATTCCCACCATGTAGCACAAGGGGCAAGTGTTATCTACTACAGCCATGGGCCTAACTAGACCAGAAAATGAAAATAACCATTTGTGTGTGTGTGTGTGTTTGTCTTGACATCAAGTGACTGATGTATATGAATGTCATTCCTCTCCAATATTCTGCAAAAATGCATTCAGTCATGGGGAAATATTACGTTGCTTGGAAACAGGTAAGGAAGAGCATCCAGCTGTAGAAAATCTGCCTCAATAAACTCTGTCCAACACACGTAAGCATTGAAGAGCAGTCGTTAAAATAATGACGGTGAAAATGATCTAAATTAAAAGCTGCTATCAAGTAAAGTTACGTTCCAAACATGAAGCTTAATAATGACAAAGTTATTTTGATAAATTCTTCATTACTTTCAAAATTAACTGCAACAAAAGCAGAGTATTTCAACAGAAATATCGTAACAAAAGTGCTGAGTGGGCGAACTCTAAAGCAGATGGAAAAACTGAAGGATGATTATCATTATTAGTGGAAAGGTGTCAAGAATATGAAACAAAAAACACAAAGTGATCATCATCATAATAATTGTAGCAATGTCCACTTTGTCATGCCTCCATGAATTGGACAGAGTTTACCAAGGGAGATGTTTTATGGCTGTGTGCCCTTTTTGCCACCAACAGTTGTTTTCAAGCAAGCCCCAAGGCCAGACATGTTTTTGCAGAATACTGGAAATAAACGACACTGTGTTATTCATTTACGAGTATCACACAATGTCAAGACAAGGAGACAAACATAGGTACACACATACACATATGTTTATATGTACATACATGCACACAACTGGCTTCTTTCAGTTTCCATCTACCAAATTCACTCACAAGGCTCTGGTTGGCCCAGGACTATAGTAGAAGACACTTGCCCATGGTGCCACACAGTGGAAGAGAACCTGAAACCATGTTGTTGGGAAACAGACTTCTTAAGCCCACAGCCATGCCCGTGCCTATTGAACACTATATTAATATCAACTTAAGGTTGCAACAGAGGGAAAACAGAAAACAAGAACTGTTTGATATTTCAGACAATAATCCTTTGATAAAAAAAGATGAGAAAAAACACAAAAAAAAATATACATTTTGTGAATAAGTGGCTTATATGGTTGAAGGAAGATGGATGAACATTGAACTTCTTACTTCTTATTCCTTCCTAACAGCATTAAACTAATACCATAATCTATGCATTCTTTTGTTCCTGATAGCTTTACAGTGAATGTTATACCTTGCTGACAAAGGCCTAAATATTCTTGGATCAACTTACGAAGGGGTGCTGAAAAGTTCCTGGCTCTGGGTAAAAGAAAATACAGGAGGATCAGTTAATTATGGTTTTATCCAACACATTCCCCTCTCAGATTCACACACTTATTGCAGCGGTCCTTCAGTTTTTCTAAGCCCTGTAAAAGAACTTGGAAGGCTGGGCCTCCAACCTGACCTTTCACAATATCCTTAAAGCCAGGAACTTTTCAGCACCCCCTTGTGTGTGTGTGTGTATGTGCATGCTCTGCCAATCCCACCTTACACCCCTGCCTCCATGACCCAATCTCTTCATCACTCACAGCATACTCTCTCCTAGTTTGCTTTCATCACATTATCTGGCCTTACATCTCTAGGATGCCCTCTAGCCTTTATAGTATCATCCATCGATTTTTTCTTACCCTTCTCCCTCACCATCCTTCTTCCCTGCCTCTTCATCAGCCCTTCTCCTTACCTCTACTTTGCCCCACTAGCTTCTCTCTTCATCAATGCTCTCATTTACTACCCCCTCTTCCTTTGCTTCATTTTCTCTCACCACTTTTCCACCTTCTCAATACCCCTACCCATCTTACCCCTTTGTTCTACCCTGAAAACCACTACACCTCTCTTTTCTACATTAACTCTCCTGGGATTCCTTTCTACTCCAGTCTATTGCACCCAACCTGTCCCCTTTCTCATTACACTATCTGTCCATACTCGCCCTCATAATGCAGAATAGCCTAAGATCTCTCCCTAAACAACTCACCCTATCACCTTTCCATTCAACCCCCTCCTCTCTCAATAACCCTTTACCTCTCCTGTGTTCTCTGCTATACTCCTTCCCAATTAGTAATGATTTTCACTAGTGTTGGTGTAACTTTATAAGTGGACACATTATATAATCCATAAAGTGGTTGGCATTCAGAAGGGTATCCAGTTGCAGAAACCATGTCAAAGTAGACACTGGAGCACAACACAATCCCCTGACTTGTCAGAGCTTGTTGAGTCACCCAACCCATCCCAGCATTGTATGTTGGACATTAAATCATGATGATGATTCTATATATAATTCTATTTTTGCTGAACATGCACATAACTTAATATCATTTTCCAGCTGACATATTTTCCATCCACATTTCTCACTCGTAAATATTTTATCTCATGTATCACTAAGTGAATTATGATATCCGTGAAGATGAGTAATGATAAAGAGGAATGTTTTTTTACGTTTCAGTCATTAGGCTGTGGTGCACCACTTTGAAGAATTTTTAGTCATATGGACTGACCCCAGTGCTTTTTTTTCTCTAAAGCCTAGTACTTATTCTACTGATCTCTTTTGCTGAACCACTAAGCCATGGGGACATAAACACAGCAACACCGGTTGTCAAGTGGTGGTGGGGGACAGACAGACACACACAATGGATTTCTTTCAGTTTCCATCTACTAAATCCATTCACAAGGCTTTGGTCAGGCCAAGGCTATAGAAGACACTTGCCCAAGGTGCCATGCAGTGGATTGAACCTGAAACCATGTGGTTGGAAAGTAAGCTTCTTTATTTCATTATATTAGCTATGAAAGCCATACACAGATGGAGAAGCTACGGGCTGGACACAGACATTAATGAGATGAGATGAATGATGAACAGGATGATATTAATGAGAGAAGGCTAAAGACGCCCGCCAATCTTTGCTTCTCTAAAACATTGTTCTTTTGTAAGCTTCTTACCACACAACCGTGTCTGTTGAGAAATACACAAATACACACACTTCATCTTCAGGATTTTTAGTGTTCACTTTTCCATGTTCACATGGCACCTAAGGCAAATATCTTCTCCTACAGCCCTAGGCCAACCAAAACCTCATCAGTAGATCTGATAGATGGAAATTGAAAAGAGCTTGTGTGTGCGTACGCATCAGAGTATGTTTTGCATCTTCTTATCATCACATTAGGTGATTGTCGTAAATGAGTGTCACCTTCATACAAGCAGTGTCATTCAATTCCAATATTCTAAGTAAACATGTCTGGCCTTAGGGAAATATTACTTTGCTACAAAACAGATAAGGTTTGGCAACAGGAAGGGCACCCAAGTGTAGGAAAATCTGCCTCAATAAAACCCTGTCCAATTCATATAGGCATAGAAAAGTAGACATTAAAAATGATGATTATGACAGGTGGCACGTAAAAAGCACCCACTACACTCACGGAGTGGTTGGCGTTAGGAAGGGCATCCAGCTGTAGAAACATTGCCAGATAAGACTGGAGCCTGGTGCAGCCTTCTGGCTTCCCAGATCCCCGGTCGAACCGTCCAACCCATGATAGCATGGAGAACGGACGTTAAACGATGATGATGATGATGATGAACCTATGCAGTACTATTTTGGTTTATTGAAATGAGACAGCTGACCCTTCAGCATTCAGATTACTCTGTCAAATGCAATCTTTATTCACATTGTTTTGAATTAACCATGCATTGTCTTGTGGCTTTGAGATTTCAGTGGAGTGATTGTTCATTTTTAGAATGACATTGTAGAGTACGTGTGAGAGGCTGAATCTGGTCAGTTCAAATGCTAAAGAGTTAATCACTGAAAGAGCAAAACAGCCCAAAAGACTGTTGACACTGTGAATTTACGTCCTTGTGAATTACACAAACAGGAAGAATAACACACAAATATACTACATAAAAAGCACTATCCGACTCGTGGCCGATGCCGGTGGCACATAAAATACACCAATCCGACCGTGGCCGTTGCCAGCCTCGCCTGGCACCTGTGCAGGTGGCATGTAAAAAGCACCCACTACACTCACAGAGTGGTTGGCATTAGGAAGGGCATCCAGCTGTAGAAACATTGCCAGATAAGACTGGAGCCTGGTGCAGCCTTCTGGCTTCCCAGATCCCCGGTCGAACCGTCCAACCCATGCTAGCATGGAGAACGGACGTTAAACGATGATGATGATGATGATGATGATGAAAGGAAACATGAAATATCTGAGTTCCCTTGTAGGACCCCTAGACGTTTCAGTGACCTCTCACCTTCTCAGCCAGCGTTGAACTAAAGACAGTTGGTTACTTGTTTAACCACACAATATATAGTAATTGTTGACATAACAAACGACTTGTCTATAACTCACCCATGAACAGATAATGAGATGATGCAGTCTACGAATATACATGTATGTATATCAATGAAAAATAACGACTGTCACAGAACGGTTGTAAAAATTCTTGACTTATAATGTAAACAAATACCTCAATAGATGAACTCATGCATGTTTGAGTTGATATGCATGAATGCACAGGTATATCTGTGCATCTCTCTCTCTATATATATATATTATATATAGACACACACAACACTCTACCCCTGTCCTCTGGGTGTGTTTAGTAAAATTCACTCTATTACTAGAATTCTAGTCAGCTTCCTAGTTTGAAAAAACTGTACTTTCCTCTACCTTCCACATGCCTCGGAGACCCTGAAAAGGGTCTCAGGGAACTTGACCGTCTATATATATATATATATATATATATATATATATATATATATATATATATATATACATACACACTCGTGGAAACAATACATACACACACACATTTCGGCCATTGACTTGTGACAAATAACTGGAGGTTGATAACATCGCTCTCACTCCGCCTAGTACGCATTTTGACGATAGCTATTTGTCGTACAGCTGTGAAACGACATAAAGGGACGTAACATGAAAAACACCGGTTTTGAGACCGGTGTAGCAGAAACACACACACATACATTTATGTAGGTATTTGCGTGTGTACAATTTCCGTCTACTAAATTACACTCACAAGGTAGTTTGTCAAATCGAGGCTATAGTTGAAGACGCTAACGAGAGATGTCGCGCAGTAGGATCGAACACCGATCCACGTGGTTGCAAAGGAAACTTCTTAGGCACACAGCCACGATTGCACCCATATATGTATGTGTATATACGTGCATGTGATTTCATATATATAAACATATATGCATACACACATGTGGGTTATAAATACACACAGATTATGTATGGCGCTTATTCTGTTTCCTCTCCCCTAACCGTGACGACCAAAACCCTTTTGATGATGGTGGGGAAACGAATAAACGCCGAATTGTAACATAAATTATATTTAACTCTAGTTCATTATATTGAGTGATCTTTCATGACATGTGAACGTCACTTCATATATATATAGACATATACACTATAGATATATATATATAGTGTGTATAATAAAAAAACAGTCGAGGTAATACAAAATTAATTAAATATACGTAATGCGATGTGTATCTGTATATATGTCTGTGTGTGTGTATATATATATATATGTGTGTATATATATATATATATGTGTGTGTATAGATATATATGTGTGTGTGTATAGATATATATTTGTGTGTGTGTATAGATATATGTGTGTGTATGTATATATATATATGTGTGTGTGTGTGTATATATATATGTGTGCGTATATATATATGTGTGTATGTATATATATATATATATATGTGTGTGTGTGTATATATATATATATATATATATATATATGTGTGTGTGTGTGTATATATATACGTACACATTAATTAATGTACGGGAATATAAAGACAAACACACATAGATGCATAGCAATATAACAGAACGTTCATAATAAATGGGGGAAATATATTAATGTCTTAATAAACCCGAGGAGATATGATATAATGAGTGTATTTTACACTCTATCTCGCCTCCACCACCACGACACTATCACTGGTGATATATAGTATTTCTAAATCCTGCTACTGCCACCATCACTACTACTACTACTACTACTACTATACGGACATGTTCCTGTTATTACATATCAACTCGCATACTAATGTCCTTCTATATAAACACATAGAAACACTAACAAAAGGCTACTAACCCGTCGACACCACTAATAGCTAATAGTGTTCCTTTTAATAATATCGGTAGGTCGAGCTTCGCAAGGACTTTCTATCATACTTCATCTATGGCAATATTTTCTTCTAACTATTATTATTGCCATCGTGAAGCATCTAATTAAAAAATAACCCCGATTTATCGTTAGAAACTACCAAACGGGTTGATTGAAACCAAAGATGATCTATACAAATACACATATGAATATATAAATGTATATATATATATATACATATAAGTATATATATAGAAAAGGGGGAAAGAGATGGTTGATTCCGACATACCTTTGATCAGTTTAACAAGACAGCATCCCTCTCTGTGAAATTTTGTATCAAATTTCGGTCTTAAAAGCTGTTGGTCTTCTTTATCCTCTTCTTTTTTTTGGTAATGAATTAATAAGAAATGTAGAGACGATGTGAGTGAGTGAGAAAGAGAAGCTGTCAATCTCACAAGCCGTCTTTCTCTCTCTCGGTATGTCACTCTCTCTCTCTAAGTCTCCGTATGTCTCTCTCTCCCGATCTCTCTTTCTCTGAATCTATGTAACTCCCTCTCTCTGTGTACGTCCCTCCCTCGATCTCTCTTTGTCCCT
Source organism: Octopus sinensis (assembly GCF_006345805.1). Taxonomy (NCBI): domain Eukaryota; kingdom Metazoa; phylum Mollusca; class Cephalopoda; order Octopoda; family Octopodidae; genus Octopus; species Octopus sinensis. Next base: position 8,191,013 of record NC_043017.1, on the reverse strand, counting down.
CTCTCCCTCTCTCTATGTCCTCCTCTCTCTATATCTCTCTGCTGCTCACTCCTACCCCGATCTCACTTTCACTCGCTGCTCACTCAGCAAACGAAAGTAAAGCTATAACGAACACTTCGTTTCGTAACAACATTTGCATTCCTTCTCCCGTGAATTTACTAAAACTGCTATTTAAAAAAATCAAATGTTCAGCCGAATAAAATAATCTTTCAGAAAAAATTATACATACTAATATTTTATAAATAAACGAGTTCTTAGAAAATCGCTGGAATTATTAGCTTTAACTGAACCCTCAGTAAAATATCACGTTTTGAGGACAAACCGGTCCTTCACTGAAAATAGTTACCGAATTAAAAGAAGTCTGAGCACTTAATTAATAAGTTTAAAAAATTAAATTTTGTTTGAAAAAATCACAGTAAGTTTGATTGTATTAGTTTATATACTATTTAGTGTCCAAACTGTTTGTAATTTGAATAAAAGTATGTTTTGTTCAACTTTAGTATTCTAAAATAATCAATATTGTGAAAGAATTCACCGCTGTTTTCAAGAGGCGATAATATTGTTTCGGTAAGTAGAAACGTTAAGAGGTCTGTGTTCCTGAGCGATCTTCCTAGTCATCATTCACCATTATCTTCATATATCATTGTAAATTAAATTCACATCTACTCAGTGGTCACTGAGCATGAAAACTATTCGTTATTTCAGCGACGATGATTTCCAACAAGTGCTTTGGGGGACAACGAGGTCATTTTCTCACATGCTATGGATATTTATTGATACTACAGGATAAGGCAGAGCAGAGCAGTAGCTGTTGTTATATGTAATTTTATACTGCATAGATATATATCACATGTTGGACTTATATAAATATATATAGTTTTAAGATACATCTCATAGATGCCCTCAGATGCATCATCAGAAATATTTCTGGAGTCTAAGTGGTTCAGGTCTTTCAGCATCAGATTCTCTTGCCCAGTTCACCCGGCCGGGGCTCATCAAGTCCCAGGAACACCAAACCCCGGTCTTCTGTCTTTATCCAAAGCAACCTAATGCCCTTCTCTGAAGCTTCAGTGATGGGTGTTAAAGCCCTCCTTTTTACTGCACCAGTAATTTAAAGCCCAGTCAGATTTTGCTTAAAGAAACGCCCTAAAAAACCTCGACAGTCCACGTCAGTTTCCTTTCAAGGTGACTTAGCCCCAATTTCTGCACTTCCCTATCAACTATTGATATTTTGCAAGCTTCCTCTTTATGTTTCTCCCAAGGCGTAGTCAATTACCAAGTGATGGCTTGTTTGGTGGAATTTGAGATCACTATAACTGCAGAAGTGTATCCCTCCATCGACTTTGTTTCCTCATAACTTTCTGATTAATGGATATTTTTAAATAAAATTTTCCACAAATACACGTCAAACAGTGCAGATTACGATTGCCTCAGAATTTCATTGGATGGAAGGGTGGGGAATTCACATGCCTCATCAAAACGTATGTGGAAAGAAAGTGGGTGTGCGTGAATCATCCGACCCCACACAAATTATTTTTTCATGTCAAATTCCAAATTCATCATAATCTACTCCATCTGAAATATGTTTGTAAAAGCTTTTTAAAAAGTGGTAAGTAGCTTGTTTACCAACCACATGGTTCCGGGTTCAGTCCCACTGCGTGGCACCTTGGCAAGTGTCTTCTACTATAGCCTCGGGCCGACCAAAGCCTTGTAAGTGGATTTGGTAGACGGAAACTGAAAGAAGCCCGTCGTATATATGTATATATATGTATGTGCGTGTCTGTGTTTGTCCCCCTAGCATTGCTTGACAACCGATGCTGGTGTGTTTATGTCTCTGTCACTTAGCGGTTCGGCAAAAGAGACCGATAGAATAAGTACTGGGCTTACAAATAATAAGTCCTGGGGTCGAGTTGCCCGATTAAAGGCGGTGCACCAGCATGGCTGCAGTCAAAATGACTGAAACAAGTAAAAAGAGAAAAAGAGATATATTGGCACTAACATTTCCTTATATATATATATAAGAAAATGGCTGGTGGTGAATTTGAATATTCAGCTTGAAAGAATAAATATGTTAATGTTAAATTGTTTTTATATATAACTTCACAGAAAACAAACAATATATCATCATCATCACCATCATTGTTTTTCTGGCTGCATGGGCCAGACAGAATTTATCAAGGCAAATTTTCTGCAGCCGGCTGCCCTTCTGGTTACTTGCTCTTACTCATTTCCAAGCAAGGTATTTCCTTGGACACGTTTCTTTGAAGACTGAAAATGACTAACCCTGCTTGTATAACAGTGACACTCATCTACAACCATTACACAATGTGTAGAAGTGGAGATGCATGTACACAAACATACACATGCATACATATACTTCAGTGTCTGTCTACCAAATCCCTTCACAGGGCTTTGGTTGGCCTAGAGCTATTGTAGAATGCACTGAGACTGAATGAATCAGAGACCAAGTGGTTGGAAAGCAAGCTTCTTAACCACATAGCCACACTTATACATACAGTACTTTTCCACCACCTGCACCACCTTTTGCCTCACAGTCAGTACTCAGAAGACAGATGCCGTGTATGAACCTGCTCTGCAGAAGCTGTATGTGGAAGCAAAAGGAAAACCCTGAAGGTTGTTGATAAATTCACCTACCTTGGCAGCACACTTTCCAGATCTGTGAACTTTAATGATGAAGTTGATATATGCATTGCCAAGGGAAGCTCAGCATTCGAGTCTATATGAATCAGTGTGGGAAAGGTGAGGTATTAGGTTGGTCACTAAACTGAAGATGCACCAAGCAGTTGTACTGCTTACACTACTGTACACCTGTGGGACTTGGACAGTTTCTGAACACCACACCAAAAAACTAAACCACTTCCACATAAATTGCTTGAGAAAGCTGTCAAAAATCACCTGGCAAAACAAGGTCTCAGACATAGAGGTCCTCTCTTGAGCTTATCAGCCAAGCATTTACACACTGCTGAGGCTGGAGAGAGCTCAAATTTAGTGTGCAGGCCACCTCGTTCAAATGCCTGATGCATGACTCCCCAGGAGATTGTTTTACAACAAACTGGTGGAAGGTAAAGGCATGCAAGGTGAACAGAAAATGTACTTCAAAGATATACTCAAAGCCTCATTGAAGAGCTTTGAGATCAACCCCAACATCTGGGAAATACAAGCCCAAGACTGTCCTGCCTGACAAACCTACACCAACAGAGGTTCCACCTCCTACAATGAGGACAGGCTTGTTGGGGTACAAAGAAAATGTGAGGTGTGCAAGTCCAGAGCCAACTTCACCCCTTCACTCCCTGCAGCCCACCAGTGTGTGTCCTATGGTGGAGCCTTCCAAGTACACCTCAGATTGATCAGCCATAACCAGGTGCACTGTGCCCTGTTTTCTTCTCCCAAATGATGTCGTTGGTCATTGTCAATGACAGATGAACTAATAATAATAATAATATATATGTATGTTTGTTTTTATGTACATTATTCCATGCTACCCTGGGTGAGACAAATACATATTACTAAGGTATTATTTTGAATTTGGATGCCTTTTCCGTCTCTAATCCTATTGAAATTTAGCACTTAAAAAGCAACTCTTCAGTAATCCAGAGGATAAAGACGAAGATAATTTCTATGACAATGTTTTTACATATATCTGCCATCATTGTCTTTGTTTTAACATTCACTTTTCCATGCTTACATGAATTGGGCAGAAATTGCTGAGACAGATTTTTCTACAGCCAGATGCTCTTGTTGCCAATCCTCACCTGTTTGTAAGGAAGGGAATATTTTCCCTTCACCAGACATGTTTTCATGAAAGATTGAAAATGGACACAGCTTGCATGATGGGTATTCCTGTTTATAACTATCACAAAAACCAAGGCAAGATGACAGCTCCCTCTCCTATGCACATGTGCACACACATATATGCATATACATACAACAGGCTTCTTTCAGTTTCTTCTTATCAGAGCCACTCACAAGACTTCTGTTAGCCAGGGTCCATAGTAGAAGGCACTGAACCCAAAATATACGTATTTGTCTATTTTTCTATCTACAGGGTGTGATGGGTAAATTGTTGCCATCTTATATTTTTAATTTCACACATACACAGTTTTTGATTTTGTCAACTACATAGTATAGTAGAGTCAGTTGGGCACCATCTGTGAGAAAAAGAGGACCATGATGCAATTCACTCTGCCAGAAATTTGGAAACGACATGCTGTACTGCTTGGCATTCGTGCCAGATGCTCCAATAGGTACATTTTAGAGTGTTTGGGTGCCAACCTGAGGACATGTACTGAAAGTGATAAAAATCAAATATCCAGTCAACATCATGGTGTTTGGAATGACAATTAGTGATGGAGATGTTATACCTCCATTCATCTTCCTACACAGCCTCAGACTCAATACAGAGCCCTACATCAAGTGCCTAAGAGGAGGTAGTGCTGCTCTAGGTCAAGAGGGTGGCTGCTGGAAGACCTTATGTTCTGGCAACAGAGCTCTGCACCATGCCACACAAGCAGGAGAACCTAGTCATGGCTATCAGTCAATTTCTGCAACCACATCACCCCTAACATCTGGCCACCTAACTTCCCAGACTGTAACCCCCTTGATTATTATGTGTGGGGTGCAGTTGAGCAAGAGACCAACAAAACTCCTTGTAACACCAAAGAAGGCAAGGATTATGGCAGCATTCACCAACTTAAACAAGGAAACTATCCAGAAGAGTTGCAAGAGATTCCGAAGCTGTCTGGAGGCTGTGGTTGAAGCCAATGGTGATTTTATTAAATAAATTCACTGTTTAGAATTCCGAGATATTTTTATGTAATTTTGGTAAATATATCTGTTAAAATGAGATGCCATTGTTTTTTTTTTTTTTTTGCGTAATTTAGATGACAGTTTATTCATCACACACATAAATATACACTATTCTTTTATTGGTTTTAGTCATTGGACTGTATCATTGCTGAAGCCCTGTCCAATTTTATTGACCCCTGTACCTATTTCAGTCTGGTAATTATTTTATCAGTCTTATTTGTTGAACTACTAAGTTATAGGATATTAAACAATACTGGTTTTTAGACCAGTGTAAAGACAGATGTAAGCACAAACGTGAGAATTTTTGTATGGTCAGAAAGAATTTGTTAAGGCAGACCTTTAACTGGATGACCGTCCTGTTGCAGAACCTGCAAATGTCTCAAAGCAAGGTAATATTTCCTCATGACTGAATATGTTTTCCACGGGAGAATGGAAATGTATGATGGTGACACTCGCTTACAACCATCATGTGATGCCAAGACAAGGGTACACATAAATGTACAAACACATATATACATATGCATGTATATATAATATATGGTTGGCGTTAGGAAGGGCATCCAGCCGTAGAAACACTGCCAGATTTGACTGGGCCTGATGAAGCCTTCTGGCTTCACAGACCCCAGTAGAACCGTCCAACCCATGCTAGCATGGAAAACAGATGCTAAACGATGATGATGATGATATATATATAATACATATATATCATACATACTTCTGAAATACACATCCACTTATATATGAACATGCATGCAAGTATACGTGCTTACATAATTGTATGCATCCATACATACACACACACAGACACATCACTTATTTGGAGGTATGACTTGGTAACATGTACTGCCATCATCATCATCATTTAACGTCCACTTTCCATGCTGGCAGAGTGTTGGATGGTTTGACAGGAGCTGGCAAACCGGAAATTTGCTCCAGACTCCATTGTCTGTTTTGGCATGATTTCTACAGCTGAGTGCCCTTCCTAACACCAGTCACCTTACAAAGTGTACTGGCTGCTTTTTACGTGGTATCAACACAAGTGCTTTTTATGTGGCACCAGCACCAATACTTTTCACATGGTACCAGCACCAACCGATACAAAGAAAATAGTTGTTTTAGGTACCTATGCAGTTGTGTATAGGCATAGATACTCCTTGTGGCACATTGAGGATGTAACACTCAGAGAGTGAGTGAGAGTTGTATTAGCATGCAGCTGGTAATAATTTTCATAGGAGCTGACTGGAGGAGTAGGAAATGAAGTGTCTTGCTCAAATACTCAACGTGTCACCTATCTATGTGTGTGTGTGTGTGTGCAAAGGTACATGGCCTAGTGGTTAGGGTTATTGCACTCACTATCTAGCAATTGTGGTTTGATTCCTGGACTGAGTAATGCATTGTGCTTTTGAGCAAAACATTTCATTTCACATTGCTCCAGTCCACTTAACCATAACCTTGTGATGGGCTTCTGATTTGGGATAATGTTGGCCTGCTCACCCAGCCAGCTGGGGGATATTATTTGAAAGCTAAAACAGTGCAAAGCACATTAAGATAAGCAATGTATAACAACACATGATAGTCTGGTTGATCATGTGAAATATATATATAAATTCAAAATTATGTTTTGGTAATCTTAACCCTATTTTACTCTATGGGACTCCATAGCCATTTGATATTTAAAAAATCCCATTATATTTTTATAATCAAATATCTTTTGGGAACATTTTTTGGGGAAAAAAGTACATCATATTTACCATTATAGGATAATTTTAATTATATGATAATTTCGATAAAATCTAAATTTTATCTCCATTTTCTTCATTTTTTTCCATCAGTTTGTCATGATTGAAAAAGAGAACCAAATCTGTGTTCTTTATGGCAGTCAAACTGGTACGGCTCAAGAAGTCGCTGAACGAATTGGACGGGATGCAAAGAAACGACATTTCTCAACAAAAGTTCTTCCTTTGGATGCATACCCCCTGGTAAGATTTTGTTAATGCTTCCCACTACATTGTTTCAGGTTCAGTTCCACTGTGTAGTACTTTGGGCTAGCATACTCTAGTATAGCCCTGGGCTGGTCAAAGCCTTGTGAGTGGATTTGGTTGACAGCAACTGAAAAAGCCTTTTGTATATATATATGTATATATATATATATCGAGTACCAAACGGAGTCATCCTGGAACAAACTAATATGCCAAGCATGCATGCCCTCCTCGTGCGGAGACGACTGCGCTGGCTCGGACACGTCTGTCGCATGCAGGACGGTCGCATGCCTAAAGACATCCTGTACAGCGAACTCACCACGGGATCCCGACCCAAGGGACGTCCACAGCTACGATACAGGGATGTGTGCAAGCGCGACCTGAGGACTGCCAACATCTGTGTGGACACGTGGGAGGAAACAGCTGCTGACCGCTCTGCCTGGCGTCAGACGGTGAGGAAGGGCATTTCCATGGCTGAGGAAAGGAGAGCACAATTGTGGTTGGACAGGCGGGACAGGAAGAGGACAACTGCAGCAACACCCCAGACGTACCCATCGATGTTCGTGTGCAGCAACTGTACCAAGGACTGCCACTCCAGAATTGAACTGTTCAGTCACAGCAGACGCTGCTCGTCATCAAAGTAGGCCCCACCCTTGGCGCAACCCATTGTCTATCAAGACAGACGGGGAAAAACAGAATATATATATATGTATGTATGTATGTTGTATATATGTGTGTGTGTGAAAGAGAGAGAGTGGATTTGTGTCTCTTTGCTGTGACATCATATGATTATTGTATTCTGAGAGGTGGGATACTGAGGAAGAGCTGAAATTGCAGGGATTTATTGGGGAGAAACAGAAAAACTGTCGAGGGTCGAAAAAAGTGGAAAAAAATCATCAAGGGCTTATGCTCCATAAGGAGCAAAAGGTTTAAGTAATTAAATATCACTGATACTAATTTCAGCTGAGTAGATTGAAACAATATTAAACGAAGTGTTTTGCTCAAGTACAGAACATGCTGCCTGGTTTTAGAATTGAACCTGCAATTTAATGACTATCAGCCCAACAATGTAACCATTAGGTCACATGGTGATCCACACAAACTATTAATTACCCTCAAATTATTAATTACTTAACTATTAATTCCCCTCAGACAGTTGATTGGTAGCTCAGTCATTCTTATTCATTTACAACTTGTGACTAGTACCAGTGAAATATGAAAAGTTCTTTATGTTCTCTTTTGCAGGCCAATTTAATTCATCAGCGCTTGGTTGTATTTGTTTGTGCCACAACTGGAAATGGTGATCCACCAGATAACATGAAGGTAAGCTGATATTTCTGTTGATCCATCAATGAAATAGTTTGTTGTTGTATCATTCAAAATACATTCTTGTTCATTTTTCATTTGTTTCATTTCATTCAAATACATCCCCTCTCTGTTACATCACTCAAATAAAATACCCCTTTATGTAAATTATTCAATTACACCCTCTCTCTGTTATGTCACTCAAACACTCCTACCTTTCTGTACTTGCTACTGTGTTACAGCATTTGTGTGCTTGAATCAAACTTACTTACTTAAGCCCTCTCCTCCCTATGGAGTATGCCATTAACAACTTTTCACCACTGTTCATAACTCTAGACTGTCTTTAGGGCCACTCGCTCAGTATTGGGAGGCATGCCTAAACTGAGAGGCCTTACTCTCCCAAGTGTTGTTGGTTTTGAATTGCCATCAATACTTCTGTAACTTTGCTTTGTTTCTAGGTAGGGTTCTTGACCCTACACAAACCCATTTTAACCTCTGGGAAGAGGTGGTTCATATAAGTCTAGTCTCTATCATTTAATCTGTCCAGATGGCCCTACCAAGTGCTTGCACTCTACTGGCGTATATCTCGAGGTCATTCAGACACAAAAGCCACTACACTGCACTGGACCTTGTGGTAAATGAAAGAGAGCTGCTAATCCAAAAATAAGTGACTTGTCTTCTCAGTCCCACCAAATAACCATCATGGCCGCTGCCACCACCACCACCACCGCCGCTGCCACCATCATCATTTAACATGTTTTTCCATGCTGGCATGGGCTGGACGGTTTGACAGGAGCTGTCAAGCTGGTAGGCTGCACCAGGCTCCAGTTGTCTGTTTTGGCATGGCTTTTATGGTTGGATGCCCTTCCTAATGCCATTCACTTTACAAAGTGTACTGGGTGCTTTTTATGTGGCACCAGCATGGGTGCTTTTTTACATGGTATTAGCACAGATGCTTTTGATGTGACACTGGCACAAGTGTTCTTTATGTGGTGCCAATACAAGTGCTTTTCACATAACAGTGACATGGGTACCCTTTACATGCCATCCGTACAGGTGCTACCTATATGGTGCTTGCATGGGTTCTTTTTATGTGGCACCAGCCCAGGTGTTCTTTACATGGGTGCTTATTATGTGGTGCTGGCATGTATGTTTTTCATATGGCACTTGCATGGGTGCTTTATAAGTGGCACCAGTACCCACAGAATTGTCAAACCATATACACTGTTTTTTATTTTCAAATCTCTATTTATATAAACAGCAAAATGTCTGTCTGTGTGTGTGTCCTTTATACAAATCCACAATTTTTCAGTTAGAGGGATCGCACTTTCTATGGTCATTCAAAACCATCCAAGGGTGGTCGTGAACATCTTTACATTCCCCCAGTCACCCCGCAAAGCCATTAAAAAATTTTCTATCCAAAACCCAATCAAAATGCCTGAAACTTGATATGCCAATTGAATGCCTGCTAGCTGAATGTGATTGGTCGGAGATTTGGACAGTACTCACGTGTATTTGCACACGCACGCAGCTGTATATGCATGCACTAGCACTATGACCCGGCGTTGCCGGCCATAGTGCTAGTGTAACAATAACTTTCCATGCTTCTAATGCAACTGTACTAGAGATGGGCTACTGACTGTACGAGTGTATGATAAAACATATTAAATTTGTTTTTTTCCTTGAAACATTCTTGTAACATAGGGGCACAACTTATGCAAGATTGCATTTTATATGCTGGCAAATACAGTATCTAATCATTGATAACCTTTATATTTAGAACATTCTCTTCCGGCTTCTGTCTGACGTTTCATTAGTTTTTCTTATCTGCTCTGATAAATTGCTTGCTTCTTGTCATTTCTTTTCTTTTTTTTTTTTTTTGTGTTTTGTTATCTATTTTTAAAAGATTACAAAGTGGGAGTGAGGTGGTGAGGGTGGGGGTGAGGGTGGGGGTGAGGGTGTGTGTGGTGTCGAGTGGGTTAAATCCCAGAGCCACATGCTTAAAAGTCATTAGGTGTTTTAGATAATAAATTTTAGATTTAATTGACATCATCTATTACCACTATCTTTATTTTTTTTTTATTATCTCTTATTTGTTTTGGTCATTGGACTGCAGCCATGCTGGAGCACCACCTTGAGAGGTTTAGCTGAACAAATTGACCCCAGTACTTGTTTCCTAAGACTGGTCCTTATGCTATTGGTTTCATTTTCTGAACCACTAAGCTACAGGGACATAAACAAACCAATACCAGTTTTTCAAAGGGTGGTGGGTGACAAACAAATACATACAATCACTCACACACACAGATATATATATATATACATATATATATATATATATATATATATATATATATATATATATAAATATATATATATATATATAACACACATGCGTGCACACACACAGACACCTACATACACACACATACACATGCTTGCACACACACACACACACATTCATACTCACATGCACATATATACAAGGACTTGCACATACACATATGTACAAGGACTCATACACACATACACCAAAACTCACATACCCAGACACACACCAACACACACACACACACAATCTCATCCATTGCTTGGGTTAACTCAACACCTGGTCTATCATTGAGTGCTTTTATCAGGGTCCACTCCGATAAACTAGGGTCTCAGAATAACTTCTTCCCTTCTTCTACAGTATCAGGGACATTGTAAAAGATAATGGGCATTGCCCTTCCTCCTCTTGAAAAAAAAATCATTAATTTTGTTAGTTTCCTAACCAAACATTGTCATTTAGTTCTGTTCCAATTTGTTCCAGACATTTTGGAAATTCATTTTGAAAAAGAGTTTGCCTTCAAATTCTTTGAGTCTTTTAAATTATGCCGTTCTGGGACTGGGAGATTCCTCATACCAAAAGTGAGTATCAATGGTGAGTTATTTGTTCACTGTGTATCTCTGCATAAGATTGTGTGTGTGTGTGTGTGTGTGTGTGTGTGTTGGTGTGTGCCTGGGTGTGAGTTTTGGCATATGTGTTCCATTTTTACTCACAGCCATTCAATGTTTAAAAAAGTCCTATTGTATTTTTATAGTTAAATATTATTAGGAATTGTATAAAAATAATTATTAAAATATTTTGTGCATCATGAAGTATAACTAATTTATTGCAGATAAATTTTAACAACAAAATCTTATATGGATCCCCAGGGGCCATTTAGACTTTTGCTGAGAATAAATATTTTTTTGCTTTAGATACAATGTCATTGGAAAGAAATTATTTCGTCGTCTTGAACAACTTGGAGGAGAACCAATCCAGCCAGTTGGTCTTGGAGATGACCAGCATGAACTAGGGTTAGTATCAACTCAAATTTATATAACCAGCATGAACTAGAGTTGTTGTTGATGTTGTTTCACTCAGGACAGATCTTATGAAGCAGAACTATAATCATTCCAGCCATGACCATCTCATCATATATATGGAATTACTTATCCATGTCCTTCATTCTTTAAGATGGTATGGTTTGATTTGAGAGGGAGATTTTGTGACCATAAAGAGTCTTTGTCATTGATACATTTAATCTAAGGTTTGTATGATTAGTGTGAACTAGGGTTCTTATGTTGACAAAACCAGCCTCACTGAGGTGCTTTGAGATCTATCCCAAACTTGGGAAATGCAAGCACAAGACTGCCCTGCCTAGTGAAGCTGCACCAACAGAGGTGTCGCCTCTTATGAACAGAAGAGTATTGCAGGGGTACAAAAAGCAATATGAACTGCACAAGTTCAGAGCCAACTCCTTGTCTTCGGTCCTAGCAGACCACCAATGCCTGACCTGCAGAAGAGTCTTTTCAGCATGCATTGGACTGACCAGCCACAGCCAGATACACTGTGATCTATCTGCTTCTCCCAGGTGGTGTCCTTGGTCATCGTTGAGCTAACAATAACAAGTTTCTTATGACCAGTATGAACTGGAATTGTATGAGCAATATGAACAAGGATCTCTATAACAAGTGTGAATTGCAGTTGTCTGACCAGTGCTGACTTGGGTTTCTATGACAAATGTGAGTTAAGGTTCTATTACCAAAATGAATTAGAAGACTACACCAGCCTACTGTGTCAGTTTCGGTAGGGTTTTTACAGCTGGATGCCCTTCCTAACACCAACCACCCTGTAGAGTGGACTGAGTGCTTTTTACGTAGCACCAGCACAGGTGAGGTCAGTTTCAGCATGGTTTTTACAGCTGGATGCCCTTCCAAATGCCAACCACTTCATAGTGTGGACAGGATGCTTTTTCTGTGTACATACATCTTTGTGCGTGTGTGTGTGTGTATATGTATATACACACACACATCTATACTACACATATACACAAGCACACATTTTGTACAAAATTAATCTTGGATTGAAACTGAGCATCTCGTCATATATATACATATGTAGTCAATAAATGAATATAATTAACAGATGATAACAGTTATATATATATATATAATATATATATAGCACTCACTACACTCTCGGAGTGGTTAGCATTAGGAAGGGCATCCAGCTGTAGAAACTCTGCCAGATCAAGATTGGAGCCTGGTGCAGCCATCTGGTTTGCCAGTCCTCAATCAAATCGTCCAACCCATGCTAGCATGGAAAGCGGACATTAAACGATGATGATGATGATGATGAGAGAGAGCGAGAAGGGGGATGTGTATGCACGTGTGTGTGTGTGTGTGTATATATATGCACTTATGTATATGTATTTATTTATCATTTTAATGTCATGTCCCTCTCTTTCTATATCTGTCTTTTCCTCTTTGTATCTATCTGTCTGTTTGTCTGTTTATATACTTATATGTCTATCTAACTCTCTATCTGTGCACCTCACTCTTCCAGGCCTGATGCTGTAATAGACCCTTGGATCCAACAGTTATGGCAGAACGTCTTATCTCTCTTCCCAATGGCTCCAGGACAGACACAGCTGCCTGATGATTATCGGTCAGTGGAATTTTGTTATTCTTGTTGATAATACAAATTCTTGTTTGGGTTAGTGCTAAAAAACTGTCATACATGTCTGAATTATGTTTGTGTGCATGGTGGCTGGGTGGTTTGTTTGCATAGCATGAGAAATTACTACCGCAGTATATGAGAAGTACTTGAGCATGGCTGTGTGGCTAAGACGTTCATGTCCCAACTATGTGGTTTCAGGTTCAGTTCCACTGTATGGCACCACCTTAGGCAAGTGTCCTCTACTATAGCCCACAACTGACCAGTGGATTGCGAGTGATTTTGATAGATGAAGATTGAAAGAAGTCTATCATCTCTCTCTCCTCTCCTCTCTTCTCCGATACTTGTTTCGACATCATGCAATAATTGTGCTTTCCATGAAAATATGTCTGGCCATAGAGAAATGTTACCTTGCTTCGAAACAGGTGAGAGTTGGCGACAGGAAAGGCATCAAGCCATAGAAAATCTGTCTGAGTGAATTCTATCTGACCCAAGCAAGCATGGAAATGTGGATATGAGAATGATGATGATTATTTAGTGTGTATGTCTGCATACTATACCTGTAATTAAAAGGGTCGTCTTTGATGTAACCCTTTTTTTTTTCTTCATGCATGTGTAGTCGTATATGTAGGCAAAGGCCATATGCCTACCTCACTGCATGCGGTTATTAATTATCATCTATGATACACCAAGTGCTTATTTGTTATCACTGATATCTATCTGCTATGTCTTCTTCAGTTTACCTCCTAAATATGAACTGAAATACCTTGATCCTGAAGAATCATCTGAAAGTCCAGTTAGCATTCCTGAATCCAACATGCACCTGGGTGAAGTTCTTGTTAATCAAAGAGTTACAGCAACCAACCATTTTCAAGATGTGCGATTAGTGACTGTTGATATTTCCAATTCTGGATTTAGGTAAGTTAAAAATAATTTTTTTTTATTAAATTTACTGCAGTCAATACCATTGCTGTGAGATTTCTTTGATATTTATAGCTATCCCCAATTGTCCGTTAGAGAATGAATTATAATGGTCTTACAGCCATGCCTGTGTGGTCAAGAAGCTTGCCTCCCAACCTTGTTTTCTTGGGCTCAGTCCACTGCATGGTACCTTGGGCAAGTGTCTTCTATTATAGCCTCAGGCTGACCAGAGCCTTGAGTGGATTTGGTAGCTGAAAACTGAAATGTCACTGACAAGGTTTTGGTCAACTTGAGGCAGGGACGAAGAAATTTTTTCACAGTGCTACTCAGTAGGACTAAACCCAAAATACTTCACTAATTACTCTATAATTCAATGAGTTGTTTATCTGGTCAATTGAACAATTAAAATAGTCATTGGTGAAAGTAATGGAGGAATGTGTGATATGGTCCTCACCTAGATATAAGTTAATACTATAAAACTAATATATTCTTTTTTGTATGTGTGTGTTTGGGTGGGTGCATAGCATAAGAAATCACTACATGGAGTACATATGAGAAAATACTTAATCTGGTTTAGTTCTACTACATGGCATCTTGGGCAAATGTCTTCTATTATAGCCTCATGCCAGCCAAACCTTGTGAGTGATTTTGATAGATGGAGACTGAAAGAAGTCTGTCATCTCTCTCTCTCTCCCTCTCTTGCTCTCTGGATCTGTGGATTGCACCTGGTCATTTTGTTGATTATCTATGCACCACAGGTCTGCTCAGTCAAGGTTCATTTGGCATGGAGTGGGTGTTATACACGAACCACTTCAACATGAATTTATAAGAAATTTTCAATTACTTTTCAGTTATTCTCCTGGAGATGTGTTGATGGTACAGCCTGAAAATTGTTCTGAATCGGTGCAAGAATTTATTGAATGTCTGCAGCTTGATCCAAACAAGCTTTTCATTCTGAAACAGAACGACCCTGGTAAGACGTTATTCACCATCTGTCCAGCAACAACTTTGGCCACCTTTTTGAATTCAGTATCCCCACTATTTATGAACATGCTTATAAAATCAAAAACCAGTACAGCAGCACTCATGATCTTCCTGTGCTTGACTTATTACTGCTTTCTGTCCTCTCTTTTAACCTTTTCTACCTTTGTCTTTCATCCTTTGAGGGTCAATAAAATAAGTACCGGTTGAGCACTGGGGTCGATATAATTGACTTTCCCTTTCCTGGAAAGGCTGGCTTTATACCAAAAGGTTCGGTCTTATTCCTGGTAGATCTTAAGTGGGTAACAGGTTACTACCTGCAACCTTAGGTATCCACAACTTTTCAGTAGTCTTTCAAGTGCTTAGAATCCTCTTGATAATCCTTGCTGTCCCTAAGAGACAAACTTTCTGTAGGAGCTCTACAGGGCATTCTATTCCAATCTCTCTCAGCCATTTGTTTATATCTTGGCTTACTGTTCCCAATGCAACAATTTTTAGAGGCACAACAGTTACAGATTCTATATTATTATTAAGCTGGCAAGCTGGCTGGATTGTTAGCATGTTAAACAAAACGCTTTGTGACATTCCCCTGACTCTTTACTTCCTGTGTTCAAATACTGCCAAGGTCATCTTTGCCTTTCATCCTTTTGAGGTTTATAAAATAAGTTCCAATGCTCAAACTGGTCCTTATTCATTTCCCCCTGAAATTACTGGCATTGTTCCAAAATTTGAAACCATTATTATTATTGTGGTCATAAGTTCATATCTTATTACCAACATTGTGTTGTGATCTTGAAGATTAGCTCTCTCTCTACATTTGACCAACTGAACATAAAGCTGGTTCCATTCATTCTTCCTATTGTTTTTGTTTAGCCTTAAATTGACCCTGGCCAAGCAGACCTATGCTCAAATGATTTCCAGCATTTCAGCAATGACCATCACAATGTTTTTTAAACATAGTGTCTTAATAACCTATCTCTCTACCTCCAGATGTCTCCTTGCCAGCAGAACTTCCTCAGCCATGTTCCATTTACCATTTACTCAAGACATACCTGGATATCAATGCCATCCCACGGAGATATTTCTTTGAACTTATGGCTACTTTCTCAGAAGATGAGCTTGAGAAGGAAAAATTACAAGAATTCACCACAGCTGAAGGTCAAGTGAGTAATACTTGAGTGCAGACATGCTTGAGTACAACTGGAGTTGAGTGGAATGTTTGCAGATCACATTAGTGTTATACTTGTGAGAATGATTGAGTTAAACTACCATATATGGCAGTAATTCTCAAGTGAAGTAATGAGACCATCATGAGACCGTCAAGGGGACGCTGAAAAGTTCCTGACTTTAGGGGTACTTGGAAAGGCCTGGTTGGAAGCCCAACCTTCTGATTTCTTTTACAGGGCTTAGAAAAACTGAAGGACCTCTGCAATAAGTGAGTGAATCTGAGAGGGGAATATGTTATTCAAAACCAAAGTTAACTGATCCTCTTGTATTTTCTTTTACCCAAAGCCAGGAACTTTTCAGTACCCCCTCATAGTAGCACTTATATTGAATGAATGAATGAATGCTTGAGTAAAGCTATAAATGTGTGGAACTATACAAAAGTTTCAAATGCTATATGGATCTCTGGAGTAAATTACTTAGTAAGGTGTATAGCTTGGAGATCAGGGTGTCTCTCCAGAACACGCTGCTATTCTCTGCATTGAGAAGTCACAGCCCTGGTACTGCTGACATAGGATTAGAATGTTGCAGTAAATAATATCGTTGCCAGCGTCGCCTTACTGGCACTTGTGCCTGTGCTAGTAGGGTGCTAAGAGCACCATCCGAGCATGATCATTGCCAGAGCAGCCAACTGGCTTTTGTGCCAGTGGCACGTAATAGGGCATCATTCGAGCGTGATCGTTACCAATGTCGCCTTACTGGTACCTGTGTAAAAAGATTCAAGCGAGGTCATTGCCAGTACTGCCTGACTGGCCCCCATGCCGGTGGCACGTAAAAAGCACCCACTACACTCTCGGAGTGGTTGGCATTAGGAAGGGCATCCAGCTGTAGAAACTCTGCCAGATCAAGATTGAAGCCTAGTGCAGCCATCTGGTTCGCCAGCCCTCAGTCAAAATCGTCCAACCCATGCTAGCATAGAAAGCGGACATTAAACGATGATGATGATGATGATGATGGATTCTTCAAGCTGAGTTAACTAGCATAAGACTTAAGGTAGACCAAAAATGAGATGGTTGGAGAATATCCATAGTCTCAGTTGGTCATGCTTGGGAATTGTGACAGAAAGTGTAATGATGGTTGCTTCTGATTGTACGCTATGGAGGATTTGCCTGAGGACTCTACTTCCATGACCCTTCCAGGAATGCTGGGCAGAGTCAAAGGATATATATATATATATATATATGATGGGCTTCGTTCAGTTTCCATCTACCAAATCCACTCACAAGGCTTTGATCGGTCCAAGGCTATAGTAGAAGACACTTGCTCAAGGTGCCATGCAGTGAGACTGAACCCAGAACCATGTGGTTAGGAAGCAAGCTTCCACTCCTGCACCTATATATATATATATATATATATATATATACACACACACACATATATATGATGCACTTCCATATAGTTTCAATATACCAAATTCAGTCACAAGGCATTGATTGTCCCAGGGCTATAGTGGAAGGTGCCATGCAGTGAGACTGAACCCAAATCCACAAAGCTTGCAAAGTGAGCTTCTTAACCACACAGCCATTCCTTGCAAGCAATTCTTGAGTGAACCATTGCACATCAGTATTGTGAGGATCTTTACAGATGATTGTTGACTAAACCTGTCTGTGTCAGTCATAAAAATATTATGGATTCCTGTCTGTTCTCTAAATTTCAGTCTGACCGATACGACTATTGCAATCGAGTACGAAGAACAACTCTTGAAGTAAGTAGAATTCTTAGATTTCTTTCATTGTTTTCTCATAAGTAATTCATGTTTCATTTTTGTCAATGTTTTGAAAGATTCTTAATGTGAACTCATGTGTTGAAACAGGTTTTGTTGAATCTTGGGAGGGTCATTATTCTTTTACTTGTTTCAGTCATTTGACTGTGGCATGCTCTGGTTGTATTTCACTTCTTTACTATTATTTTCAGTCAGTTAGCTATTTAGCCAACTAACTAATCACTTGTTTGATTAATCATTCCTGTACTGGTGCCACATTAAAAGCACCCCTGCTGGTGCCATGTAAAAAGCATCCATACTAGTGCCATGTGACAAGCACCTGTGCTGGTGCCGTGTATAAAGTATTGGTGCTGGTGCCACATAAATAGCACCCAGTACATTCTGTAAAATTGTTGTATAAAAGTGGTAGTAGCCAGCCATTATAAATAGACCAGTAGCTGGTCAACAGGGAAGAAGGTCAGGAAGGTCAAGAGTACGTGTAAACTGTGTTGATAGTAGTGTCTGTGCTGATAGTCATTATGCTGTGATACTGAGTGGACGTTATAATGATCCAACCCTTTGAGGATAATAGCATTGTATGACTCGGGGTTGTACAGTGCCAGATAGAAACATTCAGTTGACAACTTTGGAATATAATTATATCTGTCAGAGCGGCAACCATCGTCAAAAGACATATAACAGTGGCACAAGACTGCTTTACAACAAAAATAGTTGGCTTTAGGAAAGGCATCCAGCTGTAGAAACCATGCCAAAACAGACAGTTGGAGCCTGGTGCAGTTCACCAGTTTACCAGCATGGAAAATGGATGTTAAATGATGATGATGATGATGATGGAGAGTTAATCAGTCAACTAATCAGTTGTGTTTGCCAAAATCCTTTTGTCTGAAGCTGACCTGGAGTAGAGAGGTCATGTCATTGAAGAGGTCGCAAACGACAGCAGAAGTACTTTGGCAAACTCATTAGATTGAGTGATTAACTGAATGATTAATCAAAACAATTGGTTCGTTAGTAAAATAGTTAACCAATTGACAAATAACAATAGAAAATTTAATTGAACCAGAATGTGTGTGTGTGTGTGTTTATCATTGGCATAATGACCCTCCCAAGATATAACTAATTATTGATTGTTCATTTAAATTATGATTAAACAAAGCCTCATGATTGAATATTTCAGGAAGAAGTTCTGTTCTGAGTCTATGCGTGTGTGAAAGTGCTTGTACCTCTTTTAATAAGAGGGAAATACAATTATTTATTTTATTTATTATTATTATTATTATTATTATTATTATTATTATTATTATTATTATTACTATTTTTGCATTTTCTTCATTTTATTCCTTCCAGGTTCTCCAAGACTTCAAACAGACTGTTCCTAAAATTCCTTTTGAATATATTTTTGATCTAATTTCTCCTTTGAAGCCACGCGCATATTCAATTGCTTCTTCCCAAAAGGTAAAAGTATTTCTTCTTTTATTGTGCCAATAGTGTTACTACTGCTGCCGCCACTACCATTGCCATCATCATCAATTGCATTACCATCATCATCATCATCATCATCATCATCATCATCATCATCATCATTGCCATCATCATCAACATCAATAGCATTACCACCGCCACCATCATCATCATAACCATCATCACTGCTACTATCATCATATTCGTCATTATCATCTTTGTCATCATCATCATCATCATCATCGTCGTCGTCATCAGTAACATCAACAGCAGTAACAGTTGTCTGTGTGTTGGTATCACAAAAAAAAAAAACCCAACTTCATTGGGGTAAGCCACAATAACAACAGCAACTGTGAAATTTAAATTTAACAAGTGCTTTGCTACCTCACAGTGCTAGGGTACATCTTCCCCTGGATAAGAGGATAGTCTATCACAGATAGCTTTCCCTGTCAACAGAATTGAATGCCAACAACACTGCAAGCCAACAAAACATTCCTTAATTTTACAGATTCACTGATACTTTTTTGAGTCACAGACTGTACTGAGTATGCATGCACACATACAGGTGTAGATGCACACTCATGCATGTGCAAATGCACACACAAAGCTTGAATGCAAAGACTTCAGAGTAAAGAAGGAGCAAAAGGGAGTGTTCAATGTTAAAAGTAGAGTATTAAAATATATTACATTCATTTAGATGGATGTATAAAGAGGAGAAATGAAAGCTTATAGGAGAATTTATTTATTGATTTGATTCATTCTTTGATACTCTGAGTCTTTAAATGACCACATATGTGTGTCGTCATCATCATCATCATCATCATTTAGCATCCATTGGTCATGCTGGTATGGGTTGGACAGTTTGACCAGGATTCGTAGGCTGAGGGGCTGCACCACACTCCAGTCTGATTTGGTATGGTTTCTACGACTGGATGACCTTCACAACACCAACCACTCCAAGAGTGTAATGGGTGCTTTTTCATGCCACCAGCACAGGTGCCAGTTGTGTGGCACCAGCATTATTCATGACTACAATTTCACTTGGCTTGATGGGTCTTCTCAAGCACAGCATATTGCCGAAGGTCTCTGTCATTTGTCATTGCCTCCCTGAAGCCTAAACTCAAAAAGTACTTTTTACATGCCACCAGCACAGGTGCTAGTTACACGACACTGGCGTTGGTTACATTGCCTCTGTGAGGCCCATGTATATAATATATACCCCAGAAATACAACTTATTAGTGACTATATAAAGCCAAGATGAACCCAAATGTATCACACTCCAATAAACGCTAGGAGGTTGAGACTTGACATAAAAATAAACAAACCACATATTTTATTCTGAAACTAATATATGATCTTACTTACAGAAATCTGCTATGACTGTGGATATTTTAGTGGCTGCTGTAAAATATCGGACCAAACTTCAAAAACCAAGACTTGGCATCTGTTCCAACTGGATTACCAGCAGAGAACCACATTCCACTCTGCCTGTTTGGATAAAACCTGGCTCATTTATCTTTCCTGCAAATCCAGACATTCCTGTGATAATGGTTGGACCAGGTAAGATAGATATATTTACAACCATTTGTCATTATTTTATTATGCATTTTTATTTGTTCATATGTCAGTGGTTCATAATTAAGGCAGCTAATTAGTACAATTGTTACAGCAAGGACAGATTGTTTTGTGGTTATCATCCTGGCTCTGAATTCAAATCTTATAGAAATCAACTTTGCTTTTCACCCTTTTGGGGTTGATGAATAAAGTACCAGTTCTGTACTAGGGTCAATTCTTCTCTTTCTCTCAACCATTTTTTCTATCTATCACTCTCTTTCTGGAAGAAATTGGCTATGGTCAAACTTAGAGAGGAATGAGCTCCACCAGATCCAAAGTTGTTCAAGATATGTCATATTTTACAACAGTGTCTCTCCAACTCTATAAAAAAGTCGAGGGCCTAAAGAAATATGAAGTTTATATTATAGTATAATTGTGTGATGACTTATTGAACAGGATCTTGTATTACTGGTTAGTAAGTCATGAATTCAAAAATGCTGTGTCCGTTTCATGATGTTACTCAATAAAACATTTCCTTCTATCTACTTTGTAGACATACATATATATACTTTCTCTGTTTTACATTCAGTTTCTCCAATACACAATTAATTTCTGAAACCCATTAGCACTATTGCTACTTTCACTTTGACGTCATGCACATTTCAACTTGTTCTCTGCTTTCTGTTATATATTTTCGCTTGCACTCAGATTATATGACACTCCCTCTTAGGCTGCTATATCGTTATGATACATCAGTCAGCTTATCCTTCACATACAACTGTCTCTCAAATTACATGACATATTGTTGAAACTGATCCCTACTTGACATGAAATTTCAACGGAATTGAATGCCAGCTCCTGGCAGGGCTTCCCATGTTGGATGATTCAAAGGATAGAGGTCAGACTAATATTGATTTCAAATAACTTTGTCCTTAAGTACATGTGTGTATATATATGAATATAAGTATATGTATCTGTATATATATATATGTGTGTGTGTGTGTGTGTGTGTGTGTGTATTTATATACATTTATATGTATGTGTGTGTTTACACATACTCACACATGCGCACACATACACACACACACACTGACAAACACATATCATTAATCTTCCTTTTTCTCTTTTTACATAACATATTGCTGAAACTGACTTCTACATGACATAGAATTTCCCAGAATTTGTACCCTGTGACATCTCTCAGATTACCCACATGTCATGTGAACATACATTCTTTAGTCTGCACCTTCAAATTTACATTGCATGCTCCTTAATGTAATACATTGTTCAGACTGTCCTTATGCCACACAACACAATGATCCAATTGTCTTTACTGTCCTTCAGGCCGACCCCACTTTTGCTATCCGAACTAAGCTTAGTGATTTACCTTTGTTTACAGGAACTGGTTGTGCCCCTTTCAGGAGTTTCATTCAAGAAAGAACATCACAAAATATTGGAGGTGAGTTATACCTAACCAGGCATGATCCCATGAATTTTTTGAAGGGAGGGCACAAGGTCAGAAGGGAATGCAATTCCAGGAGAAAAGGGCATAATAATGTTTTTTAGAAGGGTGCATTTCTTTCCTTGAAGGGGCATGTGCCCCTCAGTCCCCACTTGGGTCCACTCCTGCCCAACAGAAAACTCATGCTTTATATTCAGCACACTGACTTACTTAAGGCCTTCACTTCCAATAGAGTATAGGCCATTGATGATCCTTCTCCATTGTTGTTGACTCTGGACTGTCCCTTCTACCTCTCTCAAGCTGGATCCTTGGTTTCTCAGCTCTTCCTCATCGTCCTGCCTTCCCTAAGGGATGGCCTTCCTCTCCTTGTTCTTGTTGATTTTGAATTGTCATCAACACTTCTGTAATTATGGCAGGGTGTTGGCCCTATATAAACCCATTTTTATCTCTGGGAAAAGGTGGTCAGTATTAGTCTGGCCTAAGGTGGTGAGCTAGCATGCTGGACAAAATGATTAGTGGCATTTCGTCTGTCTTTACATTCTGAATTCAAATTCCGCTGAGGCTGACTGTCTTTCATCCTTTCGGGGTCAATAGAATAAGTACCAGTCACGTACTGGGATCAATGTAATTGACTTACACCCCTCCCTGAAATTGCTGGCCTTGCGCCAAAACCTGAACCCTATATTAGTCTGGCCTAATGGCAGCGAACTGGCAGAATCATTAGCGCACCAGGATATAAAGATGGCATTTTGTCCATCTTTATATTCTGAGTTCAAATTACACCAAGGTGGACCTTGCCTTTCATCCTTTCGGAGTTGATAAAATAAGTAGCAGTTGAACACTGGGGTTGATGTAATCAGCTTGCTCCCATCCCCAAAATTGCTGGCCATGTGCCAAAATTTATTAGTCCTTTGATCTGTCCAGCATGGAAAGCCCTGCCAGGAGTTTGCACTTGACTAGCATCAAGCCACCACACTGCATCAAGGACTTTACCTTGAAGTGGACTCCAACATAGCAGAACATTAAGACTGTATTACACTTTACATAAAAATTGAGTTTATGAATCTTCTTCATCCTCCTGTCATTTCTGTTCCCTGTGTTGAATCATCAAGGAAGCCTGTGCATACTGGTTTGATTTGCTATAAATACCAGCCAAACATCCTTACTGTTTTCCAAATAGGACACTTTGGATAATATTGTCTGATGTATGCAATAGCTAAGAAAAGATGGTGAAACTTATGGCTTAGAATAACTTTGTCCTTAAGTATGTGTGTGTGTATATATGAATATAAGTATATGTATCTGTATATATATGTGTGTGTATTTATATATATGTGTATATTTATATGTATGTGCACACACACACTAACAAACACATGTCATTAATATTTCATTTTCTCTTAATTTTTCAGAAAGTTATATTTTCTTTGGCTGTAGAAATCAGAAGAAAGATTATTTTTTTCAGGAAGAATGGGAAAAACTTGAGCAATCAAATCTTCTTCATGTATTTCCAGCATTCTCTAGGGACCAGGTAAAAATGACATTTCTTTTCAGTTTTTTTCACCATTTTCATCATCATCATCATCGTTTAACGTCCGCTTTCCATGCTAGCATGGGTTGGATGGTTCAACTGGGGTCTGGCAAGCCCGAAGGCTGCACCAGGCCAGTCAGAATTGGCAGTGTTTCTACAGCTGGATGCCCTTCCTAACGCCAACCACTCCGAGAGTGTAGTGGGTGATTTTGTTCTTTGAATTGTCATTACTCTTTTAAAAATATTATGAATTAGCAAATTAAGATTTTAATGGAAATATTGGTTTCAATTTTAGCACAAAGCCAGCAAATTCAAGGAGGAGGCAAGTCCATTACATCACCGCCCCAGTATTCAACTGGTACTTATTTTGTCAACCCTGAAAGGATGAAAGGCTAAGTTAGCCTCAACGGAATTTAAACTCAGATCGTAAAGACAGATGAAATGCTGCCAAGCATTTTGCCAGTTCTGTCACCTAGCTGCCTTAATAATCCTTTCTACTAAAATACAAGGCCTGAAATTTTAAGGGAGGGGGCACTTCGATTATATTGACCCCGGTACTCAACTGGTACTTATTTTACTAAAGGATGAAAGACCAAGTCAACCTTGGTGGAATTTGAACTCAGAACATAAAGATGGATGAAATACTGTTAAGCAATTTGTCTGGTGTGCTAACAATTCTGCCCGCTCGTCGCTCTATAAAAGACGTAGATATTACTATTGACCACATATGGAGAGTGAAAAGATTCCATCACTTTTTGATTTGTTTAGTTTTACCATTTAATATTGAGTTAAATAAATAGAAACATTATTATTTCTAAATCTCTCAAAGAGAAATATTCAGTAACAGTTCTTTAACCCTTTCATTACCATATTTATGTTAAGATTCTCTGTGTTTCTTTCAATTACATTAGATATAACAAAGAATTTAGTAAAATAACTTAGTTATTATTAAGCCAGCGTTAGGAACATAAATTGTGACTAAGGTTTGGTGGAAGATTTTAACTCAAAACTTATGACAACAAGACATTTGTACTCAGAGCCAGGGCCGGTTTCAGTCAGGTTGGCAACGAAAGGGTTACAGTAAAGGCTAATTGCCAATACAATGTGGCTGTCCTGGAAGGGATGATTATTTCTGTTGTTTAGCTCCAGGAAACACCATTTCCAGCTGGTTTATACGACACAATGTTATATAAGGACACAGCTATTGTGTTGTACAGTCAGCTGGAAATGGTGTTTCATGGGACTAAGCAACAGTAACAATCGTCCTATCCAGGACAACCACCTTATGTTGGCAAATAGCCTTTACTATTGAGTTAAATATTTCTCCATAATTATGTCAGAGAATACT
This sequence comes from Octopus sinensis, assembly GCF_006345805.1. Classification (NCBI taxonomy): domain Eukaryota; kingdom Metazoa; phylum Mollusca; class Cephalopoda; order Octopoda; family Octopodidae; genus Octopus; species Octopus sinensis. The sequence continues at coordinate 8,165,718 of NC_043017.1, read as the reverse complement.
AGGGGGTGGAAGCAGGTAGATGTAGAATATAATGCATTACTTGCTCTTACTCTTTCTCACCTTCTTTTTCTCTCATTCACTCTTTTAATTTTAACTCTATCATTCACTCACTCACTCATCTGTTTTTCTCACTCCTACACAGGAAGACAAAGTCTACGTCCAACATGTACTGCTGAAACAGAAAGCTTTAGTGTGGAAACTGTTGGATGTAGAAAAGGCTTATTTTTATATTGCTGGGTAAGTTGTTTTCTCTGGATATTCTGGGACTGAATGGGAAATATTTTTACATTGCTAGGTTAAGATCGTTTCTACAGATATTCAATGACAGGATGGGAAGTCTTGTTATTGAAGCCCATATCATCTGTGGTCCAGTTGTGCTGGACCACAGCCTGCACCCATTTGAGCGAAATTTAGCTGCAGTTTTTAGCAGGTCAAACAACCACACAAAAGAGGCTTTCTGTGAAGTTGATGAGAGGAAGAAAAGTGGGTGGATCTTGAGGTACAGAGCTTAATAGTTCAGAGAAACTGGAAGTGTTGTAGTAGTAATTCACAGAAGGAGAGGACACAGACCATCAGTGTGCTTGTGGTTGTAGTATTTGGTGAGTATTTGGTTGTAATCAGATGGATATCTATAATTAATTTTTTTTTTTTCGTTCTATGGATAGCATCTGGAATATTTGTGTTGTTGTTTATCTAGAACAGTGGCTATCAACCATTTTTTACCTATGGACCTCTTTGATTCTTATTGTATTCCAGTGGACCCTCATATCCATTTGATGTTTGAAAAATCCTAATATATTTCTATTATTAATTATTATTAGGAATTGATTTAAAACAATTGAAATATTCCAAGTGTTGTAGAAGTATAAGCAATTTATTGCTCATAAATTTTAACAAAAAATCTTATATGGACCTGCAAGGCCCATATGGACTCTAGTCGAGAACCACTGATCTAGAATATTTGTGTGGTTATTTATCCCCAGGTTAGTTCTGAGTAGACCTAAGGGGAAACTATTGTATGCAATACCACCACAAAGTCTAGTCCTTTTTATAGTGTGAAAGCCTGTGTTCCTCAATGACCTCCACACTGGACAGGTCAAAGGAGAGGGGCCAAATTGATGCAGACCATTTCTTTCCCAAAGGTAAATATGGGCTTGTGTAGGGCCATCACCTCTATCTACAGAAAAAAAGCAAAGTTAGAGAAGCATTGATGACAGTTCAACACCAACAAAACCTGGGAGAAGAAGGCCTTCCCTTGGGGACAACTCAGAGTCAAGAACAGTGGAGAAAAATCTTTGGTGGCCTCTGCTTCATAGGGAGTGAAGGGCTTAAGTATGATGTATAACAGCGCTGTTATATCTGATGTATAACAGCCTTGTATGATGTATGGGTGTATATTAGCTGAACATAATGAATTTGAAGAGAATGACTTAAAAGATTTCATGAAATGATTTTTATTTCCAAACAAGAATTACAAAATTAAAAAATTTTTTACAAAAATGGTTATGCAAAATAATAATAATAATAATAATAATAATAATTATTGGTAAAAAATATTTATAAAAAATTGCTTGTCTGTGATTTCAGCAACGCCAACCAGATGCCAAATAATGTGCAGGATGCTGTCGTTGAAATAGTCGAAACAGAAGGAGGAAGGTCAAAGAATGATGCCGAGGAATATGTAAAATATCTTGAACAGACCAAACGATACCAAGTTGAATGTTGGTCTTGACCTAATTTATATTGTTTGTTAGTAATAAATAAACGAATGAGTAAACATTTAGTCTTTGATTGGGTCATTGTCATTACTTGAAGACCAAATACATATTCTCAATACATATTCATCTAACCCATGCTAACATAGAAAAGCTGAGGTAAAGTGAACAAACAAATTATTATTATTATCGGTCATTCCTTAACAGTTTATTCATTAATCAATGAAATCAATTTTAGTCTTGATTAATCATCACAATGAATAAGACTAATAAAAAGCATTGATTTTAATTAACAGATAAAACAATGAGCATATATTTGCCATTTTCCACGTCAAATAAATTCATTTTAGCCATCTGTTGTTATTGATAAACATCCAACTAATTGGTTTCCTCATTAATAAACTACAGATTTAAACAGTTGTTTGCAATACTAATTAAATTGGTCAGCTTTTGCCAAGGATTGACCCATTAACATTTAATCCAACCATATCTGGCCCAAATATTTTACCTGTTTTATGTTCAAACTGACCAGATCCAACCTCTCACGTCTACCCTACAATGTCATTCTAAAAATAAACAATCACATCATCAAAATCTTGAAGCTACAAGAGAATACATGATAAATTCAAAACAATGTGAATAAATAAGGATTATACTTGACAGAGTAATTTGAATGCTAAAGGGTTAGACAGACTCTTTGTGTTTTGATGTTCAAATCCAACTGAGGTCAGCTTTGTCTTTCATCTCTCTAGGGGTTGATAAAATAAGTACCAGTTATGTACTGAGGTTGATCTCATTGACCATTCCCCTTCCCTAAATATGTGGTCTTGTGCTTCTTTTATTTTTTATTTGTTTCACTCATTGGACTGCGGCCATGCAAGGGCCACTGCCTTGAGGGATTCAGTCAAACAAATTGACTCCAGTACTTATAAGATAAGCCTGATTCTTATACCATCAATCTCTTTTGTCAGATTGTCAAGTTATGGGGATGTAATCAAACCAACACTGATTGTCAAGTGATAGGAAGTGGGGGAAGTAGCACAAAGGCACGCACACGCACACACACAGATATGTATATATAAATAACAAGCTTCCACACAGCATCTACTAAATTCATTCACAAAGCATTGATCAGCCTTGGGCTATAGCAGAAGACACTTGCCCAAGGTGCTGCAAAGTGGGATTGAACCCCAAACCACATACATGCTTGCAAAGTGAGCTTCTTAACCACACAGCCATGCCTATGTCTATGTAGGAAAAAAAAAGCTTGACATTGATCAGTCCAGTACACCTGCTAATATTTGACTTTAGTTCTTTTCACTTTCAACATAAATTACTGTTCCTCATTTGAGACACACTTGCAGACACACACCGCACAGATACACATTCACACACATGTGCACATAAACTACATCCATATTTGCTTCTGCTGGTATTACTGCTACACACACCAGCATCCTTGACCAAAATCTCACAAAAGAGTACCTGACTGATTGGCATGGAGTCACCCACCAACACACTCCAACCTCTTTGGTACACAGGCATGCTGTCTCCTCACCCTGCCTCTTCTATTGCTACTACAGTAGTTTCGGCTCATTTCCATTCAAGCTTTCTTGACTCATCCTTCTGTCCTCTTTTCATATCACTCCACTAAACTACCCACAAGCCTTGAACTAAACCACTTTCTCATTCCTTCCACTCAAGACATCCCTGCTCATATTTCTCCTACAAATGACAATTTGCTGTTGTTCAAGGACAACATCAACTACATCGATCTCACTAGTTTCAAAGAGACTGCAAAGATTATGGGCATTGTCCCTTCCTTCAAATCATAAAATAAAGTACACACACCACATGTAATTTTCATTCTCTGGAAAATCATCATCGTTGTCATCATCATCATCATCATCATCATCATCCTCCTCCTCATCCTCCTCATCATCATTTAACATTCATTTTCCATGCTGGTATGGATCAGACAGTTCTATAGGAACTGACAAGCAAGCAGTGTCTGCTCTTGCATGGTTCTCACATCTGGATGATTTTCTAACACCAATGCCCTTCCTGGATAATTAACTACCGTAGTAAGTACCCTAGTTAATTCACTAATGAATATCATACTATTCCATCCAAATCATTGACCATTACATGTCATATGGTGGAAACTTTTCTCCTTGTTATAAACTCAAATGTGTTTTACCTTCTTAGCTACAATAAACATTACCTTCTCTCAGCTACAACCAATTTTCCCTTTAAGTCTTTTTGCTGTCAGCAACAATAAACTAAGTCTTCTCCCTCTCTGTTTGCTACAATAAACTCACCCTTTAAGTTTTCTCTCTTGGTTACAATCGAAAATTAGAGAGAAACATTTAGAGAACTAAGATCACTCCATAAGGTATGCTCTTCACTCTAAAAAAATATTACACTACAGTTAAAGGGTGATAGAGAGAGACTGGTTAATTAGCAATATTAATAATGAAGTTATCTCAATTCCATATTTTTCAATAAAACTCTTATCGAAAGTCCGAAATAAGAGTTTTCTTTTTAACATCTTCTCCATCAAAAGATGTGAACTTGTTAAAATAAAAATATGGCATAAACATCCACATATATACTGCTTAGTGGCAGATGTCGGCTCCATTATGAGATGTGGATTGTTGCCTAGATGTCATCGTCATTGTTTTAACATGATTCCAGTTAAGCAGGAGTTAATATTCTTGTGAAATGGTAGAGTAGACAGAGCCATGAAGGAGCTTAATTCTCAGTTCCCCTGTGTCTACAATACAGGAGTTCCCAACTAGTTATTTATGGGAATTTCTGTATGCTGATAACCTAATTCTCAAGCTGCAAACATGGAAGCAGAGCCTGGAATTGACAGGCACCAAAATAAATCTAGCAATGACAAAAGCTTTAACAGGAAACAAAACTCTGCTGTCAACAAGGAAGTGCCTATGCTTGATAGGCAAAAAAAAACAAAACAAAAAAAATTGTAAGAGAAGATTTTATACAGTCTGTCCAATGTAAATTATGGACATATATGAGATGTAGTGGGATCACAGGCATAAGAGAGAAGGAAGACTTCATATGTGGCAGATACACATAGAACTGAGCATGGCAAGGAAGTGGCCCACCCTGGGCAATTCTTTTTATAGAGTAGTACTTTTGGGTCTATTGTATAAGCCTATATAAGGCTTAGGGGCCTGAGGTGGTGGGCTAACTCAGGGACTATCCCAGGTGGTGCACACTCTTGTTATGTCACTGGATACACAGGAATAATTAGCAGGAAGAGCACCATTGAAATATATTCTTTCAAATGCTTGGAAGGTTCCATAGATGTAGTTGATTGTTTATTATGGCTTAATCAGCAATGGAAGTTGGTGGGTGGGTGGGTGTTATAAGGGATAATAGTGGAAGTAAGAATGAAGTGGAGAAGTCTGGCTCAGTAAGCTATTACTTCTGCTGGTAAAAAATGGTTCTGTCTCTAAATGAAGGGCAGATTGTATGGTGCTTGTGTACAAAGCGTAATGTTGCATGATAGCAAAACATGAAACGGGCAGGATGTGCAAAGACTGGAAAGAAAAGTGGACATGCTCTGCTGCATGTGTAATGTTAGTATGCATGAATGACAAGGCACAGACAGGTTTAGAGATAAACTGAATATAAAAGGAAATAGAGGTAGTGTGCAAGAGATATGACTGAACTGGTATGGACAAGTAATGTATGCAAAGGATAACAGACAGTTATGTGAAAGGAGTGCTAAATGATCCCAGTGGAAGAAACCTGTGGGAAAGGAAGACATGGAAAAAAAAGTCTGACCTCACGAGACTGGAATTTACAAAAAGGAGATGGCAAGTGGCATGACCCTGTGCTGAAGAAAACCCACTGAACCATTAAAAGCACGGAAAAGTTGACATAAACTGATGATGGTGATGCTGTTGCTGTCACTGATGATGAGGATGATGGTGACCCTGCTTCTGTCGACAATAAGGGTTTTGAAGCTTTGATTGTAATTCCTTTTTATCTTGCCTATTCCTTTTTGGAAAATGCATGAATGTCACAACTTAAAACTCAGACAAGGCATTTTCAGAAAGGCAATAAACAAAAAATATATTATCATTACAATTTTCAATAACATCAAATGAGAAGTTAAATTTAAATCTTCCAAGATGTCAAATTATGAAATCAAACCAACTGACACATACAATCTTTGAATTTTATGAAAATCAATATTTTTCATCCATCAAAGACAATCTAAAATGTCAAGTTTAGAACTTCAAACAACACACTACCATCACTATCTCTCCAATTTAACATTTCTGTGTTATAATGGCAAAGAGGGACAGGACATATTTCCCTACAAGCTTGAAGTATTCAAGTATATAATTACTGAATTATGAAGCTAAATTTTTGGTTTGATTTCATGAAGGGAAGCCATTTTAATTTGTCTTCTCTTTTTTTCAAGCTGTTTCAATAGATGAAGCAAACGTACTGGAGTATGAGGGCAGGAAGCAGTATTGTTCCTCCACTAGATTAAATGGATATACTAAAAGAGTGGGAAAGAATGAAAAAAAGAGTTAATAATATTGTTCCTCCACTATAGGAAAGGAACATACGGGAGGGCAGAGCAACATGGCAATGTCATTCATCCACCACAAGCAGACATGTTGGAGGATGAAGTAAAAAAAAGTCATTATTTTCTCAAAATATTAATCAGGCATGTCGGAGAAGAAGAATTAGCAGTGTTATTCTCTTACTAAATTACACATCCATACTGGAGGATAAAGAATCAAGGCAGTGTCTTCCATTTATACGTTTATATTTTGGAGGGCAGACTACTTTCAAACTGCATATTTTCATCAATATCATAACAGCAACCATCTCACTGAACATGTTTCAATTCATTGAGAATTAATTAGTACCAGAAGTATTCCGTTCATTAGAAATTAATTAACTGGGACTATCAGCATGAGTGCAACAGGAATGACATTTCAGTCTGAACTAAATCACTGGTAGGTGGAGCAATTGTATTAATATATGAATGTTGTATCATCAACTGCTGGGCTGAAGTTTTCTGTAGTAGCAAACTGTGCCACCTCTTACATGTCTACAAGGATTTGTCCCACCATGGATTAGGCTAATCCAGCCTGGTCTTCAATCTCTAAAACAAATTACAAAGAGCAGGAGCTAGATTGGTTCACATTATCATAGCTAACACACACCACACACAAGACTACACTCATGGACCACACTCACAGACCATGTTTGTGGATCACATTGACAGACTTTGCTCACAGACCACACTCACATACAATGCTCATAGGCCAAATTATCAGACCATAGTCCAAGGCTATACTCACAGACCATACTCATGGATGACATTGATGGCCCATACTCACAGACCACACTCAGATAATACACTCACAAACTGCACTCACAGACCATCTAAACGATGAAGCAAAAATACCTAAAATGAAAGACCTTCGATATTGTTCATGTCAATAGTGGTGATGATTTGGTCACGGTCTTGTGATTGATCAGTGCTAAGATAAAAGGCACTCCAGCCATAACCATCCCATCTTTTTGGAGAGTAGGACTAAATTTTAAGATGCTAGGGTATAATTTGAAGGAAATTTGGCTCATTGGTTTTCTAACACTGGTATACTTGTACCAGGACCAAATGGAGTATACCTATACCTGTATGTCCCACCTCAAAAAAAAAAAAATTTGTTTCCTCATAATTTTTGAAAAAACAGGTTTCTTTAAGTGAGTTACTACAAATATCTTTCAGATGGTGTAGATTCCAATTATATCTGAATTTGTGGTAGAAAAATGTTTTCAGAAGGGTGGTGGGAAGAGGAGTCTCAGTCAAATTCACACAAGCTGACAATATCTTTCAAACAGTGTAGATTATGATTAATCAGAATTTCACATGAAAAAAACTGATGGGTGCACACACATACATACTGATGCACGCAACATACATTGTCTGAGAAGTATTTGAAAAAAATTTCATAGAAAAATACCTATTTTTGTCTATGTCATGAGGAAACAAAGTCGAGGGAGGCATACTTGTGTAGGTATGTCTCAAATGGCATACATTTTTCACAAAACATAAAATACAAAATATTGTAGAGTCTTTTTCGGTTTTTTTTTTCCTAATCTCTGCACCATTATTTTGGTATAGGAACTGGATATGAAAGAATCATATTCTGAAACTCCAAGAGTGATAATATCATAAAAAACAACTGAATCACATTTCCAACCCCATAAAAAAATAAAAAACGAAAAACGAAACGAAACAAAAAAAAAACTGGTGAACATCCATCATAGATGAAAGTCTTTCTTGGAGTAGACAGCTATTCGAAATTCTATAAAAAAAAAATGAAACTGAGTTGGTAGTGCCTTTTGTCATGGGCCTTTGTTGGAGATGAAAACCTGAAAGATAATTGATTTTCAATAAATTTCTTGTAAGAAACGGAAGAATTTCTGCAGCAAAAGAATCAATGTTAAAGTGCAATGATAATGATGATCATAACTGGCATTGAATGAGAATGGCAAAGACAGTAGAGTACCGGACAAAATTTTTTGCAATACAGTATGTAGTTCTGAGTTCAAATCCTGCCAGTGGCAACTTACCCTTTCATCCTTCTTGGGTCAAGCAAAAAAAAAATGTGTCTCTAATTTACTATGGCTGATTGTGTCAACACATCCCCACACCTACCGTGTGGTTTGTAGTCTTGTACTAATGTAAGAAATCAATATTAGCTTCACTCTGGTTGTTGTTCCTCAGTCCTAGATCAACACTGTTTCAGTAAATAAACAGTGGAGTCAATTCAATATGATTGACTGGAATGTTTGGAGATGGTGTTTTAGAATGACCACAAACTAATTATTTATTACAACCACTATACTCTCTGAGTTTATCTTAAGCCTATACTTTGATCCAAATTTGAAATGATTTGAGATCAAAATGGATATTAGATCAAAAGGGATCCTACTTCAAAAGTGACCCAAGATCAATAGCAAACTATGATCAAAATTAATAAAAGATCAAATGTAATCCAAAATTAAAATTGAAGCTATTTGAATCATAATCACATGTGCATAATCACATGTATAGACATTGTATAAGTTTTCAACTCACATCTTGAAGAATGTTCAACTTATGTTTCAATTTGTTGAGGACTCCTTCTGACTGCTGCTTTGTTGAATCAAGCACATCAAAATGGTGGTGCATCTTTTGTTGTAATTGCATCTGCAAATAAATACAATAGATTTTTTTCTTTTCACAAATTGTTTAGTAATAATACAATCCCTATGCTCTCTGAGCTTATTTTAAATCTATACTTTGATCCAAATCTGAAGTGATTCAAAATCAGAAGTGATTGATGATAAATATGATCTTAGATCAAAAAGGAACCTACATCAAAAGTTAATCCAAGGTAAAAAAAAAATAATCCTAATCCAAAGTAATAAAAGATCAGAAGTAATCCAAAATCAAACTTGATCCTAGATCAAAATATTGCAAAACAAGAAGTAATCCAAGACCAAAAGTAATTTTTGATAGAAATTGATCAAAGATTAGAAGTGATGGGTTACAAAATAAGTTATGAGATGGATTAATCACAGATTAAATTAGGAATGAAAGACATTACTAACCCTAACATGATCCTGTTCTTCTATGAGTTTCTCTTTCAGGGCCTCACGGCGCCATTCCTCATCATTGTAACGTATTATGTTCCCAAGATTCTCTTTCTCTGGTTGGTGTTCCAGAAACAGTTGCTGCAAAAAGATGCATCCAATTATCATTCCATATCAACACACATACACACAAACACACACACCTTCTTACCTTTATATACACACACCTTTTTACTTTTATACACTCACACATACATCTTTTTACCTTTGTACACATACACTCACACACACAAACTCATCAACGTTTTCTCACACTCACACATTTTTCTACTTTTATGCACATACACATATGATCAGTTATTGTTATTCTACAAATCCAAGCAAGAATCCTCTTCTCTTTCATTTGTGGATCTTTGGATGTTTCCAGCCCCAATCCTAAATGTACAGCTTCAGTCACAGACAGGATAGCTTTTATCTTTTGTCTTGTACTTGTTTCAGTCATTAGACTGTGGCCATGCTGGGGCACTGTCTTGAGCAAATATAGTCAAACGAATCAACCCCAGTACTTCTTTTTTAAAACTGGGTACTTATTCTATTGGTCTCTTTTGCCAAACTGCTAAGTTATAGGGGTTAACACACCAACAATCATTGTCACGCATTCATTACTTTTGAAAACAGCTATAGGCACACAGCTACTCCTCATAAGGCATTTCTTGACTATAAATGTTGCTGTTGTTTAGAGCAGGTGAGCCATGACCAACTAGTTGGTGGTGCATGACTTAATATTTTTGATATGAAATTATCCTAAAGACAGGTGAGTACCACAGAGAAAGAGAGAAAGAGGGACATTGAGGGCAGGTTCCACTTGCCAGCTGAAGTAATTTCAGTTGAGTTATGTGGCTAATTTCATGAGAAAGGCATGAATGTTGCAGCATTCTCTTCCTACTCTATATCAGTTAGTCCACATTACTCTGGTTTCTATGGGCTTTATATTCCTGCTGGACAGGACACTGGTTCATTGCAGGATTATTCATTTTTAAATGAGTGGACTGGTATAACATGAAATGAAGTATTTTGCTCAAGTACACAATTCATCACCTGGTTCAGGAATTGAAACTACAATCTGGCAATCACGAGTCCAACACCCTAACCACTAAGCTATGCACCTCCAGTCCCACACTATATATTATCTTAAATATAGAGTCCTTTTATATCTCATCAAAAATTAATTCCTCTAAACCCGTGTAAGGCAGTTAAGCTTACCCGAGTAATATCTTTCTTGAGTTCATTGAGATGTAATTCTAGAGAAGATTTTTGTTCATTCAAAAGTTTTACATCAATTTTCAACTCATTTTTCAGTTGTTCAACATCTTTGATTTCAGTTGAGTGTTTCTGAAACAAAAAATATATATATATTCAAGAACATGTTTGATCAGGGAAAAATATTATCTTGCTTGGAAACAGGTGAGGGTTGGCAACAGAAAAGGCATCTGGCCATAGAAAAACTGCCTTAATAAACCCTGTCTGACCCATGCAAGCAAGGGAAAGTGGATGTTAAAATGACGACAATGACGATGATCTGTGTGTGTGTGTGTGTGTGTGTGTGTGTGTTGTGTGTGTGTGTGTGTGTGTGTGTGTGTGGTGTGTGTGGGAGTGTTGAAATCATAACTGAGAAAGTAAAATTTACTTGAAAGATTCCAATTTTATTCCTGAGTTCCTGTAGTTGGTTCTCTGCCTCCTTTATTTCACTCATTACGGAGTCTAACTTCTCTCTTGCTTCAGAATTGATCTGGAATAGAGGAGAAAATAAATAATGAAAGCATGGCAGAAGAATACAGAGCTGGAAGAAACAGGAAAAAAAAAAAAGATTATTATTGTCATTATCAGTATTATTAATCTTTTAGCATTCAGATTACTCTGTCTAATACAATATTTATTCACATTGTTTTGAATTAATCATACATTATCTTGTAGCTTTGAGAGGCCAGATCCTGACAGCTTGATCATAAAACAAGTGTAATATTTGAGCTGGATATGGCCAGTTTAAATCCTAATTAATTAAGGCCATGTCCTGGTGGAATTGCAAGGACATTGGACAAAATGCTTGGTGACATTTTTTTTTTGGCTTTAATCTTCTGAGTTCAAATTCTACCAAATTCTGCCAAATTCTGCATTGCCTTTCATCTCTTTTCATCATTTATTTATAAAATAAATACCAATTCAGTATTGGGGTCAATGTAATTGACTTACCCTTCTTCTAAAAAACATTGCTGGCCTTTTGCTAAAATTTGAAGCCATTATTTTCATTGCTGTTGTTGTTGTTGTTGGTGGTGTTATTTTTATTATTTATTGTTATTGTTATTATTGTGAATTTTCTTATTGTTTGTATAGTGGATTAGCTGAATCATTACATTCTGTGTTCAAATTCTACTGGGATCAACTTTCTAGTTCATCATTTTTAGGGTTGACCTAAAATAAAGTACCAGTCAAGTACTGGGGTTGATGGTATGAACCAACTCCTTGCCCTAAAAATTGCAGATCTTATGCCTTATTTAGAGACCATTATAATAATAATTATTGTTGTGGCCATCATCATCATCATCATCACCATCACCATCACCACCACCACCACCACCACCACCACCACCACCACCACACCACCACCACCATACCACCACCACCACCACCACCACCACCACCACCATCATCATCATCATCATCATCTGTATGGCCTTAAAGCCAGGAACTTCTCAGCACTCCTTTGTACAAATATAGAAATACAAACATATATATATATATATATATATATATACAAAACAAGCACATATGCATACACATACACACATGTATGTACATATGTGTGTATATATGTGTGTGTGCACATATATGTGCATATATATATATATATATATATACACACATGTACATTGTATGTGTGTGTGTGTGAGAGAGAGAGAGTGTGTGTGTATGCCTACATACATGTATACATACATAAGTAGATATATATCAACATATGCTTCAGAGATTCACACAAATATATCAATAGTGGATGATGATTGTGTGTGTGTGTGCGTGCGTGTGTGCGTGTGTGCGTGTGTGTGTGTGTGTGTGTGTGCGTGCGTGCGCATAAGTGTGTGCACTTTTGGTTACCATAGAAATTTTTTCCATTTCCGTAGTCTTCTCCTCAAAAGAGTAAGTCAATTGTTCCAGCTGTTTCTGCAACACTTTGACCTGATTTTGTTGATTACAACGAAGAATTCTTTGTTGTTTAATCTCAGAGGTTAAATGGTCAAGAATCACCTGGGAATCAATATTTGCTGAATTGATCTGTTCAGATTTCTGTAAGATATAGAAATAAAGATACAGAATTATTTGTGTTTTATATCAGCTAAACAAACAATCACCATTTATCCATTGTTACAGTGATACTGAGAGATTGTTTCCAAATACAAGAATTACATTGTAAACTGCATTGAAAATTTTAGAATAAACGAAAAGAACAAAAAGAAAGAATAAAGAGAAAGAAAGACAAAAAGCAGACTGATTTTGGGTCATCACATCATTGTTTTCATCTTCACTCAATCACCTACCAACAACCATGTGTAAACCTTTTGATGTCAACCTGCCTGAGCCTAGTACTGGTTCCATGATACCACTATTTTAACCCTTTCGTTACTGTATTTACTTTGAGATGCTCTGCGTTTCTTCCAATTACGTTTAAATATAACAAAGAAGTTAGTAAAATTTAGCTAGTGTTAGGAGCATAAATTGTGATTAAGGTTTGGTGGAAGATTTTAATTTATACTCAGAGCCAGAGCCGGTTTTAGCCGGGCTGGTAATGATAAGGTTAAAGGGATTGAAATTAAAGACCTTCATTCAAAATGTTAATTAGTTTCAAAGCACCAGCTTACTACTACTACTACTACTACTACTACTACTACTACTGTGTGTGTGTGTGTATTTCTCCCTGTAACTTAATAGTTTGGCTTAAGAGACCATCAGAATAAGTACCAGGCTTGAAGGAAAAAATACTGGGGGTCGATTCATTTGACTAAAAATTATTCAAGTAGGTGCCCCAGCATGGCCGCAGTCTAAAGACTGAAATGAGTAAAAGATAAAAGATATACTAAATGGATGTGAAGACTAAAGAAAAATAAAATGCATTATAGAGAATAAATGTTTAGGGAGTGGATACCCCCACCCACGTCATTAGCTACATAGATTGCTGGTAATGGTTATGTAGTAATAGGAAAGAAAATGAATAAGCATGGAAAGATATCTTTTAAAAAACACAGTATGAAGAAACTGTCTACAAACCTCTTTAGAATTTGACATTTGAATCTCAGCATCTTGGAGTGATTTTTCTATCATGTTTAATTCCTTCTGCCGTTCTAGAATGAACAATAATATATATATATATATGAGAACACAGACTATATATGCAAACACATGCAACACGCATTAACACACACAACGTACATAGACAAGATAACTTTTGCCTGCATACACACACCATACACATGCACTCTGGTCACGGACACACACAGACACACACACATGTGCACACACCATATGAAAAAGCACACATCAACTGTCACACACAACACACACACACACACGTTACACATGCACACACTCACACACACCATTCTCACATACACACACATACATGTTCTCTTGTTAGGATCACTAGCACTTTATTATCTCCCTTCCATTCAAGCTCCAGTTATATTATTATCTCCCTTTCTTTCAACCTCATTTTTTTCCAATCATTCGCCATGTTCTCACATGAAGAGAAGGAAACAAGACACGACAAAGTTTTTTTTAAAAAAAGTAATTTCATCAGACCTGAGATATTTTCTTGAAGAGATTCCAGTTCTGTTTCTAACATTGTTTTCTTACTCTGACATTGACTAATGTAGTCTTCTTCATGCTGGATATCATCTCGTAAGGAGTTTAGATGACTGGTTTTCTCCTTTATGGTAGTTTCAACATTGCAGAGTTCCCTGTAAAAGAAAAATAAATTAGATCTCAAAATAAAGACAGGACAAATTATTGAAATTTATGTTCTGTGATACAGTAACAAGGTTTTAATGTAAATGATGCTAGACATAATTTCATTCACAGAGTTATTGTTCTTATCAAACATTGAATCAAAGTGGGATAACTTGTTATGTTGGACATTAGTTAAATAACCTATCTTGCTGGCACTAAGTGAAATTATCTTATCTTATATCATAAAAGTAAAACTGATTTTCGTCTGCCCGTTTGTAACACATCTGCATAGTGAGAGGGTAGAAGGAGAAGAGTAAAGTTGTTATTGAGAGAGAAATACAGTGAGAGAGAAAGAGAGAGGGAGAGGGAGAGGGAGAGTGTGCGAAAGATAAATAGGTAGTGTTGTCACCTTAGTAAACAACAAGTTTTGGATTAAAAAAGCAAGAATTTTAAGTGTAAGTCTGTCAACACAATGCAAGACTGACATAAAAAAAACTATATGTATACATACAATACATATAGGTATTTTTTTGGTTGTTTATATGTGTGTGTATTTCTGTATGACTTTTAACATATAGAGAACACAACACAGACTTTAAAAAAAGACTTCCACTTTGAACAATTTATGAAGGCACTTGCATGATTAACAAATATTTTTACTGGCAACATAGCTACGGACAACAACCTAGAAGAGATAAAATAGTATAGTTAATAGAGCAAAAATAATTGCCATCTTTTTTCTATTATCTCTTACTTGTTTCAGTCATTGGACTATGGCCATACTGGGGCACTACCTTGAAAGGTTTCCGTTGAACAAAATCCCCAGTACTTATTTTTTGAAGTCTGGTACTTATTCTATCATATCTTTCATTGAGCTATTAAATTATGGGAAGGTGTAAAATAAACTAACACCATTTGTCAAGCAGTGATGGGGGGTGGGGACAAATACAATTACAAATGCACTAATACATACATAAATCCTCCTCCTCTGCCTCATCATCATCCTTTAACATCTATTTTACATACACACAATAGATTTCCACAGTTTCTGTCTACTAAATCTACTCACAAGGCATTAGTCATCTTAGGGCTATAGTAGAAGCTTTTCCTATTTGCTGTACAGTGGGATTGAACCACAAACCATGTGGTTGAAAATCATACTTCTCAATCACTCAGCAATGTCTATCTTAATACCTAAGTACCCAAATTGAGAAGAAGAAATTGCAAGTACTTAGTAATATATTGTTGCTTGGCTGGCAACAGGTACAGGGTTTAAGTCTTATCAGTCACTTGTTGCTGCCGCTTATTTTCTACTTTAAATAGGTGCTTAGTAATGTCCAATACCAATATGATATTTCTTTTTGTTTTGTTGCCTACATTTTCTTTTGTTTCTTTTTAATAATTTTTAATAATTTGGTTTTTTGTGTGTTCTTAAATGGCTTACAAACATCTTTCACACTGCAATTGTTTTTGTTTCAGCACACAATCTCAGAACAAGTCACTTGCTATGCAAGTACATCTCCGTAATATATATATATATATATATATATATATATATATATATATATATATATATATATATATATACAGGGTGCTCTTCTGTACATTTTCCATCTGATGAATTCCACTCACAAGCAATTGGTCAACCTGGAGCTAATGTAGAAAATGTTTTCCCAAAAAGAGATGAATAGGGAGCAAACCCAGAATTATGCCTTGCATAAAATTACACAAAAATATAACAAATACTGACGTTTTAGCTTCATTTAACTTTGTATCAAATTCACTGTGGTCCTTCACTAATTGGTTATGTTCTCTAGACAGACTTGAAACCTTCTCTTGCAAATTGCTTCTTTCTACTATCAACTTATCCGAACAGCTACGTTCCTCTATCACAGACTGTTGTAGAAGCTTCAGTTCTTTCTTATGATGGTCTGTTTCTTTCACAAGATTGCTCAGATTAAGTTTTTCCTGAAAATACGTCAGAAATTCAGAAAGGTTTGAATATATTGCAGGACATTATAGCAAAATAATTTTAATCCTTTCATTGTTTCTCTGGTCATGAAGAGGATATAACTCTGTTATTGTTGTTACATATATGTGTGGTGAAAGCATGGAAAAATCAATGGAAATTGTACAGATTAGAATTTAAGGCAACTTCACCGAGCTTCAAAACTATAAAATTGGAAAACAGTAATGTGAGGGGAAATAAACATCAGTGATGCTTTGCCCCATGCCCAAACTGCAGGAGCCACTCAGAGGTTTTTGCAAACTCTTCTAAATCCACTGTAATGCCAGAAACAACTTCTGTATCATCAGTAGGTATCTCAGGGTCACAAGTGTTTCACCCCTGCACCCCAATAAGGCAGCAAGGACCAAGCTAGTCTTCGCTTAAGGAAGGGTTTCACTTGCAGTCTCTCATTAACCATTGCCACCTTGAGCTTGGAAAACTGAAATAATTAATTTCATAATTTATTCAAATTTTAATGATTCATGGATAGATATTATGTCATTATTATTATTCAAATTTTCAAATGGTAAAATATAGTGAACTTTTTTTGATGCTGTTTTACATTCATTTTTCTAAGTAAAGATGGTAGGTATGATTTTTTTGATGAGAATTAATTGCTAACCCCACATAAACTGAGATGAAAGTATATTTGCTGTTCTGAGGCCCATACCACAATAAATATAGAACTAATGTTTGAACACATGACTATATCAGTAGTGACCGTCTTAACCACATAGCTAAGGTGCTTTATCATAATCCAAGATTATCAATGTAATCTCTTAGGAATTCATTTTTGTCTCACTGTAGTCATTTTTTGAAATATTATATCAGGTAGCTAGAGATCAGGCTTGCCATTAATCTTTAACAATAAGTGGGATGAATGGAAAGGTGGGTAAATAGGAAGAGTTGTTATTCATGTATGTATGTTCTTGTATGCATGCATGCGTGTATGTATGCATGTATGTATGTAGGTAGGTATGTATGTATGTATGTATGTATGTATGTATGTATTGTATGTATGTATGTATGTAGGTATGTATGTATTGTATGTATGTATGTATGTAGGTATGTATGTATGTATGTATGTATTGTATGTATGTATGTATGTATGTATGTATGTATTGTATGTATGTATGTATTGTATGTATGTATGTATGTATGTATGTATGTATGTATGTATGTATGTATGTATGTATTGTATGTATGTATTGTATGTATGTATGTATGTATGTATGTATGTATGTATGTATGTATGTATGTATGTATGTATGTATGTATGTATTGTATGTATGTATGTATGTATGTATGTTGGTATGTATGTATTGTATGTATGTATGTATGTATGTATGTATTGTATGTATGTATTGTATGTATGTATGTATGTATGTATGTATGTATGTGTGTATATATATATATATATATATATAATATATATATATATATATATATAACGGGAAGGTTTACACACACACATATATATATATATATATATGTTTCATTGGTAAAACATAAATCTGAAAGAGAAGCACACTCTAAGTTATAGAGCAGTATATAATATAAATAAAGTTAGATAAGGCCGGTTTATGGGATTACCCTGGGTTTCATGTCCATAAGCATAAACCCAGAGTAATACCATAAACCATAAACCGGCCTTATTTAATTTTATATACATATATAATTGTTATCATTTAATGTCTGTTTTCCATGCTGGCATGGGTTGGCTGGTTTGACAGGATCCTGTAAGCTCAGCTCCAATGTCTGCTTTACAGTGTTTACTGAGTGCTTCTTTTTTTATTTTTGTGCACTGGCATTAGTGAGGTTGCCAAGTAACTTATAAGACAATAGAAGACAAGGAAAGCCCCCCTTCAGTTAAGTGAGGATTGTATTTGAAAAGGGAGGTGGCTTTAAGTCAGATGTTGAGAGGCTATGACAGAGAGACAAGTGCAAGTGTCTTGCTATAGAAGAGATACATGGTTGCCCTACATTATATAGCGGTGGGTAGAAGCAGCTGGGAGGAAGATAAAGATAGTAGTGATGATTTGCCATGCATAAGTGTGTACGTATATATATGTACGCCCAAAAGGCATGTGGCTCATGATCACAAGGTTGTGAGTTCAATTCCCATCAGCTCGTTGTGTCCTTGGGGAAGGCACTTTATTTCATGTTGCTTCAGTCCACTCAGCTGTCAAAAATCAGTAGTACCTCTATTTCAAAGGGCCAGCCTTGTCAAGCTGAATCACCCTGAGAACTACATTGAGAGTATGCATGTCTGTGGTGTTCTCAGCCACCTGCACAGTAATTTCATAAGCAGGCTGTTTTGCTGATTGGATCAACTGGAACCCTTTTTATTGTAATCAACAGAGTACATTATATATATATACACCCTCAGAACAATAACATCAACCATACCTCTGATAAATGCTTGAATGTTTTTTCTAGTTCAGCATATTTCTGTTCCATTTGATTCTTCAGAGCATCAGTATTGGCTTGAACAATCTTGCGTTGGTCAATAGCGGTCTGAAGATTTTGCTTTTCTTCATTAATATTTTCATTAAGAATACTAGCAGCTTGGCGCTGCTTTTCCAATTCCTTTGTCACTTCTTCAAGTTCCCCTTTTTTGTTTCGAGTAACTGTTGCAAGTTCAAGATGGCAGCCCTCAAGTTTAACAAGCTTTTCATGACATGCCTGTGAAGTATAGACAGCAAACACATGTGCACACAAATAATGGATAATGATATGATAAAAAGAAAATCTACTGAGTCAATCTACATGGCATTTGGTCTGTTATAGAAATAGAATTTGTAAACTTTCATTCTCCTGGCTATACCAATTATATACATACATACATACATACATACATACATACATACATACATGCATACATGCATGCATACCTGCCTACCTACCCAAAACCTACATAGATACAAGCATACATACATACATACATACATACATACATACATACATACATACATACATGTGTGCATACCTACCTACCTACTGACCTACCCAAAACCTACATACATACAAGCATACATGCATGCATGCATACATGCATGCATGCATGCATGCATACATACATACATACATACATACGTACATACATACATACATACATACATACCCTGTTGTTAATATTGAAATTCTAATGAAGAAGCCTTGGATCTAGGTTAGAAACCAGTTCTTTCTCTAATGGCAAGAAATCTTGAAATAAAACTGAATAATGACACACACACACAAACACACATTTTCACACACACACATCAGTATTTATATATGCATACATACACACATACACATATATATACACATAATACATATAACTGGTTTTTATACAGTTTAGTTGAACAATCCTGTACCAGTTATACTCCTTCAGTCAATCTGAAACTATTATATTTTACCTTCTTTGATTACATCCCACCTGAACTGATTCTTGTTTTACTTCACTCTATGACTTACCTTTAGCTCTCTCTGTTTTAATACAACTGCCGTTTGTGCTTCCCTCAATAAATTGTCAATGTCTGACTTCTTCCTTCCCAGGTCCTCTTGTATGTTTGATAGTTCTTTCTGTTTTTGACACACATGCTTATTTAAGTCTTTTACTTGCAAGGCCAGGATTTCACCCTTAAAAATATGCATATATAATTATACATACATACATATATACATACAGCAATGTAACTACACACATGCTTTTGGTAATTTTTTTCCTTCTTTGGACTTTTCCCTTTTCCTTTCCAAAAAACCCTCTCTTCTTACCAAGCACACTCTAAGATGTAGAACAGTATGTCTCTTTTACTAGGGAAGGCTGGTTTATGGGATTACTCTGGGTTTCCCATCCATAAAGTGTTTACCTTTATGGCATATTATCAGACCCTTAAACCTGTTGGCTTAAGACCTCTTCAAAATATATTTTGAAGAGATCTTAAGCCAACAGGTTTCAGGGTCTGACATGCCTGTTTCTTTTCCCTAATGGCCCTGCCAACTACATTGTTCCACCACCACATTACCTTGGGTTGAGAGGGGACTTTGCACCATCCACAGATCTGGTTAGTGACTCTCAACAGGTTCTCATGTAGAAACCTCCAGTTGTCTTCCACATTATGTGATGCTATATCACATTATGTAATACACACAACACACACACACATACATGATGGGCTTGTGTCAGTTTCCTTCTACCAAATCCACCCACAAGGCCTTGGTTGACCTGTGGTTATGTTATAGTAGAAAACACTCATTCAAAGTGGCATGCAGTGGGACTGAACCAGGAACGATGTGGTTAGGAAGCAAGCTTTTTACCACACAGCCACACCCATGCCTAGGTTGTAAAGATAATTTATGAACACCCTGTATACTGTAAAAAGATATGTGTGTATATATAATTATACAGAAATCAATTGTTCTGATCTGTCAAACTCCCATTTCAAATTATGTCTTCATCTTTATTTTTAATCAATAAGTCCTACTCCTTGTATTAGCCTGTCCTCATTCCCATCCCCACCTCTGAATTCCTTGTCTTATTTACCAAAGGCATCAATAATGTCAACATTTGACAACTGTTTAAATATTGGGGATTGATGGCGTTTCTTAATGTCTAGTTTTGATGTGGGAGTAACGAGGTAGGAGACAATAAACTGAAGACAATAAAAACGAGGAAACAGAGGAGGAGAAGAGGGAGGACAGGAGGAGGTGAAGGAGATGGAGGAGGGGGGAGAAAGACGAAGAGGAGGAAAATTATAAGGAAGAGGAGGGGGAGAAAGAAGAAGTAGAAGGAAGAGGAGGAGAAAGAAGAAGTAGAAGGAAGAGGAGGAGAAAGAAGAAGTAGAAGGAAGAGGAGGAGAAAGAAGAGAAGGAGGAGGAGAAAGAGGAGAATGAAGAGGAGGAAGAGGGGGAAGAGAAGGAAAAAGAGGAGAATGAAGAGGAGAAAGAGGAGAATGAAGAGGAGGAAGAGAAGGAGAAAGAGGAGGAGAAACAGGAGAATGAAGAGGAGAAAGAGGAGAATGAAGAGGAGAAAGAGAAGGAAAAAGAGGAGAATGAAGAGGAGAAAGAGGAGAATGAAGAGGAGGAAGAGAAGGAAAAAGAGGAGGAGAAACAGGAGAATGAAGAGGAGAAAGAGGAGAATGAAGAGGAGAAAGAGAAGGAAAAAGAGGAGAATGAAGAGGAGGAAGAGGGGGAAGAGAAGGAAAAAGAGGAGAAAGAGGAGGAGAAGGAGGAAAAGACAACATTACTACCATCATCACCAAAAACAACACCAACGGAAACAATGAAAACATCAACACCCTACCACCACCACACCACCACCAAAACAACAACAACAAAATCAAGAACACCACTTCCCATAACCACAACATCAAGTACAACACCAACAAAATAAACACAACCACACCACCACCACTAACAACAACATTTACTTATATTGATGGACTGAACCATTGACTTCTAACTTTAATACAAAGTCACAAAATATCTAAGGGAAGAGTAGAGTCAATTGATTTGACCATGGGGCACTTATTTTCCTGCTACTTACATTTTCTTGACCACAGAAGGATGAAAAGCAAAGTGTATCCTGTTGGAATTTGAACAGAGAAATTAAAAGAATATAAGCAAACATACATAAAGTATCTTCTGTCTAAAATCTTTACCATTTGTGTCACTCTTTAGAACTGGTGTGTAGACTAAAATCAGAAAGAATTATTATCACCTTTAACCCTTTCGTTACTGTATTTCTGTTGAGATGCTCTGTGTTTCTTTCAATTAATTTTAGATATAACAAAGAATTTAGTAAAATAACTTAGTTATCATTCAGCTAGGGTTAGGAACATAAATTGTGACTAAAGTTTGGTAGAAGATTTTAATTCAAAACTTATGAAAACAAGACCTTTGTACTACAGATCCAGAGCCTGTTTCAGCCGGGTTGGTAACGAAAGGGTTAACCCTTTAGCATTCAGATTATTTTGTCAAATGTAATGCTTATTTATTCACATTGTTTTGAATTTATCCTGCATTTTCTGGTAGCCTCCAGATTTTGATAATACGACTGTAAATTTTTAAAGCTAACACGGTAGGCTAGTGTGAAAGACTGGTTCTGGCCAGTTTGATCATAAACAAAAAGAATATTCTGACTAAATGTTGCCAGTTTAAATGCAAAAGGGTTCGAGTTAATACTGTGTTATTTTGTAGCTTTAAGATTTGCTCTCTCCCTTTTACTCTTTTACTTGTTTCAGTCATTTGTGTGGTCATGCTGGAGCACCACCTTTAGTCGAGCAAATCAGCCCCAGGACTTATTCTTTGTAAGCCTAGTACTTATTCTATCGATCTCTTTTGCCAAACTGCTAAGTTACGGGGACGTAAACACACCATCATCGGTTGTCAAGCGATGTTATGGGGACAAACACAGACACAAACACACACACATATATCTATACATATACATATATACAACAGGCTTCTTTCAGTTTCCGTCTACCAAACCCACTCACATGGCTTTGGTCAGCCCAAGGCTATAGTAGAAAACACTTGCCCAAGGTGCCATGCAGTGGGACTGAACCCGGAACCATGTGGTTGGTAAGCAAGCTACTTACCACACAGCCACTCCTGATTGTTATTTTTAGAATGATATAGCCAAGTATGTGTGAGAGGCTGGATCTGGCCAGTTTGAAGATAAGACAAGTAGAATATTTGGGCTGGATATGACCAGTTTAAATGCTAAAGTGTTTAAAACTGAACTGCTAAAACCATTAATGTGTTGGACAAAATGTGAAGTAGCATTTCTTTTTTACCTTCTGAGCTCAAATACCACCATGGTCGACTTTGCCTTTCATCCTTTCAGGATCGATAAAATAAAGTACAAGTCAGTGACTGGGATTAAAGCAACTGACTAAAATTGCTTGTCTTGTGTCAAAATTAGAAAGAATTATTATTCTGATATTAAATGTTGCCATGGTCAACTTTGTCTTTCATCCTTTTGGGGGTCAGTAAAATAAGCACTGGGCAAGCACTAGGGCTGACTAACCCTCTGCCCCTCCACCCAAAATTACTGGCCTTGTGCAAAAATTAGCAAGAATTATTATCACCTTCAGAGGCTGTGAGCCAATAAAATTATTAATGCACTGGACAAAGGGCTAAGCAGCATTTCTTCCAGCTCTTTACTGTCTTGGTCAGCGTTGCCGTTCATCCTTTTGTGGGGGAAGGGGTCAATAAAATAAAATACCAGACAAGTACTGAGATTGATGTGATCAATTTGCCCTTCCCCTCAAAATTGCTGGCCTTGTGCCAAAATTGGAAAGAATTATCACCTTTAAAGGCTATGAGCTGGCAAAATTGTTAACGTGTCAAACAAAATGCTTAGTGGCATTTCCTCCAGTTCCTTACATTCTGAGCTCAAACACTGCCATGGCCAACTTCGTTTTTCCTCCTTTTGGGATCAATAGAATAAGCACCATTCAAATACTGTGGTGAATGGTATTAACTAAACCCTTCCACTCAAAAT
Organism: Octopus sinensis; assembly: GCF_006345805.1. Lineage (NCBI taxonomy): Eukaryota > Metazoa > Mollusca > Cephalopoda > Octopoda > Octopodidae > Octopus > Octopus sinensis. The sequence goes on along the minus strand of NC_043017.1, from coordinate 8,141,867 downwards.
TGCTGGCTTGGTTCCAAAATTTGAAACCCTTATTGTTATTATTATTGATAAGGTGGCACGCTAGGCAAAATGCTTAGCAACATTTCATCTGTTTTTATGTTCTGAGTTCAAATTACACCAAGGTCAGCTTTACTTTTCATCATTTTGAGGTTGATTAAATAAGTACCAGTTGAGCGCTGGGGGTCAATGTAATAGACTTATAGCCTTCCCTGAAATTATTGGCCCTGTGCCAAAATTTGAAACCATTTTTATTAACATTTTGATAAGGTGGCAAGCTGATAGAATAGTTAGCACATTGGACTAAATTCTTAGCTGCATTTCATCTGTTTGCATTCTGAGTTCAAATCCCTCCAAGGTCAACTTTGTCTTTCACCTTTTTGGGGGTCTTTAAAAATAAGTACTGTTGAGCACTGGAGTCAATGCAATCAACTTGTCCCGCTTCTAAAATTGTTGGACTTGTGCCAACAGTAGGAAAAATTATTATTATTATTATTATTATTATTATTATTATTATTATTATTATTATTAACTAAGGCGGCAAGCTGGCAGAATCGTCAGCACGCCGGGCAAAATGCTTAGCAGTATTTCACCTGCCACTACGTTCTGAGTTCAAATTCTGCCAAGGTCAACTTTGCCTTTCGACCTTTTGGGGTCTATTAAATAAGTACCAGTTAATCCCTGGGGTTGATGTAATTGTCAATTACCCACATCCCGCAAGCTGCCCTTATGGCAAAAATTTGAAATAATTATTATTATTATTATTATCATCGACTGATTGTTGTTGTTGTTGCTGTTCCTTTATGACAGCTGCCAGTTGATGATGCTGGAGTGGATAATTCGACGAGAAAGACTTTTGAAATAAATGTAATTTGGATTATAAAGAAAACCGATTAACATTTTAGCGACAAGTTCTTCATGGTGAAATAGGTTAAGAATTCTATGAAACCATTTAAAGCATTTAACAATGGTTTCATTTCATAGACAGACACAGCTGTGTAATGACACTGCAACAACCATCGTTGTTGTTGCTGTTGTTGTTCTTGTTGCTATGCTGTTGCTGCTTACAGTTTTGCAGTTGTTGTTGTTGTTCCTGTGCTGCTGTTGCTCTTCAGTTGAAAATACTGCAATTGTTGTTGTTGTTGTCGTTGTCGTCCTTCTCCTTCCTGTCCTCCTCCTCATCATCATCATCTTCATCATCATCAGCCTTCTTCTTCTTTTTCTTCTTCTTCTTCTTCTTCTTCTTCTTTATCTTCTTCTTCTTCTTCTTTTCATTGTTCTTCTTCTTCTTATTTTTCTTCTTCTTCTTCTTCTTCTTCTCATTGTTCTTCTTCTCATTGTTGTTGTTGTTCTTGTTCTCCTTCTTGTTCTCCTTCTTCTTCTTCTTCTTCTTCTCCTTCTTCTTCTTCTTTTCCTCCTCCTCCTCCTTCTTCTTCTTCTTCTTCTTCTTCTTTTCCTCCTCTTCCTCCGCCTCCTCTTCCTCCGCCTCCTTCTTCTTTTCCTCCTCTTCCTCTGCCTCCTTCTTCTTTTCCTCCTCTTCCTCCGCCTCCTTCTTCTTTTCCTCCTCTTCCTCCGCCTCCTTCTTCTTTTCCTCCTCCTCCTCCTCCCCCTTCTTCTTCTTTTCCTCCTCCTCCTCCTCCTCCCTCTTCTTCTTCTTCTTCTTCTTCTTCTTCTTCTTCTGTTGATGCTGTTGCTGCTGCTCTTGTTACTGTTGCTATTCTGTTTTTGATGTTGCTATTATAAGGTGGGATGGTAGTGGTGTTGCAGTTGTTGTTGATGCTGCTGCTACTGCTGCCATTGCTTAGCAGCCAAAGTAAGGACCTGATTCAACTGATCAGACCCTAACATGGGAACTAAGCTACAGACACACTTCAACAGTTCCTATCCTGTCTTTACTTTAACACAAGGAAATATGTCCTGTTTACCACATGTAATACCCAGGACATATTTCCCTGGTGTTCATGCATCTTATATAATACATGATCCCAATTTTGCCTGTCCTGTTTATCACATGTGATATCCAGGACATATCTCCCTGGTGTCATATATGATACACATTCCCAATTTTGCCTGTCCTCTTTACCACGTGATATCCAGGACATATCTCCCTGGTATCCATGCATCATATATGATACACATTCCCAATTTTGCCTGTCCTGTTACTATGTGATATCCAGGACATATCTCCCTGGTGTCCATGCATCTTATATGATACATGTTCTCAATTTAGCCTGTCCAGGACATATACATGGGCTACATGTATATGATACATGGACATATTTATTTCCCTGGCATCTAAGCATCATATATGATACACATTCCCAATTTTGCCTGTCCTGTTTACCACATGTGATACACAGAACATATTTCTCTAGTGTTGTAGGACTGCAGCCATACTGGAGCACTGTGTTAAAAACATTCAGGACAAAATTATGAAAATGCTTTGCTCAGGCAAAGATTTAAGACATAAAGTAATCGAAGGCTTACATACATTATCTAATTAATACATCATTCAAAAATGGGTTAGGAAAAAAATGTCACATAGTAAATGTGACAATAAAACATTATCACAACAAATGCATCAAAAGTGCATGAAAATGTGTGTAAGTGTGTATATATGTATGGGTATGTATCTGTATGTGAAAATTTGCATAAGCTTGTGTATGTTGTGTGTGCATTGTGTGTACTGTGTGTGCATTGAATTTTTTTCTGTGTGTATATGCAATATGTGCATGATATAATATGAAGTAATATAAACCTTATATAACTGCATCATGCCATGTGATATGAAATAAAGATTCATGCAAGGTAAGCCACTGTGTTTATAAGTGCTATATAAAAAAATTGGTGTGAACACAAGCAATATGACATGCAAAAGATATCAAATACTATGTCATGCAATAAATATACATGGAAGAAACATTAAATAATAATGATAAATGTGATGCCCCAATGTACATGTATGTACACATGCACATGCACACGCACACACACATACACATGCACACATACACACATATGAAATATCTTGTATATACACTCACCTGCCTCTGGATTCAAGGAAAAGAAAAGTACAAAAGTAGAATTTGAAAATAAATAAATGAATAAACGATAATTTTATTGCATCAAGAGATACAGAAAGACATGGGAAGCACAAACATCTGACCCCGTTTCACCCCATTTTCTCTGAAAAATTTTGTAACCTACTTAACAATAGCAATACTACTTCTATACTTAGCCATGGAAAACATGGGCTGAGAGGGTACTAATGGGACCATTAGAATTGAATACTAGCAACAGAGTGAATTCTGTTAAAAAGACCACTACCCAAAGACATGCTATGTTTTGCTCTCTAAGCAACAACGAAAGGTTAAAAAGTAAATAGTTTATACCTGTTCTCTTAATTTGCTGATCTCCAATTTTGTCTTTTCTAATGTTTCTTTAGAATTTATCAAAGACTTTGTAGCTTCTCTCTCTGCTTCAGAGGTCACTGTCAGCTCTCTCTGCACCAATTGTAGCCTATAATAAAAAAGAAAACTGTTTCATATATTCATTTGTAAACTTTTTTCATAATAATTATTTGGGCATCTAGCTGTAAGAAACACTGCCAGATAAGACTGGAGTCTGGTGCAGCCTCCTGGCTTTCCAGACCCTAGTCGAACCATCCAACCCATGCTAGCATGGAAAATGGATGTTCACCCTTTTGTTACCGTATTTCTGCTGAGATGCTCTGTGTTTCTTTCAATTATTTTAAATCTAACAAAGAATTTAGTAAAATAACTTAGTTATCATTCAGCCAGTGTTAGGAACATAAATTGTGACTAAGGTTTGGTGGAAGATTTTAATTCAAAACTTATGAAAACAAGACATTTGTACTCAGAGCCAGAGCCGGTTTCAGCCGGGTTGGTAACGAAAGGGTTAAACGATGATGATGATGATGAGCCACAAAGCCAGTAGGGTACAAGTTAGTTGATTTTATCAATCCCAGTGTTTGATTGGTATTATATGTTGTCTGCCACAGAAAGATGGAGATCAAAATTGACCTTGGTGGTATATTAGCTCAAAACATAAAGAGCTAGAAAAAATGCTGCTAAGCATTTTGTCCTACATACAAGTATTTCTGCCAGTTCACCACCTTATTCATCACAATATAATAGTTTGTATTCTGTACAATATTATTCAGTTATTTGGTTTCTGGCAGCATTTTAACTATGCCAACCAAAATGCTTAGCAGTTTTTCATCTGTCTTTACATTCTTATTTCTTTATTGCCCACAAGGGGCTAAACATAGAGGGGACAAACAAGGATAGACAAAGGTATTAAGTCGATTACATTGACCCCAGTGCGTAACTGGTACTTAATTTATCGACCCCCAAAAGGATGAAAGGCTAAGTCGACCTCATCTGAGTTCAAATTCCACCAAGGTCGACTTTGCCTTTCATTCTTTTGGAGGTGATAAAATAAGTACCAGTTGATCATTGCAGGTGATGTAATTGACCCACACCCTCCTCCAAACTTGCTGGCATTGTGCCAAATTTTGAAACCCATATTATACAGTTCTTTCAAATTAAAAAGACAAAAGAAAAAAAGACAGAAAATATTTTAAAAATTCAACATGCTTGCCTTTGATTTGAGGTTTGGATTTTACTATCAAGCTTTCGAAATTCCATATCTTTTTCACTAATGATCTGAAATAAGTACAGATGGTACATGGTTTAAACATGATGAATGACAACGACAACAATAATGACAACAACAACATCTTTGTTGTCTTTTTCATTGTCTCCATATGTGTCCTTGTGTGGTGTAAAGTGTGTGTATATATATGGTCATATGTTTCAGTGTGTGTATATATGGTCATGTGTTTCATTATGTGTGTATATATTGTCATGTGTTTCAGTGTGTGTATATATAGTCATGTGTGTCATCCTAACTATGCTGTGTATCCTTATGCACATACATATACATACACACTTGCACGCAATAGAGTTTTATACAGTTTCTACTCAGCAAATTTTACTCACAAGACATTAGTCAACCCAAAGCCATAGTAGAAGACACTTGCCCATTCTGTCACTATACAAATCAAACCGGAATCTATATGACCTGCACCACAACACATCAAATATGTCAACTGACCACATTTATATCTGCCAGTACTTTCTCCAATGTGCTTTTTTTCTGCTGCATCTCTTTGTATTCTGTCTTAATCCTCTTCAGGTTCCCGGATTCTGTGATAACTTGTAGCCCTGCCTTGTTTGCACGTTCTTCCAGTTCTCGAGTCTCTTTCCTGACAGTGTGCAAAGAGGAAGAAGCACTGTCATGTTTTCTAACTGTTTCTTCAGCCTGAAAGACAAAAACATGTGGCTATGGAATTTCAAGGTTGAGAGGCAGACAACAGAAAGACAGAGAGATAGACAAATACATATGTATGTGTGTGTGTGTGCTGGTGCTACATAAAAAGCATCTAGTCCACTCTGTAGTGGTGCATTAGGAAGAAAGGCTGTCCAGCCATAAAAAAAACAATGCCAAGACAGACAGTGGAGCTTGATATATTATATATATATTATATATATATATATATATATATATATATATATATATATATATATATATATATATATATATAAAATTGAATAAGGGTAGAAATTGATATTAATCAATTAAAACCAGTGGCCTAGCATATTAAAAAAATCCGAAGATTAAAATATTTTTTACATACAAAATTTAAATGACTGACCACTAAAAGTGGATGGTCAATATGCTAGATATAGACGTCAAAATCCTTTAAATTTTGTATGTAAAAAAAAAAAATATATATATATAGGTAGGTAGGTACATAGATAGATACACAGGTAGGCAGACAGATAATAAATAGATAGTTAGATAGACAGACAGCTTTGAACCCTGCAATGAATTGGCATCCCATTCAGGATGCCTACAGCATTATGTCCAAACTTAGAAGTACCAAAACCTCAAGATTAAGCAACAACTGAAATTGTATTAAGAATCTTTGAACCTGTAATTTTGCCTCATTTAAATTCTGTTTGTATTCTTTGAGTTGTGCGTCTGCATCCTTTAGCTGGGCCTGTCGTTTAAACAGAGTCTTTTCCAAGCATTTGAGTTCATCTTGAAGTTTCAGCTGTTTCTTATAAGATTCTCGGTCTTCAAAACTGGAGTCAGATGAACTATCAGTTTCTATATAATTGTTGGGGATGTGTTTCCTGGAGAAGTAGAAACAGAAGAATAGGTAAAACTTAGTTGTAAAGAAGTTTAGCAAGACACAACAAGAAATATTTCAGGGAGAACAAAGCTTGAAATTATCTTAGCTCTCTCTAATATATAACTATATGAAGCCATGTGCCTTCACATGGCTTAGTGGTTTGGGTATTTGGCTCAAGGTTGTAAGGTTGTGAGTTTGATTCTAGGCAGCACATTGTGTCCTTGAACAAGACACTTTATTTCATGTTGTCTCAGTCCACTCAGTTGCTTCCCAACTGTATGATCTTGGGTTCAGTTCTACTGTACAACACTTTGGTAATGTGTTTTCAACTACAGCCTTGGTCTGACTGAAGCCTTGTAAAAAAATTTGACAGATATAAAAATGAAAGCATCATGTGTTTCTTTCAGGCAGGGAAAGAAACACATGAGAGCAAAGCGTTCTCTCTCTTTTTTTGAGTTATAGGATCATGCTTAAAGTGGTTTCATCATTCATGTGTACCATCTTTGCTACATCCACCCACCTTTTATTGAAACTTTTATGAGAGAAACACCTTCCTTTTCAAGAAGAAGAAAAAGAAGAAGAAGAAGAAGAAGAAGAAGAAGAAGAAGAAGAAGAAGAAGAAGAAGAAGAAGAAGAGCCAGTAAAAGTTAGATGCATATACTGTATAGCTCTAGTTTACCGTTTCCTGTTCTGCGACGAAGCCTGTTGTAGACGTAACAGTTCTTCCTTAGCCACTTTATGGTCACGCATCAGCTGTCTCTCCTCCTTCATCATCTTCTCCTGATTCCTCTTTTGACGTTCTATTGCCAAGTCCAAAGCTTCCAGCTCATTCCGCCGTTCCTAGAATATGCAAGATAGGTCAGAGTTTACTAGGTTGTTAGGGAAAGGCTATCAGTAAGGGATACAGGTCCAGAAAAAGGAGAGAGATGCTGATGAAGATGACTATGGCAACAACGATGATGATGATGATGATGACGATGATGATGATGATGGTGGTGGTGGTGGTGGTGATGAAGAGGAAAAGGGAAGGGGGAGGATAGTGAAGAAGGAGGGAGTTGTGATAATGATGATGTTTATGATGAATATGATGATGATGATAAGGGTGATGATGATGGTGATGATGATGTGGATGATGATCATCATATTGATGAAGATGGTGAGGTATCAAGGATGATGGTGATTATAATAATGATAACAGCGATGTTGTCAATGATGACAACAATGATGTTGATGATGAATATGACGATGACATTAGTGACAACGATGATGATGAAGATGGTATCATCTTACCTCCAGCTGTTCTTTCAGTTTGTACATCAACTTGCTCTTTTTCTGTAAAGTATCAGCTTCTTCCCTCTGCATCTGTGGGGAGGAATATCACAATTGAAGTAATTGAAGTTTAACACAGCAGCCACAGGATATCTTATTAACCAGCATCTCATTTGAAGCAATTCACTTGTGACTTTGAAGCAAATTTGGGAGACCACATAAAAGCACTGGTGCTGGTACCTCGTAAGATGCACTGGTGCTGGTGTTACATAAAAACACTGGTGTCATGGAGAAAGCACTGATGATGGTGTCACATAAAAAGCAATGGTGCTGGAGCCATGTGAAAAGTACTGGTGATAGTGCCACATAAAAGCACTGGTGATGGTGCCATGTAAAAAGCACTGGTGCCACATAAAAAGCATTTGTGCTGCATAAAAAGCACTGGTGCCATGTAAAAAGTACCCAGTACACACTTTGAAGTGGTTGGCATTAGGAAGGGCATCCATTTGTGGAAACCATACCAAAGCAAACTATGGGACCTGGTTCAGCCCCTGACCTTACCAACTCCTGTCAAGCTGTCCAGCCCATGCCAGTATGAAAAACAGATATTAAATGAGGATGCTGATAATGATGATGATGAAAACATTTGTAAGTCTGAAAAATGTTATTCAGCCTTAGAGCAGCAGTAATACAGTCATTCCAGCTGTGATCATGCTGTTTTTTCCTTCTAGAATAATATACCTTCAGCAATATTATCAAAAGCACCCTTTCATAATATGATTGGGTCTAGTTTGAAGGAACATTATGGCAGAATATATGGTTACTTGATAGAGGAGGCAGTGGGGGAAACAATAATATGAAATTATAATTGATAAGTACACTAAATGACCACCACTGGAATTGACCAATAGAGTAAATTATCTAACTGGTCAACACTAATAGAGCAGTAAAATAGATTACCAACTCTGTAACTGACCACTACACTAAATGATTGCCACTATAATTGACCAGTAGAGTTAATGATCATCACTGGGATAGAGTAGTAAAATAAATTACCACTACTGTAGCTAACCAGTAGATTAGATGACCACCAACTGACCAGTAGATTAAATGACCACCAATCATAATTGATTGATATGTCAAATGATCACCAACTGTAACTGACCATTATAGAAAATGACCACCAGCAGTTAGAGAGTAGTAAAATAAATTCTCACCACTGTAACTGACCAATAAATTAAATGACCACCAGCTATAATTGACGAACCATTAAATGACTGCCAACATGATTTACCAGTAGGGTTAATGATCAGTAACAGTAATAGAGTAGGAAAATATTTTGCTACCAACCATATTTGGCCAGCAAATTAGATTATTGCTACAGTAATTGACCAGTAGATTTAATGACTATGAGCTGTAAAGAATCTAAAATGACTGCTGTTATATTTGGACAGTGCATGAAATGACCACCAGTGTAATTGTCACTGCAACAGACCAGTGAATTAAATGACCACCAACAGTTAACTGACCAGTAGATTAAATTGCTACCAACTGCAATTATCACTTCTGTAATTGTACAGTGCATAAATGACCACTGTTATAGTTCAATAGTGCAAGAGATGACTTCCTGTGTAATTGTTAATGACCAATATAAGAGGAAATCATGGATAAAGTATCAGACAGTTAGTTCATAGCTCTTAGAGATCATTTCCCATTGCAAGTATTCAGTTTAGCCTCTAAGTTGTTGACCAAATATTACTTCGCCTGAGTATGGTCTGGATTATTGCCTGGTCATCTAGGAATGTTACATAGAAAGAAAAAAAAACTGGTGTCCTATCCAGGATGAGAATGATTTTTCATCTACCAAACATTGGAGAATACTTAAAGTTAGGCAGTGGTCCTATGAATTCCCCATGGATTGGAAAAAATTTAAAAAATTACTTCACCTGGTATTGAAACCTCGATTTCCATCGAGCCAGCTTCCGTTGTAGTTTGTCGACTAGATGTTCCTATCCAAACAGGAAAAAAAGAAATGTCATTTTATCAATATCACTACAAGGTTATAATAATTTATCTAATGTTTCAATATGCTGAAACGTGTCACCAAAAGTAGCTCATTCATATCAATCTGGTTTTTACATCATAGAAGTATCATGTCAACCATTTTAAAACACATTCTTGCCTTGAAGAATTTTCAGCCAAATAAATTGACCCTAGCACTTATTTTTTGTTTTAAAGCCTGATAATTATTCCACCAGTCTCTTTTTATCAAACTGCTAAGTTATGGGGACATACACAAACCAATACTGGTTGTGGAGCAGTAGTGGGAGACACACACACACACACACACAAATATACACAACAGTCTTCTTTCACTTTCTTATTTCTTTACTGCCCACAAGGGGCTACACACAGAGGGGACAAACAAGGACAGACAAACGGATTAAGTCGATTATATCGACCCCAGTACTTATTTAATTGACCCCAAAAGGATGAAAGGCAAAGTTGACCATGACGGAATTTGAACGTAGCGGCAGACGAAATACTGCTAAGCATTTCGCCCAACGTGCTAACGTTTCTGCCAGCCAAATCCACTCACAAAGCTTTCGTTGGCCCAAGACTTTAGCAGAAGAGACTTTCCCAAGGTGCCATGCAGTGGGACTGAACCTGTAACCATGTGGTTGGGAAGCAAACTTCTTACCACACAGCCATGCCTGCACCCATACTTCAAGTTCTGTGCTTGGATAGTATAGTAATCAGACAGGCTTGTTTAGTATACAGACCTCAGCCTGGCAATTGTTCAGATTCTAAAACCTGAATGGATGAACCATAATGATTGTCAGATCAGGCATGATATGCCACACAAGTCTATCCAATTGCTGGATCATGCATAGCATATTATAAAGCCTTTACAATTACTGCACTACCAAAGCAGGAAACTTTAAAAAGCTCAGATATAACTCTTGTAATCATAAAATTATACACACACACACACACACACACACACGCACACACACACACACGCGCGCATACACACACACACACACACATACACAAAACAAAGGAAATATAGGAATGGCCTAATAGTTTTACCAAATTGCTGTGTTCTGGAATATTACAGAACATTCCCTCATGTTCTGGATGGTAGCATGTTCTAGAAGGAAAAGTAGGTTGCACATTTGATTCCAAAACAGTCTCTGAAAGGGAATTTCAAATCTTAAGAACATAACCCAATATATACATTCTATATACATTATATTTAGCTTTAACCCTGACTGCACTGATGAAATTTTTGCTAATGGTGTAACATGCTAATCATATGCAAATCATTTCTCATGACATCTTTCCATTGGTCAGTAAAAATAAAATGTGTGTACTACATCATAGTGAAGGTGCATGGCTCAGTGGTTAGACTGTTGCACTCATGAGGTTCCAAGTTCAATTCCTGGACCAGGCTGCATGTTGTGTTTTTGAGCAAGACACTTTATTGCACATAGCTCAAGTTCACTCAGCTGTAGAAAAGAGTTGCGATGTCACTGGTACCAAGCTGTATCATCCCCTTTGCCTTTCCTTTGGATAACATTAGTGGCGTGGAGAGGGGAGGCTGGTATGCATGGATGACAGCTGGTCCTCCATAAACAACCTTGCCTGGACTTATGCCTCGGAAGGGAACTTTCTAGGTGCAATCCCATTGTCATTCATGACCGAAGGGGGCCTTTACTGTAACTACATCATATGAAATGTGGAGAACGCTGGAAAGTACTGCATTATTAAAAATGAGCCAACTCTGTTCCCATATCCGAAGTGCATATGCATAAAATTGAGTATACATGGTTCACCACACATGAATTGTAAAGCAAGAAAATAAATAAATAAAAAATTTAGATAATAAGAACAAATTCAAGTTGAACTTTTAATGATGGGATAAACATTAATCCAGCACCTTCACCTCACTACAATATTTCATATAATCTACATTGCAGAAACAACAAAAAAAAATACTAAAAAACTTACTTATTGGACTAAATTGTTTCCCATGTTGCCTTCCATAATCTTTTGTGTGCAGGTTGACCGGAGAACTTGAAGCCACTGGGGGGCCAGGAATTGCTGTGTGGTACTGTATGTTTCCACTTGGATGCATATGTGTCTGGACATCAGGTGGTGCTTGAGGGTGGATTGGTGCTTGTACACTGTATAATTTCTGTGGTTCATTGTTTGCTGTTGTAAATATCTGCTGAGGCTGATAGCTTGATACAGCATGTAACTGTTGAGGTTGATGGTTTGATGCAGTATATGGTTGCTGTGGTTGATGGCTTGCAGTGTTATGTACCTGTTGTGGTTGATGGCTTGTATTATATAGCGGTTGAGGCTGCTGTGTTTGATAGTTTGTGGAATTAAACAGTTGCTGTCTTTGGTTTGTTGTAGAATATAGTTGTTGTGGTTGCTGTTCTATTTCAGTATATAACTGCTGTGGTTGATGGTTTGTAACAGTATATAGTTGCTGTGGTTGATGATTTACTGAGTGTCTATATGGCTCCCTGTATTGTGATCCTGAAGTAAACCTAATAGGGCGTCTAGGCAGAAGGGTTCCTGTTAAATTTGAATCTGCAGTATCATGGCTTTCTGAAGTAGACTGAACAAATGGTTGTTTGAAAGATACTGTTTTCAGAGGATTATAATTTTGATAGTGACTTCCAGTGGGATTTACTGGATACATTGAGTTTTCAGGTTGTATTAAATGTTCTTCAACGCCAGGAGTTAATAAACATGAATTCTTCACAGGTTGTGAGGAAATTTTCTGTGTAATAGCCCCTGCCTGAGTGTGATTCCTATGGTCTGCCTTTTCAGGTGAAGCCACATATAATATTGGCTGTGTCTGAAATGGTTGTATAATTTTAGGAGATGAAGTTACAACATTAGAAGGAAACTTTGTAGTTACACCCTGCCAAGTGGGTGAATTACCAGATGAAATAATATCAGCATGAAAGGGGTTTTGAGGAGCAATATCTAAATTTCTGTTTGCATGAGGGGTCAAATGTACTGTTGTTGATTTCTCTGGTACTGGGTGATCAGGTGCATCATACTGTTCTGCTTCATTGGTGAATTGCTGCACTGACTCACTCCCTACATGGTCTGGTTGCACCAATATACTGCCAAAGTTTGATGGCTGTTTTGAAGGTATGTAAGCCATATCCATTCTTCTATCTTTACTGTTTACTGAGACAGGTTGAGGTTGGATATATACGTTTTTAGGAGGAGAGACTTGTTGAAGAGTTGGTGATAGTTCTAGAGGCACTTGTGGAGCAGCAGTCTGATTGAATGGTGAAGGTGATATCTGGTAGTCTAAAGATGAAGAAAGATATTAAATTATTTGTGAGATACATGGGTAAAAAAAATATAAAAATTAAATACACAATATGCATATAATTATAAATACAGTAGTGTAAAGCACACATGATGGTACCACATAAAAGTGTCCATGCAGCCTCACATAAAACTGCCCATGTGGCAGCACATAAAAGGCACCTGTGTAGTGCCATGTAAAAGCGCCCATACAGTGCCATGTAAAAACACCCAATATACTCTGTAAACTGGTTGGCATTAGAAAGGGCATCCAGCCATAGAAACCATATCATCAGAGTGGAATCTGGTGCACCCGCCACCTCCAGCTTACCAGCTCTGGCCACACTGTCCAATCCATACCAGCATGGACAAGAGATGTTAAATGATGATGATGACAATATGTAGACAAATATGTACAAACACATATATATGAACAAATACTCACATATAAACACACACACACACACACACAAATGCAAGATTCACCTCACACACAAACTGTAACTTCCTATACAATATGATAGCTACTTTAACAACGACAGTGAAAATGCCTTAAGGCAGTGTTGTACATACAAAATACAAATATAACATAGTTTCCCTTATGCAATGTAGTGAACTGAAAAATCTTGGTCAACTGAGATTATCTATACAATTAGTAGAAAAAAAAAACTTTTAGGTGTATTTAAAATATTAAAAAAAACACGATAATTAAGGGAGATAATTCCTATAAGGTCAGTTGACTGAAATTGCTGGACAATACAGACAATGTAGAATATAGTAGATCTGCTCTTTAAAGTGAACAGGTGAAAATAATGGACATTTTTCAGTTTTATTAAACTTCACTCCTCCTTGAAGTATATTCTGCACAGTCAACAAAACCAACAGTGACCAATAGATATATAGAGATAGGGGGAATGTAGTGACTTTTACAAAACTATTGACGACAATAATAAATCATTAAAAGTAAGGTTACCATTGTCACTTGGAAAAGCTTGAAATCCATTAAAATGACCAGGGTCATCAGAGATATATTGAGCGTTGCTGACTTGTGGTAAAGTGGGTTGTGTCTGTAGAATATAATTATGGAAATATATAAACTATTTGGAAGTCCAGTGAGTTAAGATGATGGATAAAAAGCAAAGCAACACAAAAAAACCTAAAGAAAAAACTGTGTATTAAATACAATAAGTGTGGCTGTGTGGTAAGAAGTTTGATTCCTAAGTAAAGGGTTCCTGGTCCAGTCCCTTGGGCAAGTGTTTTCTACAATTGACTTGATGCTGACCAAAGTCTTGTGAGTACATTTGGTTGACAGAAACTGAAATAAACCTATTGTGTGTGTGTGTGTGTCCATGTTTGTCCATCACCACCACTAAGTACTTGACAATCAGTGTTAGTTTGTTTATTTCCCTGTAACCAAGTAGTTTGGCAATAGAGACCAATAGAATACTTACCAGTACTTGGGTTAATATATTTGACTAAAACACTTCAAGATGGTGCCCTAGCAATCCAATGATTGAAACAAGTGTTTTTTGTGGGTTTTTTTAACACTACTTAGTGTGCCTCTACTTAATTAATTATAGCTTGCCAAATCTTTGCACATATCAGCAACTGTACCTGTTGCCGTTCTATTATCAGAACAGCCTGTTCTTAGTGGCTATGAAGGACAACGTAGTTTTTGTAGTCATTGAAGTGCAACAGTGCCTAATAATACAGAAATACATGTGTGCAACAGTCGGTTGATGTTATTCATAGCCCAAAGGTTTGGTTTTCATATATATTGTTTATAAAGAAAATTTTTTTCCTCTTGAGACAACTTCTGCAGTATATATCTTTCATTGCCTGAGTGTAAATGAACATGTTAAATATGATTGTACACAAATGTATTTCATTCAATGCAACTTAGTGTGCATCCACTTAATTGGTTACAACTTGCACATTAACAAATGTACCATTCGCTGTCCTTATATAAGAACAACATGTTCTTAGTTGCAATAAAGGTGGTGAGCTGGCAGAATCATGACCACACTGGACATAATCCTTAGCAGCATTTCTTCTGACTTTATGTTCTGAATTCAAACGGCACTGGCGTCGACTTTTCCTTTCATCCTTTCAGGGTCGATAAAATAAGTACCTGACAGGTACTTATTTTATTGACTTACTCCCCACCCAATCAACTTACCCCTCACCAAAAAAAGAAAAAAAATTGTGGGCCTCATGTTGGAATTTGGAACCAATAAATAATAATTCTGTATCAACAACTGATGACACACAATGATACAGAAATGCATGCATCCTATGGTCTGATGATGTCATTCATAGCTCAAAGGTATGTTTTCCACAAATATAGTCTATAAAAAGAATTTTTTCCCTTGAGGCAATTTCTGCAGCATATATCTTTCCATGTTCAAGTGTTCATGAATATATTAAAGACGATTGTACACAACTACATACACAACTATGTGAACTGACTGTTGTCTTTGAAAGTTCATTTAAAAAACCCATAAAACATGTATTTATCATTGGATTCTATACAGGTTGACAAAACAATTTTAATGTGATATCTACATTTAAAGCATAAATTTAGAAGCATTGAAAAATATGTTCTCTATATGATGGCATAAAAGACAAATGGGCATGTTTGATGTACCCCAATTTCAGCAGCACATATTCAGGAAAAAAATGTCTTTAGTGCATAAAAGCTTATGGAAGGCCTAACTTCATACAAACAAACAGGGGAGATTTTTTGAGACATTTAATAAAAAAAAAAGTATGTGTTATAAACCAGCAAATATGTTATAATCCAGTAAATAAATCTTCTGTAAATGATGTATTTTGAATATCCATCCAGAGATAAATAAGCAGCTGGATTGTTATTTGAGATACATCATATGTAGAAGGTTTTAATGTAGTGGTTCTCAACCATTTTTTGACAATGGATACCTTTGATTCTTAGCTCCATGCCCCTGCATTTTGTCATAGAGTGAGGAGAACTGTTGCTATAATTTTGGTTGCCTGAAGTAAATCATTTATTATGTGGAAACTATAAAAAGGCAAAGATCTGAAACTTTAAATTTATTCACTGCTTATCATGAATCAGCTTACACCATAGCAGAATATATGCTACTAACCTGAGGTAGATGGGGATCTGTTGAGGTACCTGTTGAAAATTTGGGCATATTTTCCATATAAGAAGATTGCATGGCTAGTGTCTCTCTCAAAGAGTTAACTTCATCACGGAGTCTGTTCACTTCTGCATCATAAGATGACCCTCCTGGAAGAAAGAAAAAGATTCCTAAATCTTCCTTTACTGAAAATGTTAGGATCCTTAGTTTAAGGTCAGAATTAGGATGCAAAAAGATTGGTTAATTTAAATGTGAGCTACATAGGTTACATAGGTGTAACATGGCTACATGGTTAAGAAGCTTGCTTTCCAGCAATGTGGTGCTAGGTTCAGTCCCACTGCACACTACCATGGTCAAGTGCCTTCTATTATAACTCCAGGCTAGCCAAAGCTTTGTAAGTGCATTTGGTCAATGGAAACTAAAAGAAGCACACACACACACACACACGCACGCACACATGCGAGCGCGCGCGCACACACACACACACACAGAGTTGTGGAACATGACTGTCACTACATAAGTCTGATGATTGCATGAAAGCACTGGTTTATTTCAGTATTGTAAAAATTGTAAATAATAAAATGTGAAAATCAGATTAAGTTGGAACTTCATTGATTAATACATTCTTCTGTACACAATCATACAAACATTCATGAGCCAAAGGCTTATAAGAACAGCTTCTCAGATTCTGCAGTGTATATAGTCCTTCCTTTGATGGGACACTGGTCTGTAACAGGATTACTCATGTTTGCCAACTGAATGAACTGGAGCAACATGAAATGAAGTGTGTTGCTCAAGAATACAGTGCTTATATATTTATATGCACATATATATGTATGTGTGTTTGTACATAGATGCTTGCATACATACATACACACACACATGCACATGTGTACATATATATATACATACTTAAATACACACACACATGCGTACATACATATATACATTCACACACACACATACGCTCACATTCACACACACACATATGCTCACACTCACACACACACACACACACACACAGATGCTCAAACTCACACACACATACGTACATACATATATACATATACACACATACACTCACACATACATACATACATACATACATACATACATACATACATACATACATACGTACATATTGGGCAGAATGAACTTTTTCATACTTGCGTCTGGGTTTTGGCCGTAAAGTTGATCCAAGGCACCATTCAAGTTACTGATCTCATCTCGCTGTTGTTCCAGAATGTTATACAGATGGCTCAGTTCTTCTTCTTGACCAGCTGAAGGATTCCAAAAAGAAAAACAAATGGGTAGTCAGTTTTGGCAACTTCCTTCAGAAGAGGTGAACGCAGAATTAGTTGTTTAATACACTGACCACATGAAAGTATTGCGGCTTGATTGTGGTGTCTGACCAGTTACCTAGCGGTTAGGTTTCAAATCACCACCACACCTTTGGTTTTGTAAAGGTAGAGACACAGTGCTTAAATATATTTTTAGCTATGCAATTCCTGAGAAAAGGTGGGGACAATCATTGTTGGAAACACTTTTGATTATAGATCAGCTCTTACTGAGTTGACCAAATAGCATGGTGAGGAATAAACAACAACAACAGCAGCAGTAACAATATCAACAAAAAAAAGCATTAGTAAATAGCTTAAAATTCATTTATACACTGACCAATCATTTGTTCTGACATGTTAGCATTTTCCAGTTCTGACTGCAATTGTTTCTGGCGTTCATCAAGTAGTTTCTGGAGGTCATCAGCAGTTCTCCTGGCATTGTCCAGATCTTGAGAAATCACTTGGATACAAGCCTGTTGTTGTGCCTGGAGTGGGAGAAGAACATAATAGAGAGTATTCTAATTAGTGTTATGTTGATTTGATATCAAATAACTGTTTCTAATTTTGGTACAAGGACAGGAGTTTTTAGGGGAGTAGAGTGGAAGGGTGAGACAATAGCATTAACGTCCAATACTTAACACTGAAAGGGTGAAAGATAGATATGGCCTCAGCAGAAATTGAACCACCAGATTGTAAATATCACAAAATACTTGAAGTACTACAGCCATGAACTGACCCTAACCCACTACTCCCAAAGGATAAATGACAACTAATTCTGACCCTGGTAATATTTGATCTCAATATGGGGATATAATTGAGATAGTGAGCTGGCAGAATTGCCAGCATGCCAGGCAAAATACATCAATGACAATACAAAAGTGATAAGACTTGGGAGAAGATGGCTTTTTCTCAAGGTGGGATATTGAGGGAGAGATGAAAAAGCAGGGATCCAACTGAAAAGACAACCCAGAGTCAAGAACAGTGAAGAAATGTCATTGATGACCATTCCATAGAGTGTAGAATACCTATGCACAATGATGGCTAAACTGTACATACTGTAGAGTGTGTAGAATGCCTGTACATCATGATAACTAAATTGTGAATACCACACCATTTGTAGAATGCTTATATCATAGGTGTTAAGACCATATGAAGGCGGCACATGATTCAGTGGTTAGAGCGTTGGGCTCACAATCATGAGGTAATGAGTTCGATTCCTGGACTGGGCTGTGTGTTGTGTTCTTGAGCAAGACACTTTATTTCACGTTGCTCCAGTTCACTCAGCTGTAGAAATGAGTTGTGATGTCACTGGTACCAAGCTGTATCAGCCTTTGCCTTTGCTTTGGATAACATTGATGGCATGGAGAAGAGAGGCTGGTCTTCCATAAACAACCTTGGCTGGACTCGTGACTTGAAGGGGAACTGTCTTGGTGCAAACCCATGGTCATTCATGACAGAAGGGAGTCTTTACCCTTTACCCTATGTACATATAATGGTGTGGAGAGGGAGGCTGGTATGCATGGGCAACTGCTGGTCTTCCATAAACAACTTTGCCTAGTCTCATTTCTAGGAGGGGAAATTTCTAGGTGCAATCCCATGGTTATTCATGACTGAAGGAGCTCTTTACTTTTTAAGACTATTTACTCTACTTACTTTATGCAGATTGTTTTCCAAATGTTTCCCTTTTAATTCTTCAGAATATTGTTGTTGTTGTTGTTTGGCTTGAGATTCCCAGTGTGCAGCATGGGCTTCTGTGGCAGCGAGCTAGGGCAGGGAAAACAAGGATTGTCAAGAGGATCTTGAAAGTGTTATATACATTATACATGATGCATGCTTTGTTCACACACACACACACACACACACACACACATGTATGTATATATATTTCTTTATTGCCCACAAGGGGCTAAACATAGAGGGGACAAACAAGGACAGACAAAGGGATTAAGTCGATGACATCGATCCCAGTGCATAACTGGTCCTTAATTTATCGACCCCGAAAGGACGAAAGGCAAAGTCGACCTCGGCGGAATTTGAATTCACAACATAACGGCAGACGAAATACGGCTACGCATTTCGCCCAGCATGCTAACGTTTCTGCCAGCTCGCCGTGTATATATACATGTATGTATATATATTTATATCATATGAAATTAATAGATAACTTGGGAACAGGAATTATGCATTCAACTTCAGGCATAGACATGGTTGTGTGGTTAAAAAGCTTGCTTCCCAACCACTTGATCTTAGGTTCAGTCCCACTGTGTGAAACCTTTTACTATAGCCTTGGGGCTGACCAAATGCCTTGTGAGTGAATTTGGTAGCTGGAAACTGTGTGGAAGCTCACCACATACACACGTGTGAGTGTGTGTGTGTATGTGTAAGTACTGGTGATGATGCCACATAAAAAGCACCCAGTACAATGTGTAAAATGGTTGGTGTTAAGAAGGGCATCCAACTGCAGAAACCAACCCAAAACAAACTATGGAACCTGGTGTGACCCCTGACCTTGCCAGCTCCAGTCAAGCCTGCAATCCATACCAACAGGGAAAATGGACGTTAAATGATGATGATGATGATGATGATATTGTATGTGTGTGTGTGTTTATGTTTATGTTTGGCCTCACCACTGCTTGACTACCATTGTTGATTTGTTTACATCCCCATAACTTAGCAGTTTGGCAAAAGAGACCAGACTTGCAAAAAAACATAAGTATTGAGGTCAAGTTATTCAAGTAAAAACTCTTCAGTGCTGTATCTCAGAAATGGCTGCAATCCAATGACTGAAACAAGTAAAAGATAAAAGGTAAAATGGAATAAATTATTTTTCTGTGAGAAAAAAGAGTAGGAGGAAAAAATCCTTTCTGGAATCTATTAGAGATTTTCTTCTTCCTCACAGATAACAAATTGATTCCAGATTGTAAAATTTTTGTAATTTGTTACTATGCAATTAAGACTAATTAAAAACATCAGCAAATCTATGAAATATTGCACTGTACTTTAAATTTCCATTCAGCTTGGTTTTATTGCCAAGCATGAAAAAGGATGTTGAGGAAGATGGAGGAGGTGGTGGTGGTGGTGGTGGAGATAGCAAGGATGGTGGTGATGTTGTCAGTGCTGGTTGAGATGCTGGTGTGGTAATGGTTGAGGTTGAAATAATCAAGGTGGTAATGGTGATGGTCATGATTGTACTGATGGTAATGATGGTGACAAAAATGACGATGCTAATTGTAACGACAATGATGATGATGATTGTGATACACAGCAATAAACTTCAGAAACTTCAATAAACCATTTACAAGTAGTTCTTGTGTTTCCAAAGTTACAAGCAGGTGACATTAAATTATGAAGTAAAACATACACACACACATACATCTATAATAATAAAAAAAAGAAAATGCAAAGATGTTCTATCATCCCCTTGGGGTATTTGAACACTACACCTGCTGTAGACCATAAAAATGTGCTAACCACTGCATCAAAGCAACATCACAATCCTTGATTGCCTTAATGATTATTGCACAGGAAGCAAATATATTTGGTTTCGTGCACATGCACTTGAGACACAGGAAGCAAATTAACTCGTTTTTGATGGTGGGGTACTTTCTGGAATTCTCCACATTTCATATGACGTAGTAAGCACATTATATTTTTACTGGCCCATAGAAAGAGGTTGTGAGAACTGATTTGCATGTTAATAGCATGTTACATCACCAGCAAAAATTTAATCAATACAGTGAGGGTTTAATTAAGTGGCTACAATAACATATTAGTGACCTGGTATAGTATCATATATATATATATATATAATATATATATATACTACATGTGAAGAAGACAGGAAAAAGTTACAACATACCTGTTGAATATACTCCTCTTCCTTACCAAGCATTCGTCTCTTAGATCCACCAGTTCTCTTTGAAGTTCCTCAAACAATCGTTTTTCTTCACTGTTCATGCTTCCTTCACTGTTATCCGGAGACTCGTAGACAACACTTTTACTGAATGCTTTCTGTTTCTCCTAAGCAACACAGATAATAATAATAATAATAATAATAATCATCCTTTCTAATTCTGGCACAAGGCCTGCAATGCTGGGAGAAGAGACTAGTTGATCACATCCACCCAAGTAATTAACTTCTATTTATTTTAAAGATCCTAAAAAGACAAAAGGCAATGTTTGCCTTGGCAGAATTTGAACTCAGAACATAAAGCTTGAACAAATGTCAGTAAGCATTTTTTTCCAATACAATAACAATTCTGACACCACCTCCATTAATAAAAAAAAAGTAACAACAACAACAATAATAATAATGATGATGATGATGATGATGATGATGATGATGATAATAATAATAATAATAATAATAATAATAATAAATGATAATAAAAGACAAAAAAAGAGACCTGCAGTGAGTGAGAAAAATATTGACTTCAAAGGTCAATGCCAGAAACATAATTTCAGCAATAAACTCGCACGCAGTCACAGTCGTTCGTTATGGCACTGGACTCCTGAAGTGGACAGAAGAAGAGCTAAAGGAGATGAACAAGAAGTCAGGAAAGCTCCTAACGATGCATGGAGCCCATCATCCACGTGCAGATACTGATCGGCTATACATGAAGAGAGTAAATGGAGGAAGGGGACTGATAAGTGTAGAAGACTGCGTGTGTATCGAACTCAAGAGCTTAATGAGATACCTAACCCAAAGTAGGGAAACCTTGCTAGTGCCAGTTAGGAATGAGGGAGTATTGAGAGCTGAGAAAATGGGGAAAACAAAGGAAGAAGTACAAAAAGGACATGAAAAAGAATTACGCAAGAAGGGTCAATGCAATTAACTCCAGGTAGCCACAACAGAAGTTGCTGGAAAAAATAGGGGGGATTGGCTGATGAAAGGAACCCTAAAAAGAGAGACTGAAAGTACTATACTGGCATTGCAGGACCAAACTTTGGCTATGAACTCCAGTTTTCATGACACAAAATGTGACATTTTTGCCAGCTGAGTGAACTGGTGTAATGTGGAATAAAGTGAATTGCTCAAGAGAACAATATACTGCCAAGAATTGAACTCAGAACCTTATGATTGTGAAGTGAATGCCCTAACCACTAAGCTAACCCAACTGTTTTAAAAAGTAAGAAGGGTACATTGGATGATGTAGTTTTAGAAAACTACATTAGAAAAAAAAGATTAAATAGTCGAGACTAGAATGCCTTTGATCAAAGATCCACCGAAGCAGAACTAACCTAGGGTTATAGAATAACAACATATCAGATGATAAAGGCATTAGAGGAGATTGGAATTCTCACCAATTTCAGTAGTGTTTCAGCATCGGCCAATTCTTTTTGCAGTTTCTGAAGTTCTTCTTTCAAATCTCTCACTTTTTTCTCACTGGCAATCTTGGCATTTAAGATATCTTCCTGAAAATAAACATCTTTTATGAGATCTGATGGTAAATAATAATAATTTCTTTTATTGGCCACAAGGCCCAAGACGTGGAGGTCAATATTGAAGGATGAGCTACAGCACAAAAAAAAAAAAAATTTACAAAAACAAAAACATAGATATATATGACCCATTGAGATAAGTGAAAATCAAATCAAATCAAAATCAAAATCAAAATCAAACCAAATCAAATCAGATATCAGAAAGCAGAACCAAAATCGAAGTCGATCAACATCAATGGAAATTGCAGCTGTGGTTAAGCGAACCATCCAATCGTGGCCGTTGCCAGCGCCACCCCAACTGGCCTCCGTGCCGGTGGCACGTAAAAGCACCATCCGTTCGTGTCCGTTGCCAGCCTCGCCTGGCCCCCGTGCTGGTGGCATGTAAAAGCACCATCCGTTCGTGGCCGTTTGCCAGCTCCATCTGGCACCTGTGCGGGTGGCACGTAAAAAGCACCCACTACACTCACGGAGTGGTTGGCGTTAGGAAGGGCATCCAGCCATAGAAACACTGCCAGATCAGACTGGGCCTGATGCAGCCTTCTGGCTTCACAGACCCCAGTTGAACCGTCCAACCCATGCTAGCATGGAAAGCGGATGCTAAATGATGATGATGATGATGATGATGATATCTATGTGTGTATGTCTTGGTGTCTGTGTTTGTTCCCACATCATCACTTGACAAACGCTGTTGGTGTGTTACATTTCCATAACTTAGCAGCTTGGCAAAAAGGACTGATAGAATAAGTTCTAGGCTTAAGAAATAAGTCCTGGGCTCGATTTGTTTGACTAAAACTCTTCATGGCTTTGATTGACTAAAAGCCTCCAGCATGGCCACAGTCAAATGACTGAAGAAAGTAAAAGAAAAAAGAATTATTGTTTATATTTTGAATTACATGTATATGGGGGCACCAAATTCTATTAAGTACTTAAAACTTCTATGGGTCTTAATCTGGCCCTGCACATATACATATATGTACAATAAACTTTTTCCAGTTTCCATCTACCAAATCTACTTTCAGGGCTTTCGCCAGCCTGGAGCTATAGTGAAAGACATTTTGCCTGTGGTACTACACAATGGGATTGAACCCAAAATGGTTGGGAAGCAAGCTTCTTAAACACACAACCATACCTGAAGTTAATGCGAGTATTGAGAGCATTAGTATTGTACTCTTTTATCTTCTTAAAATGTTTTCATCTCAAATGATAAACATAAATATATGTTGTTTGCATGTGGATGACATTTTCATTCTTGAAATCATTAATGCAACAGCCTTTTGAATTTTATAGAAATGCTCTTTTGAGATTTCTTACTGTTTTTCTCAGTGTTTTCAATTCGTATAAAACCAAGTACATAAATAGAAGTGTATAAATAAAATGTATTTTGTTTACATTTGACATGCTCAAATATATTTCGTTTACATTTAAAGTGTATGAATATATTTTATTTGCATTTGAAGTGTGTAAATATATCTTGTTTGCATACGAAGTGCATCTTTCAAATCTTTCTCTTATCTTTTACTAGTTTTAGTCATAGGACAGTGGCCATACTAGAGCACAGCCCTGAAGGGTTTAAAAATCAACAAAACTGACCACGACACATGTTTTTAAGTCAAGTACTTATTTCAGTGGTCTCTTTCACTGAATTGATGAAGTTATGGGGAACATAAACAAATCCACATCAGTTGTCAAAGGGGATACAAGCTCAAACACAGATACACGTTGGCTGTGTGGTAAGAAGTTTGCTTCCCAACCACATGGTTCCGGGTTCAGTTCCATTGTGCAGTACCTTGGCTAAGTGTCTTCTACTATAGCCTCAGGCTGACCAAAAGCCTTATGAGTGGGCCTGGTAGATGGAAACTGAAAGAAGCTTGTCATATATATATTTGTGTGTGTGTCTTTGTATCTGTGTTTGTCCCTCACCACTTCTTGACAACCAATGCTGGTGTGGTTACATCTCCTTTGACTTAGCAGTTCAACAAAAGATATCAATAGAATAAGTACCAGGCTTGAGAAAAAAGTACTGGGGGTTGATTCATTCAACTGAAACTTGTAGTTCCTCATATAGACGAGTAGTGAACTACAACTGCCAAAATGTATTCTAATAGAAATAAATGAAACAGATTTAAAAAATGAGGTATCTTTTGACAAGTCACCTGACGAGTCATATCTGCACCTGTGAAGCACCACAACTTGTTTGCACAGCATCTCACCCATTTTCTTTCTATCATATTTTACATATGCAATGTGTGTGCGTGTGTGTGTATTTATATAGGTTTGTATGCATTTATATATATTCCCTGTAACTATTTGTTAATCCAAACCTGTACTTTACCAATGCTTTCGGTGGGGGACAGAAGGAGGTGGGAGAGTGGGCGGGGGTGGGTCAGAAACATCTTGTTTAAGTATTTTGAACTACAATATCAATAGGTAAATTGATGGTCTACACTTCTGCAGGTACATAGAAAATAAAAGAACCATTGAAATTAATACATTGCTCTCAACTCTGACATCTACATCTTCTCCGATATAATCGACCATATCCTCTTCCAAGGTTGTGGTCTTGTGCCTATATTAGAAATCATTATTTCGTTGAATGAGTAAAATGTCAGACCTAACCTCAAGTCATTTTATTGCACCTTTACACTCTAAGCTCAATTCCCACCAGGACTCAACTTTGCCTTTCATCTTTCCTAGACTGATAAATTAATTACTCGTCACTACAGTGGCATTGTTCCTATGTTAGAAAGCATCACTCAGTCAAATCATCTGATATAAAATTTTCAAGAATATGACACAAGAGAGAGAGGTGGGGGAGGGGATAGAGAGAGGGAGACAGAGTGAAGGAAAGAGAGAGAGAAGAGAGAGAGAGAGAGAGAGAAAGAGAAGAGAGCTATCATCCATATAAATAAAAAGTTAAAGAGAATTTCTAATATGTATAACCTAACCAGGAAATGATCCGTTGTAATACTATGGCATTCTAGATAGTATATTTATTAATAACAACCTGTAGCTTTAAGCAGCATTATTAATGGCTGACTCTTGCAATTAATGTAACAACAGCGACGCAAAGGGAATAATTGTCGTTTAGAAAATTGCCAGATAGAACTGTCATTGAGACAAGGCTTTTAAGTGCTTTTCCATTAAATAGTATGCTGTAATATAATATTACTAGCACAGTCAGTATTGTTGCAAAATAATGAGTTTTATCAAAGATGGAAAATGGCCATCCATTCAAAAACAATGGAAGAGACTATTGATAAATTTCTTACCTAAAGACTTTGCACTTTTTATTTAACAGAAAAATATCACAATAGTTCGTAAATATGATGCTCGTTTTTATGTCAATAAAACTGTTAGATTAACTGAAGATTCATGTACCTACAACTTTGTTTCTTCATAACTTTCTGATAAAACATATATATATGCATATATATATATATATATGCATATATATATATATATATATTAGAAGAAATGAGGTACTCAGAAGATCGGATGGTTTATATTTACAGATATTTATTTGTATATTACATTTTTTATATATCATATAACTTAGATCATGTATTAGCGCTTTCTCCCATTCTAGTGGGGTTTTCTGATTTGAAAACCCGACTAGAATGGGAAAAGCGCTAATACATGATCTAAGTTATATGATATATAAAAAATGTAATATACAAATAAATATCTGTAAATATAAACCATCCGATCTTCTGAGTACCTCATTTCTTCTAATAAATAATACCTGTAAATCATCTCCAAACCTTCCAATATATATATATATATATATGTGTGTGTGTGTGTGTGTGTGTGTGTGTGTGTGTACACACATATATGTGTATATGCAAGTGAGTCGAACATGATCTATATAAACCACTTTAAAATGGAAAAGCAATATTTAGGGATTTCTTTCAAAAAGATATACCAATATCCAGGAACGGTCTTGACTTAGAGATGCTAATTCAGAAAACTAAATTCTTGATAAGAAAAATGCGTTGGAGGAAACTTTCATTTCGATAACAGATCCAATAAAAAGAAAATTAATTTAAAAGATTTTAGATTATAAAATGTTAAATCTTATAAACTCTCAGCTTATAACTCACTTCTTGATAGCGTGAAAGAGGATTTATTGAATTTTAATATCGAATATCAAGTTAAAAAATATAAGACGATTTCCAAAAGAATCTCTTCAAAAGAATTTCTCATAGGCATGGTTGGGTGGTTAAGAAACTTGCTTTGCAACGTCAACTCGAGTTCAGTCCCACTGCATGGCACTTAGTCTTCTACTATAGCCTTGAGCTGGCTAATGCCTTGTAAGTGAATTTGGTTCATGCAAACAGTGTGGAAGCTCATCATATATATATCTTTTTCAACTTTTACTTGTTACAGTTATTAGACTATGGCTATGCTGGGGCAATGCATTGGAAAATTTTTTTTAGTCAAATGAATTGACCCCAGTGCCTATTTTTTAAAGCCTGGCACTTACTTTATCAGTTTCTTTTACTGAACTGCTATGTTACAGGGACGTAAACACAGATGCAAAGACACAATGACACACACACACATATATACATATAACAGGCTCTTTTTTGTTGCAGCATGGAAGGTGTTTATAAGCCATTTAAAACACACAAAAACCGTTAGATTTAAATTTAATTTGCCAAAATATTTTCTTTTAGTTTCTGTCTTATTAAATCCACTCACAAGGCTTTGGTCAGCTTGAGGCTACAGCAGAAGATACTTGCCCAAAGGTACCATGCAGTGAGACTGAACCTGGGGCCATGTGGTTGGGAAGCAAGCTTCTTACTGCACAGCTACGCCTGCAGATGTCTATTTATCTATATAATTAATATAGTATATTAATATATATATATATATATATATATATATTATATATATATATATATATATATATATATATATACGCCTGTGTGTGTATCAATATTTAGTAGAAGTAACAGAGTAAATATTGATAAAATATGTTAAATATTAATAAAAAAAATATACATATACTCATATTTTGAGTTATATTATTCTTGCTTGCATCACCATACTTATACAAACAAACATACATACATACAAATTACAAGTTCAGGTTTATACATATATTTACTGGGGTACTGGGATATGTAACACACTGCCTAAATATCAATCTTGAGAAATTAGGCTTCTCAAAACCAGAAAGGAGAAAGCTGATTCAAAGACTACAGATCCAAGCTATCACTGGAATGTAAAAATCTGTAAAATTTTCCAGAAGTTTATCATTTAAGTATATATGAGAATGTCTAGATATGCAACTGTATGCACGAGAATACAATAAAACAAAACATTCAAATCTGCACATATACATACAAAAATACCCTGTTGATGTTGAAACTCCAATGAAGAAGACTTGGATCTAGATTAGAAACCAATTCTTTCTCTATTGGCAAGAAATCTTGAAATTAAACTGAATAATGACATACATATATACGTACGTATATATATGTATATACCAACTACTCTCTATTTGAATCAGAAAGACTTAGAAAGCCCTTAATTTTTTAAAGAATTGTAACTTAGCTATTACAATTGAGAAAAATAGAGAAACTGTAAACTTTCTTGGTGTATTTTTAAAAATTTGAATTCTGGTTTTATTATCCCTATTATAACTTAATGAGGCTCTCCATCATCATACCAATAATAAAAAAATCCAATCATCTTAGATCCATAATATATAGTTTAGTTAGAAATATCTCTTTTGGAATGTCAAATATTTTATCTTAATGAAAGATGAAAGATGAAAGAATTTTTAATGTTATCACAAAAAAAAAAAAGTGAAATTTTGGAAAATATTTTTTTTCTTCAGAATCGTAATTTTGAAAAAGGTGTGAACAAAAAGTGGTGGTGATTGAGAGGGTAGAATTTAAATTTTGAAAAGATTTTTATTAATATATTTATTTTGCAAAATCGTAATCGTCGCGGTTGAACACAAGAATCCAAAGAAATTTTTGGAAGTAAAAATAGATGAATGTTTTAGGTGCCAGTTGAACAGGTTCGACATTGCAGAATAGTGCCTACATTTCCATTTTAATTTTGAGATCACAAAGCGGGGGGAAAATGTCTGTTTTATTTCTAAGTAGGAAAATTCACCACGAATCAAATTGAAAATACAAATAAACTAATGCCCTTTAACCCGTTCCAATGCCAAAACCAGACAAACAAACAAACTTTTCGCATTTCAGATTTATAGATATTGATGAATGGCCGCCATGAAACTGCGATGACATTAATATCCCCAGTTGAAAATCATTTTCTTTACACTTACATAAATTTCGTAAATTTTAGAAGTGGAATAGGATATCGAGACTTTCACTCTTTTCTATCAGCATAACTAAAACGAAATTACTTTCAATTACGAATCAAAATTAAAGTGCCGTTTCAACTTGCTCGCAAGAACGCCATAAAACGAGCAAATAACAAGCCTCTGCATGGTCAATCGACATGCTAGAAATAGCAGAAAATTTCATGTCACAATCTTAGTTTTACAAACAAACGAATATATTAGATAATGCACTCCGAGATACATTATAACTCGTCCGTCACTCCAAATCCCCAAATAAATAAATAAAAAAGACAGCGTAGTTACAGCTAACCTAAGGTTAAGAAAAAAGTAAGTCTAGTAACAGCATCCATTCATGGATGTCTTGAACGAAGTCGACTTTCTTTTTAATACTTGCGAGCTCGCAGACTCGTTAGTACGTTGGGCAAGTTACTTAACGGCATTTCACCCTTCTTTACGTTCTGAGTTCAAATGCCGCTGAGGTCAACTTTGCCTTTCACCCATTCGGGGTCGATGTAATCGACTTGACCCTTCCTTGAAATTGCTTGCCTTGTACCAAAATTTGCAACCAATATTTGGACCATGTCTTCTTGCTGGGAATAATCCCAGCACTTCTTTCTTGGCCACGTCACGAAAGAAAGGTAATTAACGAATGTGTTGCTAGCTTACAGGGATGGGTCCGAGACCTAGATTGGTTTTATAGTACCCCCAACACGATCAAACAGATGCAGGTGCTCTTATGTGGTTGTTCGGCCTGCTAGCAATAGCAGTCAAATTTTCTTCCAATCGTACTATGGAAAATACGTATTAGACTAGCAGTTCTTAAACTGATAAAATACCAGGCTCAGCCTTCTAAATATTAATCGAGACTTTTAGTCATCTTTTTCCTTTTTATTAATGAGAAGGGTTTGTATCCAAATCGTCGTTCTTTCGACAGAATTTTGGAATAGCTATCTCATGAAGGAAGGAAAGGGCATCTCGTTGAAGGAGGAGCAATAACCTAAAAACAAAGATAAAGAAGAATAATGGACGAAGAAAATCCTTTCACAGTGGTGATTCCCATTGCATAAAACACAGAAGTATTAAAAAGAAAGGAAAGAAACGACCGCCCACTTTCGTGCACATTTCCTTCTCCATGAAATAGTAATATGCTATTCCGATGTTGGCCCTCCTTTCCTCGCCATGTCGTTAGACAAGTTTAGAAGTTAAAAACTAACATAATTTTTATTAAACATGATAATTTGCCCACCATTAACCCTCGTTTCAATCATCACAGACCCCGCCTTCTATGAGAAGTACTGCATTAGACACTGAAGTCTTTGACAAAAAGACGTTTCCTTTTTAGAGTTGTAAACTCTTCTCAGTTTAAATATGTTCAATCAAAGTTAAAGATCAACAACACAAACTGTTAACTCAATGAGCAATAGTGACAACTCGCTGTGGAGGGCTTATCAGCTAGAAATAGCTGCTTACTTTCCCTCAGATCACAATCTGCTGGTCTTTTATTTTTTTTAACAAAAGGAAGGACATTTATAATCTTAGATACATGCGCTTGAAGTAAAAGAAAAGCTAAAACGATATACAATATGACCATATAAGGAACACAAAAGTGTTCCATATTGACCATATTAGGAACACAAGAACCCATAATAAATTTTTAATATATGTATTTTGACGAAGATCATCGGTTTAATGTATCACGTGGTATTAATTAAGTGTTCTCATTGGTCAATTTCGTTCAATTTTGTTTAATTTATTCTTCAGATTCGTTTTGGAGAAGATCTGATGGAAGCAATGCTGGGTTAAATTACAGCAAGTTAATGATTCCAGACAAAAAAAAGTTTCACATACACAAACAGAAAAGATAAATAAACATTGTCGAGAAGGTCAGGTAGGTGAGATTATATTTTTTTGTTCGTTTCTTTCGAATTAAAATAATGTTTCCCGTTTCAGTGTAGTCATAGAGGAGGTCGAATAAACTGTCGTCTGCTAAGCTAGATTTCGGAGAAAATTAGTAAAATTCACTGAACAAGCCTAAAGATTAACAGGAAACCAGTTATAATTAAAAATCATTAACTATTTAAGTTATTTTAATATATTTTGTTTTATGCCATACATTTTGTGAAGTGATATCGTCGCTGGTTACAGATTTTGAACGGATCAATTTTGTTCATACACTGCTTTTCATGATGATAGGTGTGACAAGGGATTGTCTGTGAAATTTGGTCGGAGCAAATATCACACAAGGTATTTTCGTTCCAAATTATTGACTTATCGGTTTTTCTTGCTGATATCCGTCAATGAAAAATATATACATACATACATACGTATCTCTCTCTCTCTCTCTCTCTCTATATATATATATATATATATATATATATATATGTGTGTGTGTGTGTGTGTGTATCTATATCTATCTATCTATACATACATAAATAGATATTGATATATATGTATGTATATATACAGCAAGACACCTGTTTTTGTCTCTCTGCCTCACTATAATCTTTCATCATCTGGCACAAGATCACCTCCTCCAATACCCCCTTGCCTCTCAAAAGAGTTGTTTTCTTTTTCTTTCTTTTTTTGCCTTACAAGTACTTGGTGACCCTGTTAGTGCAGGGGCCACTTAAAAGTACCCAATCCTCACTTGACTCAACAGGTCTCCTCAAGCACAGCAGGTCGCCCTACAATCCAAGGTAAGCACAGCAGGCCGTCCTGCGATCCAAGGTACTTTGGATGGGCTGGGGCTTCTATGTGAAGCTGGTGCAAGAAACAGCCATGAACTCACGTTATTTGTCGGGTCTTCGCAGTCACAGCATATCTCCAGATGTTTCAATTGTCATTGCCTCTGTGAAGCCCAATGTTTGAAGGTCATGATTGACCACCACATCCCATGTCTTCCTGGGTCTACCTCTACCCCGGATTCCTTCAACTGTTCGGGAGTGGCACTTCTTCACACATCTCTCCTCATCCATCTGTAGTACATGACCATACCAGCGCAAACGTCTCTCTTGCCCACCACATCCAATGCTTCTTATGTCCAGCATTTCTATCAGGGCGCTTACACTCTGCTGTGGGTGCACACTGACATTACAAATCCAACAGATCATGCTAACTTCATTTCTTTCAAGCCTACGCATGTTCTCTGCAGCCACAGCCCATGTTTCACTACTGTGAAGCATGGCAGTTTGCACACATGCGTCATACAATTTACCTTTCACTCTGAGCAAGAGACCTTTTGTCACTAGTAGGGGTAGAAGCTTTCTAAACTTTGCCCAGGTTATTCGTATTCTAGTGGTGACACTCTCTGAGCATCCACCTCCACTACTAACTTGGTCACCTAGGTAGTGGAAACTATCAACTACTTCTAGTTTCTCCCCCTTCTAGTTTCGCACACACACACACACATATACACACATATATACGCACATATATACACACATATATACATACATATATATCCACATACAATCGAAATCGCAATCAAATTCGATGACTGGCATCCACGCTAGTGGAGCGCTAGGAGTACCATATGAGCGTGATCGTTGCCAGAGCAAGAAGCTGGCCTTCGTGCCGGTGGCACGTAAAAGATACCATTCGAGCGTGATCGTTACCTGTGTCGCCTCACTGACACTTGTGCTGGTGGCACATGAAAAAGCATTTGAGCGAGGTTGTTGTCAGTACCACTGGACTGGCTCCTGTGCAGGTGGCACATAAAAAGCACCATTTGAGCGTGGCCTTTGCCAGTACCGCCTGACTGGCCCTCGTGCCGGTGGGACATAAAAGCACCCACTACACTCTCAGAGTGGTTGGCATTAGGAAGGGCATCCAGCTGTAGAAACTCTGCCAGATCAGATTGGAGTCTGGTGCAGCCATCTGGTTTGCCAAACCTCAGTCAAATCGTCCAACCCATGCTAGCATGGAAAGCGGACATTAAACGATGATGATGATGACATACATACATACATACATACATACATACATACATACATTCATGCATACATACACGAGGGTGGAGGTGCATGGTTTAGTGGTTAGGGTGTTGGACTCATGAGTGTAAGATTGGTTCTGATTCCAGGACCAGGCGATGCGTTGTGCTCTTGATTTCATGTTGCTCCAGTCCACTCAGCTGGCAAAAATGAGTAATCCTGCAATGGACTGGTGTCCCATCCTGTTGGGGAATATATGAAACTGGGACCAGCTCTTATGAGTTGGTATGGCTTGAAAAGGTAACTTATTAACTTTACATACATATGACAAATTTTTTTCAAAAATGTAATCTAAGAAAACTGGTAAGTATCAGTGTTGGAAAAAACTGTATTCACTGGTATAAAAGTAAAATTTTTTAAATCAGTATACAGTTGCTAATGCAAAATTGGGCCATCTCAGGCATAAGTCTTGTGTAAGGATAAGAGGAAAGAGGAGTCCTCAGATGATGAAGATAAACCAAAGCAGAAAGAGGTAAGAATTGACAGACTATTTTGTAAAAAAAATAATTAAAAAACAATTAAAAAATAATAAATATGGCAGTATGCTATGTTTGGTGGGAGATTTGACTACTGTTTCATATTGATTCTCTTGTTGCTTCATGAAATGTTTGATTTTTCTACAATTGTCATCTTATAACTTATGTAACACTGTTCATGATCAAATGTTATTTTGTCTTTTATTATATAATTCCATTCTTGCTAGAAATATAACTTGACCCTAGTGTTTGATTGGTACTTTGTAAATAAAAATATATTTGATGATTATGAAAAGTAGTTATAAAAAATTCTTTTGATGTGTCCGTTTTGTCAGAAACATGTAATATAAATGCTTTGTCATCTCATTCATGAATGTTCTCAAAAAGGGAACAAATGATAAACTCTTACCGCCTTTGTCTAGCCTACCTTTGATTTCCTTATTACAGGAATGTTCTGGGAGACAGTTGAGGGAGGTGAAGAATGTTGCTTTGGTTATCTAATTATATCTCAGTGATTGTGTACCATTATTAATATTTAGCGTTGAAATATTTTTTTGTCTTCTTAATCAATTGATTACAATCAAAGTATATTGATAGCTCATTTTTGAATACCCGTACCATTATTCTTTCAGCTAATATATAATCACCAAATTGTTAGATGCTACTCTTTTGGTTATTTGTCTGCTTGTTTGGTGGATTGCTTGAATGTCTGTTTTGTATCTCAAACTACTGTACTTTGGTAGTACAAATTTTTATCAATGTGTAGCATTGTACAGCTTTATCCGGTTACAGTTGTAGTCCTATGTGATCCTTTAAGTGGAAAGTTTTATTTAACTGTCAGGTGATACCATTACATTAAACTAGTTATCATCTTAATAAGATGCAATCATATGTAAGCTATAAAAAGTATGCAATGATATTATCATAATAATGACATTCACATCTAAAAATTTCATTATTTGAGAACTGTGTCTAACATCATTTCTTATGTTTATTACTGTATTAGTCATTAAATTATATGCAGCTATATTCAACAGGCAATTTACCAACAATTCAAAATTCAAACTGAGAGGATATAAATATATATGTGTGTTTAAAATGGGAGACAAAAAGAAATTAAAAGGAAAAGAAATCATCAGTTGTTGCTGAAAGAATTTGTAATATACAATGACTATTGCAGTGAAATATAAGCAAAACCCTTAGAAATTCCAAGCAGTGGAAAGTATTAAGTCTGTGATAACAATATTAATAGTTAAAATATATAGGTCATTGTTAGTACATTACGCTGACAGAAGCTGTGGACTGTAAAAGATTTATAGGAAATAAAAAGAAGTGGAGAGGGCTATGAATGCCCAGTTGGTAGTTAAGCTATATGGGACTCATGGAGAAACAAAACCACTTATAAACTCATCAAGGCTCAATTCTTTATTGAAACATAAACTTATAATGACAACAACAATAACAGGAAAAGTTTAAAAAATACATGTCACTAACCTGTTTCAGATCATGTGTCTTCTTTTCCATCAGTAGTTTATTCATTTCTTTCAGTTTTTCATTTAATGCTCGATTCTGTTCCTTTGCCTGAAAACAGAATTTGTCATGTAGTTTAGCTCTGTCTTGCTTGGAAGTTATATTATCAGTTGTTGTTGTTAAGAAACATCACATTAAAGCTCATTTGGCCTTTGAAAAAACACATCAAAATGAACTGGCAACATATTGGGAAAACATAGGTCTGTTGAAACTAAGATTGAGCTTTCCAGCAGAAATTCACTCAGCAAGGTTTGGAGAAAGAATGACACAGAATACGCATCAAAGAATACTATTCCTACAGTCAAATTCAGAGGCAGATCAGTAATGGTATGGGTTTGTTTTTGCTCTTCAGGTGTTGGAAGAATGGAACTAATCGAAGGAGCAATGGATGATGAAAAATATAGGGGAATTTTAGAGAGATGTTTAATACCTAGCTTGGAACAAGGATGGGCCTTTCCACAGGATGACAATTCAAAGCACATAGCAAAGCTGACTAAGAGTTGGCTGAAAATAAATGGGATTAATATTCTGAAATGGCTAAGTCAATCTCCAGACCTTAATCCAATTGAAAATTTGTGGAAAGAATAGAAACTAAGAGTTCAAAAAAGAAACCTGCGGAACTTAAAAGAATTGAAAAGAATTTGTGTAAAGGAATGAAGGAAAATAAGCCCTACCTCATGTAAAAAGTATTTAGGAGACTATTCAAAGCACCTGCAAGCTCTTATCATCAACTAGGGTTATGCAATTAAATATTGATTTGATTGCACAAATGTGTTGTAAATTTTTGCAATTTGAATTTCAACTTATTTCCATTTAAAATTTCTTCTGTTCGTTATTATGTAATTCTGATTGTTGTGTTGAATTTATTACAAAAAACTTCATAAATGGTGGAAATTTCATTAACCTGCATTAACTCAATATATGTAAACTTAGATTTTTGACTGTGTGTTGCAAACTTTTGCAGGTCATTTAGCTAAATTAGGACACAGCTTAGTTATGAGAACCATAACTCAGAGATGAACCATATTAAATATATGTCATTAGTATTGATTTCTTATAGAGGCAAAATACCTCAGATTTACAAGGAATGAAAATATGATATTAATGCATTTCTCAAAGTAATTAACAGTATAAGTTGCTACAACTATGATTTAAACCCAGATTGCAGACTTAACACATTAGCAGCTGATAGACATTTCTTATTGATATTATGGCTGAAATAGTTCATTCTCTGGCTACAACATACTCTCACTGCTAGAAAGTGTTATTAAAACTAGGTTACTTCACTATTGTTCATTTTGAATTTTTTCAAACTGAGTAATAAATTACCATGCATGCTGCAACCACCATAGCCAGTCTAGCAAATAATCTTGTGCAGTAAATTATTAAATCTGCTACCTAGAATAATTGATATAATTTTTAGCTTGAGATAATCTCAAAGTGAAGTTTCCCCATTGTTAAATATCCTCTCTTACTTCCTTCTCTGAACATCTAAATATTGTCAAAAATAAATTGTAAGAAAAAATTGATTGAATTTTACTCAACCTTTCTTTCATTCTCTTTTCTTTCATCTAGTTCTTTCTTCATTTGGTTCATTTTATCTTGCAATCCTTTCTGTAAGTCTTGAAAGATTTGTCCGACAAAGTCTTTGTTATCCTCTGGCTCAATGACATGCTGTTCAAAGAAGATAAGAGCAGAGATGAAAAGACACTACTCAATGTGTGCATTGTGTGGGTGGATGTGTGTTTTTTGTGTGTTGTATGCAAGTTGTCAGTACATTTTGTGAGTGAGTGTACTGTGTGCATAATATTCATGTACTGTAAATTATTGTGTATGAATTTTCTAAGTTTTTGCCTGTGTAATGCATATATATGTAAGTATATGTCTATTTTATGAGTGTGTTGTGTATGTAAGCATGTGCACATGCACAAGTACTCCATCCCTTGCACATTCCAACTTTACTTTCTTCTTCTTTTACTAATTTCACTCATTAAACTGCAGCCTTGCTGCTACTGCTATCAAGGGTTTAATTCATTATATCAACTTCATTGGTTATTTCAGTTAGGTAGTTATATTATCACTCACAATTGAATATTAAGGGATGTAACTCAAGACACATATATACACAACAACTCATATATATGCAGACTCACAAACGCACGTATGATTCCTAATATAGGGACAAGGCCAGAAACTTTTGAAGAATAAAACTGTTGATTATATTGGCTCCATTACTTGGCTAGCACTTTATTTTATTGATCCCAGAAGGATGAAAGGCAAAATTGACCTCACTGGCTTTGAACTCAGAATGTAAAGAACCAGAGAAATGCTGCAAGACATTTTGTCTTACACACTCCCCCCTCTCTCTCTACACCCACACATGTGTGTGTGCGTGTGTGCATATATGCATGTATATATGTATGTACACACACACACACTTACACACACATGTTTACACACTTAGGATGGTCTTTCACATAATTTCTGTTTACAAAATTCCATTCACAAAGTATTAGTAAACATGAAACTGCAGTAGAAGACACTTCACCTAGGTGCCACTTAGTAGGATTGTATCTAGAGTTGTTTGAATAAGAAATGACTGTGAATACATTTATATGCATTACATATACTGTAAGTATATTAATATGTGTATTGTGTATAATGTGACTGTAGTGAGCATGTGCATATATATATATATATATATATATATATATATATATATATATATATATATATATATTGGTCACTGTATGACTGGGCATAGGCTTGTATATATGTGTTTGTGTGTGCCCCCGTAAGCAGTGTGAAGCCAAATAAAAAGTGGTATATATTTAAATTTACAATGATGA
The DNA here is from genome assembly GCF_006345805.1 of Octopus sinensis. Lineage (NCBI taxonomy): Eukaryota > Metazoa > Mollusca > Cephalopoda > Octopoda > Octopodidae > Octopus > Octopus sinensis. The sequence goes on along the minus strand of NC_043017.1, from coordinate 8,103,965 downwards.
GTTGAGATGAGGTGGAACACTCATACCCTTTGCATAGTTGTTTCAATACAAGATGTGTGTGTGCACATAATGTGTATTGTGAGTGTGTGTGTGGACAAGAAGTGATAGTGTTTTGGTATTACTGAAATGTAGATTTTTATAGCAGGTGTTGAATGAGTGTAACTAAGAGTAAATTTTACTTTTGATAACTCTTTCAACAAATATATCAAAACATCAGTTACCTTTCCTGTTTTCAAGCTGTGAGACAGACTTTTCATTTTCTTCTTTAAGTCTGCAGGCAGTATAAAGTCATTGTAACATCGGTCAAATTTCTTCTTATTCTCATCCAGTTTGTCTTTTAATACACTGTTCAACATCTAAAAAAGAGAGAGACATAGTAGGGAATAAATTACAAAAGTTTGTTTTACTTTGGGAACTATAATAAATACCTGAAGTCTGATATTGTAACAAGCTATTCACCAATTATCAGGTGTGTATGTGTGTGGTGAGCACATGATATAGGTGTTGAGTGCTTAGTGATCTGTGTCTTCCACACATATTCAGTTCTAGTGGTAACCTTTTATTTAGTCCCCTGCCCCAGAGTTAATAGGACTGATAACAAATTAATGATGGATACTTCTGATCAAAAGTTATCAAGCAAGTGAGAGTAAGGATCTCTAAGTAAAATAAATGATGAAATCATTTCCTTACTTATAGTCACATATGGTAACCTGCAGGTTAATTTGACTAAAATTGTATGTGGTGGATAAACTGCTACGAAATTCGGCTAAGATTATATACAGTGCTGAAAAGGTTAGTTGTTATTTGGAGAAATATGACAAGTTTGTGAAATTACTTAAGAAAATTCCAACCTTTGATTTTTCTAGTTCTGACATTATATGCTGGACATTTCTGTCTTTTTCAATATCAAGTATAGCTTTCTTAGCAGACACAAGGGTATTTTCTTTTTCTGCAATTAACTGTTGTTCAATTGATTGAATTTCTGCCTACAATGGAAGAAAGAACATGGTTACTTTTTGATACATATTGAAAATGTATGCCTTGCATTTCTTATATAATCATTTGTGCTGTTAAATAATTTGGTGGTTAAAACTTGGTATTGATAACTAATGTTAATCTTTACAAACCTGTGCTCTTCGTTCTGTTTCTTCGATTGTCTGCTTCAAGTCTTTCAAATCCAGTTCTGTTTCTGTTATTTGGTTCTGCAGATCTTTTTCCTGTTCCTCTTTCATTTGAAGTTCCTTCTCCAAAGCATCAGATATTCTCTGCTGTTCTTCTAGTGCATCTTGTGTTTCAGCTACACACTAATGATAGGTTAAGGGAAAGATATGGATTATAAGAACTCTGTAAGCTACTTTAGACAGTCAAACTCATCTTTAACATAACATATATATTTCTATTGAGCAAACATGGCAAGAAATGAGTATCACTTTGTAATCACTTAATTATATATATATATATATATATATATATATATATATATATATACACATATATATTGATAAAAATGGTAAGACAGCAAAAGAATGAAAGAGACCTTGATATTATGTAAATAGAGGAATTTATCTGTAAATGTAATATGTGACAATTATTAGGTAGCCATGATAAAACTCCGAGTTTCGGATGCCGAGGTGGAAATCCATGCTGCCATCTCTATCAGTTATCCAGCCATCGGAAAAGTACTCTGAAAAAAAATACCTTTTCATAGTATTTTTCCAATGGCCAGATAACTGAAGAGATGGCGCCGTGGATTTCCACTTCGCCATCCAAAACTCGGAGTTTTATCATGGGTACCTAATAATTGTCACATATTACATTTACAGATATATATATATATATATATAATATATATATATATATATATATATATATATATATACATACATATATAGAAAATAATATACTATATGTGAAGGCACATGGCTCAGTGGTTAGAGCATCAAGCTAACGATCGTGAGGTTGTGAATTCGAATCCCAGAGTAGGCTGCATGTTGTGTTCTTGAGCAAGACATTTTATTTCACGTTGCTCCAGTTCACTCAGCTTTAGAAATGAGTTGCGACATCACAGGTGCCAAGCTGTATCAGCCATTGCCTCTTTCCCTTGGATAACACTGGTGGCGTGGAGAGGGGAGGCCAGTATGCATGGGCAACTGCTGGTCTTCCATAAACAACTTTGCCCGGACTTGTGCCTGGGATGGTTATCTTCTAGGTGCAATCCCATGGTCTGTCATGTCCGAAGGGGGTCTCAAATATACTATATATATATATATATAGAGTCATCTGTATAATTGACAATTGAGTGGGTATATTGATCAATGTATACAGTATTACAGGTCCATCAGAGATGGTAGGCATGATGATATGGCAGGGGAAAAGACTTGAATTTTTGAATTTCATATACACCTGTTATTGTGCTGTAAATTTTCAGTCACAATGTAGTTGTTTAAGTTTTGCAATAATACAAGACTACCATAACTCTCTTTCGAGGCTTATACATAAACACCATATTAATGCTTTTTAATGTGTTCAATGTGTTCAATATTACAGAATTTTCAAAAATTTTTACATATTCATGAAAATACAATTATGTATTTTGCACACAATGGAAATAATCAAACATGAAGCAATTGACCAGTTGTAATTAACACTATCTGTGAATAGCCAATTGACCTTCAGAAGAAAAATATAAAATCAGATGTGTGTTTTATGTCTTTTCCAAAGACATTAACATGATATTAAACTCATTATCATTCATATTTTGTGAGTAGAAAATTCTATTAACACACACACTATCACACATATAAACATGCAGTGTGTCCCATAAGTAAGACAACAGTTAGTATTATATTACTGTTTTAATACTTATGAGGTGACATGTACATTTGCACATAAATGTCAATGTTCTCAATTTAGATATTGAGAATATTGAGAATCTGAGCCAATGAAGGCCACTCAAACTGGCGGCAATAAATAGCCAAATCTCCTTCAAACTATTCTCTAGTGTCTTTAAATAGGGAATTATGTGCATGCGAGCGCGCATATGTGTGTGTGTATTTATGTGTATATTTACATATTTACATATGTATGTATGTATGTATGTATGTAGATAGGTGGGTAGGCATTCTTTCTCAATATTAAGAAATCAATATTCTATTTATGCTTAAAATTAACTCTGCAGAACACATTAATCTACAACACTTTAATATGTTCTACAGCATCTCTGAAACTACAAATTGTCTTACATACATACATTCAAACCTTCATACATTCATACATTTAAACATTCATACATACATACATTCAAACATACATACATACATACATACATACATTCCTACATACATACATACATACATACATACATACATACATACATACATACATACATACATACATACATACATACATACATACATACATGCATGCATGCATGCATACATCCATACATATGTACATATATATATATGTGTGTGTGTGTATTGTTGGGTGGCACAGTAGTAGAAATGGTAGAAAGTTAGAAGACTACAAACTTCAAAAGTATTTAGTTCTGCCTCTTTTGTAACTGGGTTCAAACACTACCAAGGTTGGTTTTGCTTTTCATTCCTAAAGGAAAGCTAAAAAGCTAAATAAGGACCAATTATATACTGGCGTTGATTCAATTGAATGTACTCTTGCACCAAACTCTTATATTGTACCAATATAGGAAATCATTGTTGATTTTTGTTTTTCATGTATCCAGGGTTGATGTAATAAGTACCAGTCAAATACTGGAGTTGATTTAATAGACTGTGGCCTTGTGCCTATATTAAAAATCATTATTATTTACCAAATTTAGCCTGTGGATTGTTTGGTTTGCATTATTCGCCCCCTGTATCATTTCTTCCTGCTCTTCAATTTTCTTCTTCATTGCTTCTCTTTCACTAAGTAGTTGCTCAATGTGTTTCATTTGGCTATGATTCTTTAATTTAACAGTCTTCATGTAGGCTTGCAAGTCTTCCACCATTGTACCAAGATTTTGTCGAAGAATGTCAGATCCTACATCAGTGTTTTGGTCATCTTTTGTTGTTTTTTTAAAGTGGAAATAAAAAAGATAAATTAGTTTCTCTTTCTCAAATACTGTAGTTTAAAATGATACATTATGTTTCATGATCATTATTGATACAGATGAGCATTTACAAAATGAAAGTGTATACGAGAAATCACTCCTTCTTTTGTGTGTGTGTGTGTGTGCATATTTACATGCAAAGATACATATTACCAGCATCCTTATAAATACCATTGGGTGATGAAGATCATGTACTTTTGGTGGTGGTACTAACAAAGCTAGAAGACCATCTTTAAATTACCTCATCACGTTATTTTTAATGTTTGACATTGAATAAAGACTTGCCTATTTAATACTTTTATAGGACCTTTTATCATTCTTTTTTTTTTTAATCTTAAATAATATTGATATAATACGAATTTGTCTTACATGAATTTTCCTATACAGCGAAAATCCTTTCACCGACTTTTCCAGACATGCAGTGAAAACACCTACCATTGTATAACTGCTGTTCCATTATTTTAATTTCTGATGTTTCGTTTGCTATTTTTGCAATCATCTGCGAAAGTTGTTCCTGCAAATGTTCACTCACTTCATTGTCTTCTTTAATTTGTTGTTCTTTTTCAACAATTTCTTGGCACATTTGTTTCTGAAAGAAGTTTTGTATAAATTGCTTTTAGATTTCGAAGTGTGGGGTGTGGGGTGTATGTGTGTGTGTGTGTGTGTTCACGCGCACGCATGTGCAAATATACCCAAATTCAAAATGATCTAATATAACAATATCATTCATTTGGCATGTGTTGAAATATGCCAAAACAATTTAATTCCACACAAATATGTTTCTTTACAAATAATTCATGTGTTAATTCTGTTTACTGAAACTCTAAAAAGCATATTTTGCTTTACAGTAGTATCTCCTTGTAGACACAATTGTCAGTTATCATACTGTTTCCATTTCTCTCTTCTCAGTTGCATATTGTATATAAATGAAAGCTCATTATTTACATTTGATGGATATTTGTCTTCATCTTGTTTGTTGTTAATACAACGTTTCAGCTGATATACCCTCCAGCCTTCATCAGGTGTCTTGGGAAAATTTCAAACCTGGGTTCTCATTCCTAGGGAATTTTTTGATGTTATTATTATTATTATTATTATTATTATTATGACATATGGCGTAGTGGTTAAGAGCACAGGCTACTAACCCTAAGATTCCAAGATCAATTCCAAGCAGTGACCTGAACAATAATAATAATAATAATAAACTGATAATATTCTTGAAATTGTGTCTCACATCAAAGGTATATAGCTACTGATAAATTATCATTAATGAAAATAGAGGCGAGTGAGAATGAAAGACTGTTGCAAATAAAAAGGTAAAATGTTGCCTGCAATGAATTAATAGTGTTAGTTATTAAACATTAAAACATACTCCACAGTGAATGCAATGAATATTTAAATTTATGAAGAATTGGATGCAGGGAATGCAATGAGTATTTAAATTTGTGAGAATTTGGAGTTAAAAAAATTCAATAAACTTCAGAAATTGAAATTATAGGAAATTTTTTTGAACATGAATTTATAAAAATATTTCCAGATGGTCAAGCTTTTAATATTGCTTTCTTTTAGTACTTTTAATAATTGCTGCATACCTAATTAATAAACAGCTTTCTCCATTATAGTATAGATTTGATGATCTACTTATCAACAATTGATGCATCATATCAGACTTGGTGTGTTTATCCTGTCAGAAACATCAGTTAGATTGTCTTATTAAACTAAGAACTCTCTCCACCTTTTATAAGTTTTATTTAAAGTATCTCTTTACATGGCTTCAGACAACTCTCTCAAAGAGAGGAATAGGTAAGAAACAAAGTGGATTGTCTGAGAAGGAGGGAGTAAGAAAGAGAGTGTTTTGGACACTTGCTGCTTAAATTGCCAGCACGGATCAAATAGATTCATGGGAAAAAGGATATCTTTAATCACGTAGACCTATGATCCAGCTATGATAATCTTGTCTTTTATTCGAATAGTATTTCAACTACCAATGTGTCTCTCATTTTCAAGGTGACAGGATGGCATTTGAGGAAAATTCAGTGACTACATAAAGATACTATTGTTGGTTTGTGATAGCTAGTGTTTTATTTTGTTGGTATAATAGTTAATATTGATGATTGTAGTTGTTTAGGTCATGTCAAATTTGATAAAGCAGGCCTATGGTCATTGCATCTTTATTTTAACATAGTGTATTTAGGATTACATTTTAAAATTTCCTTTTATTAAGATGCTAGTAACTGGAGGATATTTGGCTGATGTTTGTAACAGATCAATCTATGACACAGAAGTTCTCTCTTTAAGTTTATTCTTGCTAAATTGGTTTAATATCTTTCATCTTTTTTTTGTTATTCATCTTATTAAAGGCACTCTAAGGCTTTTGTTATACTAATGCACAGACTTACATGTATTGTCTGTAATACTGATGAAAGTAGGTGTATTATGAGATGAATTAGTGGATACAGCTAATTATATTAGTAATATGGAAGAACTAAACCATTATCTTTAGTTGAATTTGGCCAAATGCATCATCAGACATAAGAAGTGTGATGATGTTTATATCTATAGTTTTAATATCTATTTTCTTATACATAATTTATAAATGCATTAGCCTTTTGATTGCTTTGGATTTTTTTTCTCTCTTCTTTGTCTCCTCTCTCTCTCTCTTTGTGTGTCATAAGAAACATGATTCACAGCAAGACATCTGTATACTACTTATGCTTGTATTCACACAATTAGATGCACATGGATTATCTACCCATACACATATGTTCAATCATGTACACGCACACCACACACACACACACACACACACATACATACAAGGAAGCATAAGGATATATCCACAACTTATTGAAGAATATTGATAATAGCATCAAGTACAATAGTAAAATCAATGGTAACATCATTGTTCTTTGAGGAAAGTCTCAGAAGTAGGAATAGCAGCAGCAGCACCTGCAGCAGTAACAGTAAAGCAAAAAGTAAAATATCTTTTAGAAAAATTTAGGAATTGTTAACTGAATTAACAATGACTAGCTCTTTGAGTTGATTGGCTTTATTGGCACTGAATTTGTTAGTGGTTGATATTGACACTAGTATGTGTCATTAATGTGAGAAATGAAAGAGAGAAATGGGAAGTGGGGTTACGAGGAGTGAATGGTGAGGATTACGATGATGATTTCCTACCCTACACACATTTAATATTAACATAGGGTATATTCAGGTTCTTTAGTTTGTACATGGAGTTATAGAAGCAATAATCAATAGATTGACAAGTTTCAGAACTGTGTAGCTGTTTGTAACTCACAATAGAAAAATCCTTGTTGTCATTAATTTGGTTATCTACAGCTTAGTTTCACAGACACACTCTGATGTGAAACTGAACTTTGGTAATCAAAGCTTCTTTTTCTTTTCTTTTTAAAGATGTGCTAAAGTTATTAATAAAAATAAAGTTATAAAAAGAAAGGCAACTTTTATTAATACCCTGACTTTTTCTTATAAAGATACTATAGTCAGAGAAGGAAGTGAAGTACCCATGATCATAGCAAGCCCTCTCAGACATGATGAATCATCATGAAAATCAGTAGGGCAATATCTGTTGCAAAAAAAAAAAAAGACATGCGAATTCAAGGGAGTTATGATTTAGAAAATGTTTAATGCAGAGTTTCAGGGATGAGACAATAAAAATGATAGGAGAGATGCAGCTAATTTGTTCAGGGAAGTAGAGATGGTCTTTATGAAGTGCAGTGGATATGAAATTAAATGCTAAACCACTCACTCCATAGTTGGATGATTAAATCTTATTATGTTCTTTGTGTTGTGTACCTGAATGAAACTCATAATACTTATGAGGATATGCTGAAAAGTTTCTGGCCTTGGGTAAAAGATATTACAGGAGGATCAGTTAATTATGATTTTATTCAACATATTCCCCTCTCAGATTCACACACTTATTGCAGCAGTCCTTCAGTTTTTCTAAGCCCTATAAAAGAACTTGGAAGGTTGGGTCTCCAACTAGGCCTTTCACAATACCCTTAAAGCCAGGAAATTTTCAGCACTCCATAGTAGTTGACGCAATGCACTCAGAAGCATTCAGTTACAGCATCTACTTCATTGTAAATAAGAGACAACTGAGTGAATGGAGATATTGGACTACTTGTTCATAATTAATGTATTTATATCTGTTACAGTCATATCGTTTCTGGCCTCATACCACCATGGAAAACAAGCATTAAAGGATGATGAATATTTGTAACATCCCAGAATTGTAGTTATCTCTGTTTAAAAAGGCAGTAACTCTTAAATGGCATAAGATTTCTTTCTGAAACTTATACCATAATAACTAGAAGTTACATAGATATATGTGTATTATCACTTTGCACTTTAATGGACTCATCATATGTTGCTTTAACTCAATGCTGCCATTGGCCCTGATGTTCCTTCCAATGGTACTTTCATACCCTTAAGCAATGTATTCCAGTCTCTATACTCAACAAACTCTTCAATCTCTCATTTGTACACAAGGATATATCCTGATCTTTGGAAACATGCTACAGTATGTCTCCAAGAAGGGTCGCCCTTTTGCCCTGCCAGTTATTGTCCTTTTATACTCACTGGCAATATCGCAAGTCATGATAACAGCCATGAACAATGCTGTTCTCGAACACATTGAATTTCTCTGTCTCCATCTTTTTAATGTTTCCAATACAGTTCCTGTGAAGTCAGATCTATTGAAGACCCAATCTCCTGTGCCACAGTGGGCTCTCTTCCTTAAAAATTTGGTGATAGCAATGTTGTTACTCTTGACATCAACAACACTTTCAACTGTTTTGTATGCAAATCTCCTCCCAAAACTGCCTGCTTACAGGTTCCATCTCTCTCATATCTCTTGGACCAGTAATCAGATCACATTATTATGGCCTAGACTAACAGAGACCTTTTTTTGTTCCCCAATCTATCAATTGTGCTGAACCCCAGGATTCAGTTTTGCCAATTAACAAAGTCATTAGAGTATTTCATAAAATGTGTTAAAATATTTTTTCTGGCTCCCTGTGGTGTGAGTCCTAATCCTGCTGAGGGAGACCTGAATTTAATTTTACAAAGTAACTGCTTTAACCGTTTAGCATTCAGATTATTCTATCAAATATAATGTTTGTCTATTCACATTGTTTTCAACTAATCATGCATTATCTTGTAGCTTTGAGATTTTGGTGTTGAGATTATTTATTTTTAGAATGACATTGTAGAGTAGGTGTGAGAGGCCAGATCTAACCAGCTTGAACATAAAACAGGTAGAATATTTGGGTCAGATATGATTGGTTAGGGTTAAGCAATGAAATGTATTACCCTGTAGTACCTACTTACAGCTAAATGAATTCAGAAGTTGAGTGCTAAATATTTTGTACATGAGTTGTGACAAAATGAAATTACAACTCTTGATGTGTTGTCCAGAACCTTATTGATGCAGACTATATCAATCTCTAATATTGGTATCAATATATTTGATATCACTAATACATTTTTTTTAGAAAAAATATGTTCTAAAAATATTTGAAACTTTTTTGGAAAAAAAATTATTTGTAGACAACATGAATACTACATATCTAAATTATGAATGGAGAAATGGATCTTGAAAAGAAAAATAATCACAAAGAAAAATCCAACATTGAACGTTTTTATGGAAAAAGAAAAGATTTCTTACATATATTGGTTCATTTGGTGGAATATTTTGAAGTTGCCATTTTATTTCAGATATATCAGCGATATTGTTCTTTATTGATATTTCAGCCTTGTTTACTTCTTTCTCTAGAACTGCTGCTTGGTTTCTGGAGAGATTAACCTAAAAAAAAAAATATTTAAATATGTATTGAAGAATTACATGAAGTATTAAATATTTTTGCTGTTCTGAACAACATCAGAAGAAATACCAGACAGTTTTTTAAAAAGAATGATAAATTATATTAGAATATTTGATATTGCTTAAAACTAAAAATATGGTCTTACAGATGTCATTTTATCTGCCAGGTTCTGTTGAATTGTTGTTTTTATTTTATTATTTGGAGAATGTGGTCGGACTAGGTCTGTCATTTTTTGCAGTTCTTGCTGTGCATTTTCAACTTTGGACTCTGTATCAAAAAGTTCTTCATGCAGTTGTTTAAGAGAATCACTAGCTGTAGAAAAATGAAAAATGACAAATGATTAAACAAATACACAAAATCATTCTAGTTTTAGAATGAACAATTCTAAATCTTGGAATATTTCACAAAGCCTTTTTACGTTATCTCTTAAACATGTACAAAGGTTTGATCAATTAGTTTGATGTAAACTCAAAAATTAACAGGTTCTGAGTTCTTATTTAAAACTTACCAGAATTTATCAGTTTCTGCTTCTCAATCAACAGATCATCCATTTCTGTTTTCTGGTGCTGTTGTTGTTGCAGTTGTTGTTGCAGGTGCTGTTGCTCTTCCTGCAGCAATAAGATGTTTTTGGCAATATTCTTCTCATCTGAAGATAATTGTTTTTCTTCTTTCTGTCCAGATGACTTTCGAGAGTTTTTAGACTGTTGAGGTGTAAACAGGGCCTTCCCAATGTAAGGGCTCTCTAGTAAAGGTTCGTTGTCATCAGTGTCCTTTTAGGAAGATGAAAGGTGAACATTTTTTTTTAATTTAGAAAACAAAGTTGTGTTTTTGACATTTTTACATCAGTTTTCTCATCTCTGTCTGTTAGCATGCATTGGAGTGGGGTATTCAAATTCACACACATTATTGTTCTTCTGACCAAACCATAAAAATAAACCGATAATGAAATATATTTTTCTTGAGAGCACAACATAATGTTGATTGCAGGATTTTTTTTTTTTATAATTTCCAAACTCCATTAGGGATTACTAGGGCACCAATTTTGGCATATCTGATAAAAATACTACAATATTACAATATTGATTTCCAACATTTGCACAAAGCTGCAAATTTCGAGTGACGATATATACTTCTTTATCACCCACAAGGGGCTAAACATAGAGGGGACAAACAAGGACAGACAAAGGGATTTAGTCGATTACATCGACCCCAGTGCAAAACTGGTACTTTATTTATCAACCCCGAAAGGATGAAAGGCAAAGTCGATCTCAGCGGAATTTGAACTCAGAATGTAACGACAGACGAAATACCGCCAAGCATTTCGACCGGCGCGCTAACGTGTCTGCCAGCTCACCGCCTTTAATTGTCACTCGCCGTGAGTGACAATATAGTTGATTAAATCATCTCCCCAATGCTTGACTAGTACATTGTGTTATTGATCTTAGAAGAATGAAAGATAAAGTTGGCCTCAGCAGGATTTATACTCAGAATGTAAAGTACTGTAACTAAATACTAGATGACAATTTCTGCCAATCCAAGTCCCTAATACTATTAATTTTTTTCTTCAGCCATGGAGGAATTTGACTTCAGTTTAAATGTTAAGAAAACCGTCATAAGTTAAAAAGTATTATAATTCCCTTTTCCTAGTGAACCATATCTATTTTTGGTATCAATTTGTGGAAAGAAATGATACAGTCAATTAGTTATTAGAATGTCTTGTCATAAATTGGGTTCAAATCTACTGTTTTCTCAGCCTCAGTTTAAAGAGTAAGATCAAAAGAACTTGATGAAAGGAAGTGGCTTCATATTCTTTGGCAGCTGTATCCCTCATAAAACTGCAACTGAGCAGGTGTGTGTGGGTGTGAAACTATATTGACTGGACTGTTAAATGGCTTTGTAAGACAATATTAGTGACAGGCTACGAAATATTGACACTTTGGCTTTTAATATTTTGGCTAGTTGTGCCTCTTGGCTACACTATGACTATCGTATTGTCATCTGTTGACTATCACCTTAATTTATTTGCTATCTTTCTCTCTCGCTGGGAATGGTTGTCTCCCTTGCATTAACAGCCTTTATCAAAAGGTAACCACAAGTAAATTAACATTCTGATAAAAACAAAATTTAAGAAAATAAAGAAACTGATCAACAAACACTTGAAAAGCACTCACGAGAGTTTGGTCTGGCTGTGGTTCTTCTCCAAGACTGGCAAACTTGGCATCGATTTTGTAGAAAGCTAATTCTTGTTCTAACTGGTAGTGCTTCTCACAAGCTCGATGCAACTCCTTGGTCTTTTTCTTAAGCTGAAGTCAAGATTAATCAGTATCATCATTAAGTTGACTGTCTAACCTAATTAATGCTATCTCTCATTATTACAGTGTTGTTTCTTTTTTATCTCTTTTCTTTATATTGTGTCCCTAGTCCCTCCCCAATATTGGAGTTGTTGGGTACAACCAGGATAAGCTTATCTTGCACAGTTGTTGATGAAGCAGAGCTATGGTCAAAGGCATTCCAACCATGAGCATCCTGTTTTTTTTTTTTTTGTAAACTTATGGTTACATTGTTCAATATGTTCTTTATTTTTAAAGACAGTAGGGTATGGTATGAGTGATATCTGGTTATTTCAAGCAGACTGAGTGACCACAAAGAAACTTTCTCATGTTAAAAGGGTAGAGGAGAAATCTCAGGTTAATAGATAACTGTAGGGTAATAAGGAAGTTGATATGTTACTTCCTTAGAATTCTACAACAGAAGAGCTGAAATTGTTGTAGTATGGGAGAGAAGATTGCATATTATAACTTCTTGTTGAATTTTAAAATAATTTGTAACATTTTTTTATTTGTTTATTCTTATTTAAACACAGACAAATCCTCTATTAGCTACATAAAAGAGTAGATTATGTTGAGGAGAGTCCCAGAGTTTGTTGCTTATGGGATACAAGTTCTTGCATGTGATCTGCTCTGTCATGAATGTATTGTATTAACACACTCATATACAAAAGTTTTGATGGAGCTGTAAATAACTCTTACTTCATCATCATCATCATCATCATCATTTAACGTCCGCTTTCCATGCTAGCATGGGTTGGACGGTTCAACTGGGGTCTGGGGAGCCCGAAAGCTGCACCAGTCCAGTCAGATCTGGCAGTGTTTCTACAGCTGGATGCCCTTCCTAACGCCAACCACTCCGAGAGTGTAGTGGGTGATTTTATGTGCCACCGACACAGGTGCCAGACGAGGCTGGCAAACGGCCACGCTCGGATGGTGTTTTTATGTGCCACCGACACAGGTGCCAGACGAGGCTGGCAGACGGCCACGCTCGGATGGTGTTTTTATGTGCCACCGACACAGGTGCCAGACGAGGCTGGCAGACGGCCACGCTCGGATGGTGTTTTTATGTGCCACCGACACAGGTGCCAGACGAGGCTGACAGACGGCCACGCTCGGATGGTGTTTTTATGTGCCACCGACACAGGTGCCAGATGAGGCTGGCAAACGGCCACGATCGGATGGTGCTTGTTACGTGCCCACAGCACGGAGGCCAGTCGATGCGGTACTGGCTACGGCCACGTTCGGATGGTTTTCTTATGTGCCACGTGCCACCGGCACTGGTACCACAAAGATACAAATTCCATTGATGTTCATCTATTTTGATTTGTTTTGATTTTCACTTGCCTCAACAGGTCTTCACAAGTGTCACAAGAAGGAAGGTATGCACAGGTGGACTGACTACGTCCCAGGTAGGGGCCATGGGTTATGGCCTGACTAGTCTTGCCGGGTCTTCGGATGGTGTTTTTATGTGCCACCGACACAGGTGCTAGATGAGGCTGGCGAACGGCCACGATCGGATGGTGTTTGTCATGTGCCCACCGCACTGACTACGGCACTGATGGATTTCTTGTGTGCCACAGGCACTGGTACCACAAGATACAAATTCCATTGATGTTCATCTATTTTGTCTATTTTGATTTGATTTGATTTTCACTTGCCTCAACCGGTCTTCACAAGTGTCACAAGAAGGAAGGTATGCACAGGTGGACTGACTAGTCTTGCCGGGTCTTCGGAAGTGTTTTTATGTGCCACCGACACAGGTGCCAGATGAGGCTGGCGAACGGCCATGATCGGATGGTGTTTGTTACGTGCCCACAGCACGGAGGCCGGTCGATGCGGAACTGGCTACGGCCACGTTCGGATGGTTCTCTTGTGTGCCACCGGCACTGGTACCACAAAGTGTGTGCCACCGGCACTGGTACCACAAAGATACAGATTCCATTGATGTTCATCTATTTTGATTTGTTTTGATTTGATTTTCACTTGCCTCAACAGGTCTTCACAAGTGTCACAAGAAGGAAGGTATGCACAGGTGGACTGACTACGTCCCAGGTAGGGGCCATGGGTTATGGCCTGACTAGTCTTGCCGGGTCTTTGGATGGTGTTTTTATGTGCCACCGACACAGGTGCTAGATGAGGCTGGCGAACGGCCACGATCGGATGGTGTTTGTCATGTGCCCAGAGCACGGAGGCCAGTCGATGCGGTACTGGCTACGGCCACTTTCGGATGGTTCACTCTTTTAATTATATTTAATCATTGTACATATGTGGATATATGTTAAAAAAAAACATATATTATATTTGAAATTAAGTATCTCTTTGTTGGTCCTAAAAGTATCAAAATAAACAAGATAGATTTATAAAGATTTATGTTCTTATATGAACTTACCAATTCATTCTTAATTTTTAATTCTTCTTCTACATTTTTGTTTACTTCCAATGTTTCTTCTGTTTTCTTTCTTTCATTCTGAAAATTAACTTCCAAACGTTTCAGTTCTCCAATAGACTTGCTGTGTTCCTCTTCCAGTTTTTGGTATTTTCCATCTTGTTGTTCAATGGTTTTCTCTAGTTTAATAATTTCCTCTAGAAATAAAAAAAACAACTTTTTACTTTAATATATTTCTTTTAAGAATGAAGATAATGATCTTTGGCACCATGACTTTATCCTTGAGTGCCTTTAGTGGAGTTTACTCCAATTCAAGCATTCAGACCAGATACTTAGTTCCCTCTCCACTCATATTTTTCTTGCAGACATTGATCTGAAGTTGTTCAAGCTGGTCATCGGCCACATTAGCCTCCCTATCCTGAGGGTATGGCCTGCAGAGATCATGGCAGTTATTCATCTTTCTCTGACTATCATCATCATCATTTAACATCTGTTTTCCATGCTGGCATGGGTTGGACAGTCTGACAGGAGCTGACAAGCTGAAGAGCTGCACCAGAATCCAATTGCTTTTTGGGGGCAAGGTTTCTACAGCTGGATGCCCTTCATAATGCCAACCACTTCACAGAGTGTAGAAAATAAAAAAGACATAGTAGCAAGTAAGCTCTTTAAATGAATAGGGTAACATAATCATAGCTTACCAATTTTCATTCAGTCAGGAGTAGAAGGAGATGGTGGGGAAGGAGGAGGAAGAATGAAATCTTTAAATAATTATCAAATAAAAATAAAGCAACTGCTCACCCATGGAGAATCTCTCCTTAGCTTTTTGTCTATCCTGGGCATTGATTGGTTGGCCATCAAGGATATCCAAAGTACGAATGTGGAAGATGACATATAGACGAGAGTGAGGTAATTCAGCCAAAGGGTTGTCTGCAATACTTAATTGAGCCAAATCAGGTAATGGTTTTAGTCTAGAGAGTTCATTGAGCTGTGAAGAAACAACAAACAAGGTGCATAAGTGTTCAGGAATGTGTGTGTGTGTGTATGTGCATGTGCACACGCACCTAAGTATGTGTTTGTGAAGACCAACAAAGACAAGAAATGAAATTAGGTTAGATCTGAGAATTCTAAGCCGCACAGATGAGATGCTAAAGGATTGTGTTGTGTGGATGATAACTGCATAGTTGACATGTACAACCTGTTAGAATAGAAATGGTTGATAAAACAGTAACTATGAGGATTTATTATATTTCAGAATATTACTGATATCGTAACTCACTCATTGGATATAGTATCTTATTGCTTTCAAAAGTAAAAGTAAGAAATAAAAGATGTCAAACATACCATGAAGCATATAGTCTAGAACTTCACCATCTACACAAATTTGCATACCTTAATTAGAGCAAAGGAAAGAGGGAGAGAGAGAGAGAGAGAGAGAGAGAGGCAGACAGACAGACAGACAGACAGACAGGCACACTGATAGAGAAAATATTAGGAAATTTCCAGTATTGCAGGAATAATTATTCTGATAGCAAGCATAGTTTATGAGTAAACAATGTAATATTACAATAGTATGAAATGTGGAAACATGAGAACAAGGTAAAAATAATACTAATTCCATAACAGATGTAACATTGTCCTGAAAATTTAATCTCTGTCATTTTTATGACATGGCTAACTTTAACTTTACTTTAAACAAAATTTTAATTTTTTCACTGCCTCAATGTTAGTCAAGCAATTTTGATATCAAAATACACAGAATACTTACAGAGCTGAGATTGTTCTTTGCAATCTTGAAAACTCGCAGTGTTTTTAGCTTTTTGCCTAGTGATTGTGGGATGTGTTCAATCTGATTACCAGTTAAGTTGAGGACCTGCAGTCGGCAGAGAGAGTCTAATCCTTCTATCTTTTGGATGAAATTAAACGAAAGGTTGATCTCCAACAAATGGCTCAGCTTGTCCAGTTTTTCTATTTTTTCAATGAGATTTCCACTGAGATTCATGGTTTGAAGATTTTTTAGGGAATCTAAGTTTTCAATGTACTGTGGATCAGACAAGTAAACAAAAATTGTAGCAAGTTTTGAAGCAGTTAAATTTTTGAAATGGTTAATTGGGTTGACACAAGTATATTATTACCCTTATTTTACATTGTCCTTGTATAATGTCAGGAATCAAGATTTAAAAAAAAATTCTTGAAATAAAATAATTTTTCACATTTCTAAGTTAGCCTATGCCATTTCTCTTTCAAATAATCAAGGCTTTCATCATGAAAAAGGTAGTCAGTAGCAATGAATATGGCTTCTAATAGAAGGATCCTGAAGGTTGGTTTACTTGGATTTCATTGTTGATATAGCATTGTTGACAGAATTCAGAGGCAATCTGCAAGGCCTGACTCATTATCTGAGTGAGGTTATGAAGACACCTGAACTAAGAATTAATTTTAAAAAGATGAAAGCCATGGAGAGAGCTCAAACAACTGCACACACTGACTCAGTGGCTGATGACCAGGCTACCAAAGGCATAAGCCGATTTGCGTATCTTAGCATTTTTCTATACACTGATGAAGATGTTAAAATTCATGCCAAATGTAGAATGGGAAAGGAACATCAGTATTTCAGTGAATGTGTGAAATCTGTTCTATAAACACACTGAACATCAATATCAATGGTAATGACAATGATGATGAGGATGAAGATGAGGATAAAGCTGATGATGGTGAATTCATACTTACTTTAATTTTTTTACCACTGTCTTTGGACAACGTGAGGTTGAGTGTTGTGATTAATGTTAGGTTGTCCTGTTTGCTGACTTTTTTGATGAGCTCTTCTGTTAAGTAGCGAACTCCAACAGTGGACCCTGTAAATAAGTGGCAGTTATACATGATTTAACTATTTATGACAGACTATCTAAAGCAGCAACAACAGGTGGTCACTAATGTAACAAGGACAGGTTACTAGAGCAACAACAATTTGTCTATTGTCTTATAAAAGCATTTCCCATGTCACAGAAGCATTGTATTATAGAAAATCATGCTGTAAATTAGAGTTCTGCAATGTGAAATGCATTTATCTTTTCATTGACTTTCGTGTAACATGAAAATCAATGGAAAACTAGGCTTCACATTATGGAACTAGTTAGAGCAGGAGTTTCTGGAATGTAATGGTCCCATAGCATGAAGTACACTTGTACATATTTCTACAACAACAAGAGTGAAACTTATGGTTACAAGAAGGGAATAAGGGTAATGGTTGCAAGAAGAGGAAGAAGACAGTAAGAGTAATGGCTTCAAGAAGAATAGGGTAAAAAATAGCTACAAGAAGAGGCTATGGATGATGAATAAAATAGCAATTCCTTTATTGTTTTATATTTGTTTATATAATGTGTAAAACAGTTGTGCGAATCATTTTATCAAGTCAATGCTTGATAGACTGAAGCCTATTACAACAGAATTGATAAAAGTCTATGAAATTACTTCAAAAAAAGCAACAGTTTGGATGTTAAATAGTTTGAAACATCTGGTCATGTGACTATCTTACTTTTTTTTTGTTTTAAAATTTAAAAAAATAATATTGTTTATGTTCCGAAACTCAAAATATTTCTTGCTCTTTCAGAAAGAAACCAAAATAGGCTTTCTTCCAGTAGAATAGTTGGACATTGACAGGTTAAGCAATGGTGTTTACATAGACATATTTTAAAATACTCTAATCGAAATAATAAAATCAGAGATGCAAGTAGATTGTTGAAATGCAAGGATAAAGGTTATCATGTGAGGCATTTTTCATATTCATGTAGTTATTTGCAGTATTTGTTCTGGCTCTTTGTCTTCTGAGTTCAAATCCTGCTGAAGTTATCTTCACCTGCCACTCCTCTGGGATCAAAATAAATGAAGTATCAGTCTTCAGTGTTGAGGCCAATAGTATTAAGTAATCCAGTCCCCTCAAAAATCAATGGCCTAGTGCTACAGTTAGAAATAATTATAAGGATGGTGGATTAGCTGGATTGTTAGAGCACTAGACAAAATGATTTGCAGTTTTTAGTTATGACACATTACACTTTGAGTTCAAATTCCAGTGAGGTCAACATTACAATCAAGTAGAGAGGTTGATGGTGTTGTTTAACTCCTCACCTCAAAATTGCTGGCCTTGTACGTAAGTTAGACAACACTATTATTACAGGGTGTATAATCCACAGAATCATTAGAATGTTTGACAAAATACCTACAGTATATTTTCTGGTTCTTTATATTCTGCATTCAAAGTTACCTTCAGCGTGAACAAAATGAAGTACTAGTCAAGTACTGGACTCAAAGTAATGAACTAACCCACTTCTAAAAAAATGATCTTGTGCTTAAATTAGAAACAATCATCATCATCATCACTGCCACCACCACTGCTAAGCATTTTGTCCATCTTTAAGTTCTGAGTTCAAATTCCATCAAGGTCGATTTTGCCTTTCATCTTTCGGGGTTGATAAAATAAGTAACATCCAAGTACTGGAGTTGATGTAATTGACTTCCCCCTCTCTTCAAAAACTGCTTACTCTGTGCCGATATTATTATTATCGTTATAGTAGTCATGATTTGAGTAAGACTTCAAGTGTTTCCTTTCATAGAACAAAATATAGATACATATTGGAGAACATGCAGAGATATATTTATAGTTAACAAGGATGTCCATGGATAATAGAAATATTTAAGTTTAACAAAAATATTCAAGTTTAAACAAGAATGTTCAACAGAGGACATGCAAAGAAGTACTAAGTAAGGATTAATAGGGGCATTCAAGATTAATGAATGTTGAGCATGCACATATATATTTAATCTTAACAAAAGTATTTAAGTTAAGGCAATGCTGTGTGAAAATGCTCCAATAATGTTTATAGATCCTGATATTACTATTTACCATAATATGCCTGTGTTTATCTTCATAAGTAATTAGTCAATATCCTCACAGAAATGTTTATGTATCAAATCATTTATGCTAATCACAAATGGAATGATAAACACATACTTTAACTGCCATAATATTTTCAACTATTTAGTAAGTGTAGTTTCTGAGCTTTCAATTCACTTGTGTGCAATATAATAGAGACTTGGTATTGCTATCTCATTGATTAATAAGTTCTTGTCATTTTGTCATGGAGAATGATGTCAGGCTTAGTATGTGTTGTCTGGTGGTCTGTCTATATGCTAACGTTCTGTAGAATTTTCACACTAACATTTTCTAAGATAGGTGCATATGAGCACTTAAAAGTTTTTTCTTGAGCAGTTGGAATTTGGTGGTGAGACTTATTATCTATATATTACATTATTCATCAGAGCACTGGACGAAATGTCTTGCTATATTTTGTTACATTCCTTTGCATTTTGAATTTAAATCTTACTGGAGTTGACTTTGCTTTTCATTCTTCTAGGGTCAATAAAATAAGTTCTTGTCAAATATTGGGATTGACAGAATCAACTGTACCTCTCCTTCAAAATGTATGATCATGTGCTTAAGTTATCAATTATTACTGCCTTTCTTCCTTTTAGAGTCAATGAAATAAATACCAGTCAAGTACTGGGGCTGATGTAATCAACTAGCCACCTCATCCCAAAATTTCAGGCCCTCTGCCTAGAGTAGAAAAGATTATTAACAGTGTTACATCACCATGTGTCTTGGAATTGTCCTGTGTCAAATTCTTGACTTTAATGTCTGTCAATTTGGCTGAATAAGTGTTTATTTTTACATTGATAAAATATAAAGAAAATATTATAAATAAAAGTGTCAACTATTTAAACTGTCTGATGTATTTTACATAAGAGTCAAGCCAAAATTTAGTTAATATAGGTCTATTAAACTGTGAATAGAGAAATTAGTAAGAGAGCATAAACACTTCATAAGTTCAGAGACCTTAAGAGAAATATACAATTTCAGCTTCACATCAGACAAATTGAAGAAGGGATTATTAAGGGATAAGTGTTACCTTGGCTTAGGGCTGGAGACAGGGTTCTACTGGAGGAAAAGTCCATACTACCAGAGACACTTAGCTGGACTCGTCGAGGAATATCTTCAACTGAGCGAGTAATATTTGAAACTGGAGATTTTCTTGGTATCTTGACTGCTGTTGGATCCATATTGGAACTTTTGGCGATTGGTAATTGAGAAGTTGATCCTTTTGATTTCTTCATCTTCCTTCTTTTCTAGTGTTTCACCCGAAAAACTGAAGAGAAAATGTATTATTATTATTACTATTACTATTGAGGCAGTGAAGGTGGCTAGCTGGCCGAATCATTAGCATGCTGGGCATGCATGTTCTGAGTTCAAATTCCACCACAGTCGTCTTTGCCTCTCATTCTTCTGAAGTCAATAAAATAAGCACCAATCAAGCCCTGGGGTCAATGTAACTGACTTACCCACTTCCCAAACTTGCTGGCCTTGTGCCAATCTTTTGAATTAAAATCTTCCACCAAACCTTAGTCACAAATTATTTTCCTAACACTAGCTGAATTCTTTGTTATATTTAATGTAATTGAAAGAAACACAGAGCATCTCAAAATAAATATGGTAACGAAAGGGTTAAAGTCCCATTGAGGTTGACTTCACTTTTCATCCTTTCAGGGTTGATAAAATATGTAGCAATCAAGTGTTGGGGTTGATTGAAACCATTATTATTATTATTATTATTATTGAGTGAGAGAGCAGTGCATGCCATCAAAGTGACACTGGGGTAAAATTTACGAAGCCCAGTATACCCATCATGACTACCTGTCTGATAATGGTACACCAGACACATGCATCACAACCATATGTCTGAGACATGGTGATCTAATGTCAAGATAAACAGCACATGACCTTGCAGGTGGGGCCCAGTTAGAATTTTCTTCAGGTCGAGTAACCCATCCTGCTCAAAAGGTTCCTGAATAAGGGTTGTTTAAGGATGTTGAACGAAACACCCATGTTTCCAGAGGTGAATTATTCAAACCCCAAAGAATCCCTCTCAACACATGGCTATGATGCTCCCCCACTACTTCTGCTCATGATCAGAGATGCACATATCGTCAGCCACTAAGGGACATGCTCAACTGGTTACGGTCAAACAACTGACAAGCAAATCTGTGGTATTGAGCAGAATATTTGCTGTAGCCCATCTTTTATACCAGGACAAAACAATGTACATGATAACACTTCCAATCAGTTAAGATTAGAAGACATGAGAGCCACTGCCTGGTACTGCATCAGGGCATTTATTATTATTATTATATTATTATTATTATTATTATTATTATTAGGGCAGTGAGCTGGCAGAATTGTTAGCACGCTGGGTGAAATGCTTAGCAGTATTTCGGCTGTCTTCGTGTTCTGAGTTCAAAATCCACACTTTGCCTTTCATCATTTTGGGGTCAGTAAAATAAGTACCAGTTGAGTACTGGGGTCAATGTAATCGACTACACCCTCCCCCAAATTTCAGGCCTTGTACTTATAGTAGAAAGAATTATTATTATTATTATAATTGTTGTTGTTGTTGTTGTTGTTGTTGTTGATGTTGATGTTGTTGTTGTTGATGTTGTTGTTGTTGATGTTGATGTTGTTGTTGTTGTTGTTGTTAATAATAATAATAATAATAATAACCACTGCTAAGCTTCAAGATGCTTCCTTTTGGTGCTCTTGATAGCTCTGAAAATTCTGAACAAGTTTGCAATCAGTTCAAAATAGAAAATTTTAAGTAACTTGCCATTTATTTCTTACCAAAATTAACGAGGGAACATCGGTTATTTTTAACCTCTTTGTATTTCTTTTTGGAGATTAGTAAATAATGGTGTCATGAAGATACACCAAAATAACACACTGAACTATATGGTCTTGTGTTAATGGGAATAATTGCAGAGGCTATTTAGTTATATCCTTCTACAGACTAAGTTAAAATACTATTTCAGTTGCCATTCAGCTTTCTGGGATCAATGAAATAAGTACTGGCCCATAAATATTGTGATTAATTAAATTGCCAACTCCTATCTTGAAAAACTTTTTGCCTTGAGCTAAAATTAGAAATCCTTATTTTATTCAAATCCAGCAGGAGTCAGCTCTACTTTTTGATATTCCATGATCTAATCTGTGATCAATTTTAGTTGTCATTTTATATTCAAAGTTCAACTCCTGTCCAGATAATTATGTCTTTCACCAAATTTTTGTCTTTGTTGAAAAATCAATATTATTATTATTTGTATTATTAGAACTGTGAATTGCCAGAACCATGAGAGTGTTGCTACAGTGTCACACCCATTATTTGTTCTGGCTTTACATTTTGAGATCAAATCCTGCTGAAGTCAATTTTGTCATTCATCTCTCTGGGGTTGATAAGATAAAGTGCTTGTCAGGCCCATCATCAGACTTTAGTAATTTGTAATAATGCTGAAGTGGAGTCACTAAGGTGGAGTAAATCTGAGGGTGCACCATTGAATAGTCAAGAGGCAGTGCTGTTCAGTCCACTCCCTTCATGATGGGCCTGATACTAGTCCAAGGGTCCATATAATTGACTGACCTCCTCCCTCTAAAATGTTGGCCTTGTACTTAGTGTTAGAAACAACTAGCAGCTAAGCCCAGTTTCATCCAGTCTGTTTGGATAATGTGGCTGTGTTCATTTTTGGTTAGGTATAATCTATAAGAGCGTTTCTCAACCTTATCATTTCAGGTCCCCTGTTTTGATTGGAGTCTCCAGCTGTATGAAAATTTTCTGACCCCACCCCGTCAGAAAACAGCTTCTAAGCAACTGGTTGTTTTAATGGCGGAAGGAAGAGGGGAATTCCATTAGAAAAAGATTTCATCGATTTTCTTGATAAGTATGGGGGCTAGGAGAAAACTACAAACCACATTCCAATCTGTGCACCCATCTCCACATGTGTGCCATTTTTCACGTGAATCCACCCAGCCGTTTGGCTGTGAAGCTCAAGACAAGAAAGAATACAATGATCGCCCATGTCCAATTTATATTATAAATTGTTATCATAGTTATACATTGGGGTAATTAATTAAACCCTACTATAAGCAACATAAACTGTACTTTTATTATGTTTTTATTCTAAACAAAGTGTTATTGTCAAATCTCCATCTTACAAATTCATTTATCATTAGGTCATACTGATATTTGATTATTATCAATGACTGAAACATATTAAAAACTGAATATTGTGTATATGTGGTAATGGTAGTGTTGAGGACAATCAGATGTCTGGAGAATGAGTACATGTCCATAGTGATATTTAAATGTTAGATGATTAATACAATTAAGATGGTGAAGTTTGTTCAAGTCGTACACATTTACTTCAGTGCCTTATGGTTTTAAATTCAAATCTTAGTTATCTCTCACAAGATCAATAAAAATACTACCAGTAATATGAGGTACGATCAACAAGTATCAGGGCTGTTGTCATAGTAACGAAGCTAAAGCATGCAGAGTGAAACCACTTGGCACAGATTAACCTTGAACTCTGCTGTGCATGTGCACTAATATTTTAAAGTTCTAGCTCACTTCCGCTGTTTACAGCAGTGCTTGGAAGGAAGTTGTGTTGCATGTGATTGTTGCATTGACCATGACAGAGAAAGTTGTCATGGTGATACCTGCTCAGAGGCCTGTGCAAAGTTGCAGAAAGTGTATGGAGAGGAATATATGAGCCACACACAAGTGTATGAGTGGTTCAGACGTTTCCAAGATGGCTGGAAAAATGTCAACATCGACAAACATTCTGGGAGACCCACAACCAGTAGAACTGAGGAAAACATCGCAGATGTGCATGCAGTTGTGAGGAGGAATCATCAAATCACCATCCATGAGTTATCAGATGTACAAATTAGTTACGGTTCAGTTCAGTCCATTACAATTGAAGATTTGGGTATGTGATGCATGTCTGCCAAGTTTGTGTCAAAACTGCTTTCAACAGACCAAACAGACATTCAAGTTTCAGTTGCACAAGATCTCCTTGATTGTGCTGAGTTCGATGAAAGCTTTTGAAAACTTTGCATAGGCCTCTGAATAGGTATCGCTAAGCTTTTGGCAAAATTTGATGCTGATTCTCTGCTCAACTTTCTCTCTCATAGTCAATACAACAATTTTACCCTACATACCTTCCTTCCAATCACTGCTGTAAACAGCAGAAGTGAGCTAGAATGTTAAAACTTACTGTGCATGCACAGCAGAGTTCAAGGTCAATCTGTGCTAAGTGGCTTCATTCTGTGTGCTTTTACTTATTGATCATCCCACTTACAGTGGGCAGAAGCCAATCTAATATGCTCCTACCTATAATACTCACCTCAGCTGACCATACTGTTGTAGAGTGCATATTAGCCTAGCTCAAATAAACCTGTGGAATGTAAGTAGCTAACAAATCATCTGGGTGTCACTCTCTTACTCATCAATCTAAATTTGCTATACTTCTGTTGGATTGAAGACCTCAGAGTGCATTGTCTTCAGTGGTTATAAATGCAATAGCTAATCATGAGTCAGTCTGGAAATACTGAGTTTCCTCCAGTCCTAGTCTGATTTTGAAGCTCTTTGACTCTGCTGCTAGCCATAACAAAGGGAAACAAGCTCTATGTGGTCAGAGCATGGACCTTTGTCTTTCTACAGCTCTTGTTTTTGATGGTGTAATACCAATACAATGTTTTTTGCTCATGAGGCTATAAATTTTGCGGCTGATTTAGTGCACATTTCTTTTTTTTTATTTGTTTCAGTCATTGAACTGTGACCATGCTGGGGTACAAACTTGAAGAATTTAGTTGAACAGATCAACCCCAGTATTAATTTTTTGAAGCCTGGTACTTATTTTTTCAGCCTGTTTTTGCTGAGCCCCTCAGTTACAGGAATATAAACAAACTTACTCCAGTTGTTAAGTGGTAGTGGGGGACAAACAGAAACACACACACACACACACAATGGGTTTCTTTCAGTTTCTGTCTACCAAGTCTACTCACAAGGCTCTAGTCAACTCAGAGCTATTAGTAGATGACACTTGCTCAAATTGCCATATATTTTCCTTTTATTTTGTTGAACTGAGTAATGATTTTTAGATTGTCTAATATATTTTTAATGTTCTGTCGCCCATTATATAAATCATTACTTGATATCAAAAAACTAGCATTCCTGTGTTCTGAATAAGCTATGTGCATGCTTCTACTTGACACACTCAACTCTCTACTCATCATATCTAATGTGTCACTGCATACCTCAATCATTCCTGCTGCTCTTTGGAAGTTCCTTCACACCCATACTTTTCCTGCAGATATTAACCCGTACATATTCATACTGAATATCAACTGCATCAATATTACCAGTTGGGAATGCTATTAAAGGTCATGAGCACTGCTTCTTTCTTCCATGACTAACTTATTTAAAAAAAAAAATCTTGACCAAGAAACAGCAAAACATTAAGTCTTATTTACACACATAAATCTTTTGTAAGACGTTTGTTGACAGAAATTTTCCAGTCTTTTCTTCTATTGACAATTTTATCAGTGTATGTGTTTGTGCAATAAATTCCTCTCCATGAATTGAAGGTGTGAAGCTTCCATTGAATAGAAACATTTCTATTAAAGAATTCAAATGCAACTTTATCATGGCTACAATCATTTAATTATCTTATAAGCAATACCATCTGTGTATTTCAGAATTTAGGCTATTTTATTTTCATTTATATACTAGCATAGCTGGGTTGGCAAAAATGCTGACACTTTTATTACTGATAGTAAATGGCACATCAACACAATGGGGAAAGCAATCTAGTAAAAATAATTGTCAGCAATCTAGTAAAAATATGTACATACATAGAATTGAAGCACTTGAAGATTTAAGATGTAACATCTTGGTTGAAAATATTTCCTATATAATGCATGTTTGTGTATGTATACACACAGACACACATGGATGTACATATATACTTATATATTGAACTATCAAAGTTGGGAGTTAAGTCCAGGTATATATACTTACATACATACATATACACTTATATACACACACACATATAAATAAACATACACTCACACACGTGTACATATATATGCCATCACAAAGTATATATATATATATATAATCAAAATAAGCAACAAGTATATCCAAGGTAGAGTAGTATAATTGTTTCATGCTACTTCATTTTATTAAACACTGTATTACATTAGTTTTAAAATGTCGAGCAATCTTCAGCCACTTATAGAATTTTCCAATTAAACGGACAATGCACATTCTTATCCTTATTTCATTTGCCACCATTATAAAGAGGGTAGATATATAGAAGATTATTTTTCAATGCCAATAAAACTAGTTGGAAGTTTGAGCATGACAAATTTTAAAAAGTGCTTCATACTGGGGCAATAGCTTTCTATTTTTTTTCTTTTGCTTGTTGATTAAAACAACTACAAATTTGCATGAAGTGTTTATAGCTGTGGTATATGTTGTAACATAGCTGGGTTTGTAGGGTACCAACTCCTTCAGTAGACTCCGAGGATTTCGATAAGTTAGACCAAGGGCAAGTTGACAGCTGCAAGAAAAATATGGGCAAGGAAGGATTTCTAAAAAGAAAAGACTGAACAATGTGGTTTGGGTAGGTGTTGGGAGTGTAAAACAATATGGATAATAAGAGGGTAAAAAGCTAATGATTCAGAAGTGCTTAATTGGAAGCGGCATGAGATAATTAGCTTTGAGGAGTAGCAGTCACTGTAGTAGTGATCAAAAAGGCAGTGAGTGGAGACAGAATGCCTGTAAGCCAATGGTTGGTGCAGAGACTTTATACCAATCAACTGAATGGCTTTTTTTGGATGCAGCCTAGAATGTTTGCATGTCAACCAGCAGATGTAAGAACAATCCTCTACTGTGGATCTCAGCTATAATTTGTAGTTGTTGGACACTGAAGTATTTTCTGTACACCACTTCCATCAGCATGTCACAAGCAGCTTGTGAAAAGTTGGTTTTATGGTAGAGTCAAACACAGGTATCAGAACTGTATCACCCTTATCAAATAGTTAAACTCTCATGCACTATATAGTCTCTGCAGCTAAAGACTACTGACCATGCATAAAATACAAATGTTTCAGTAATACTTGGCTCCACATCAATACAGTAAATTGTATTTTCTAAATTTAATCTTACAAAAGCTTTCTTTCAAATATCACTGAAAAACCGATATAGCATTGTCTTTTGGTTTGTTTAAATTTTCGAGAACACTACTTCAGTTAAGAAGTGCCAGGTAAATTTTTATTATTGCTTGATTGATTACACTCTTTTGTGTCTGTTTGTGTGTGCATGTATTAACAATCTTTTGTCAACTTGCAACAATGAGAATAAACACTTTTAACATCTTGTGACACATTTTGAATAATTAGAAAAATACTAATTGTCATAAACCTCATTAAATGAATTCTTGGCATTACTTTTCTCACATTACTCTGACACCATTTGGACCATTGGAGAATTTCACTGTTTCTTCATTAAATTTGCTGCCAATAAGAAATGGCTTTTCATCATCATTGTCATCATCATCATCATCATTACCATCATTATCATCATTGTCGTCATCATTGTTGTTCTTTTAACATTTCTATGTTTTCTATGTTTGTATGGTTGGGTGGAATCTGTTGAAGCTGATTTTCTATGGTTAGTTACCTTCCCTGTCATCAACCCACACCTATTTCCATGTAAACTAATACTCTTCTATGACCAGACATATTTACATGGAAAATTATAAATGTAGGATGTTGCTTGCATGATGGTGAACTCAGTAACAACTATCATGCAATGACAAGGCAAGGAGATAATGTCTCTCTCTCTCTCTTTCTCTCTCTCATACACACACACACACACACATGATAGGCTTCTTTCATTTTTTGTCTACCAAATCCACTCTTTAGTCTTTGATCAGCCTAGGGCTATAGTACAAGATACTTGCCCATGGTGCCATACATTGGGACTGAACCCCAAACCATGTAAGTTGGAAAGCAATGTTCTTACTATGCACACTCAAAAAATGTATACTTCCGTTGATACTTTATCTCTAATTGTGTTTCAAAAATATTTCAGTTATCAGAATAGCTAAAATAGTGGCAAAGTTAAAATTAGATTTACCAACTTCAGCTATCAGAGTTTTGACAAGCTGAAATCATTTCTCGTAAAAGTCAAAGAAATACCCATATTGATTCAACAGCTAGGGTTTTCATAATGACAGTGATTCTTTGAGAAACTTTGAAGGTGTGGATCTAGGAATGAGATTGATGTCCTTGTTTAGATATAGGGTTTGGTTTACTCAAAGTTTTTCCCAATTTTATTTTATCAGATCAACTTGATTGAATCTTAGCTGACTTTGCATTCAGGATCATATAGCCATCTCATGACAACAATATAGCGATCACCACAAGATACTGATCACCTCATGCTGCATTGTCCAGTTACTTTAATCTTGAGTGAAATATGGAACAATCCATGGATTGTGGAGGCATGCATCACTTTGGACTGAAAATGTAAATTTGGAGGTGTGGATATTGTACAAAACAAGTAAAACCAATCATCAGGAAGTTAATGGCATTTTCCAACCATTGTCTTTCTTTTCAAGAAGTTTTATTCTTATTAAGATGAAATATAGCACTTTTCAAAAAAAGAATGTCTATAAAGGTATACTGTCTTTATAATTTTTGCCATATGTAAGGAAATGTTTTTGTAGTGTATACAGGACATAAACATTTTACTTAAGCACTATTTTCTTGCTTCAGCGAGTACTCTCCACTCTGTTACTAGGACATCATCTCACAGTTCAAGATTGACAGTTTTAAGATTGCTAAATTCCAACTTTGTTTTTCTTAGCATGTGAAGATTTGACTCTTTTAGTTTTCAGCAGGTTGGCAACAAAGGAGAATAGCAATTGTGCAAGCAGGCAGACCTGTCAATATATTAACCAGTCTCTCAAGCCAACATAAAAACACCATTTTACCTACTGTCCTCAATAACCTTTACTTTTCGCCTGTAGCTGAGACAATATACTACCAGGTATCAAACATTCTGTACACATTGTCGAATGCTGGTATCCTTGAAACTTTGAAATTATTATCAATTATTTAATGTGGCCAGTCATGAACAAAGGTTTGCAAACAGAGGTCTAAATCTAACGTGCCAGTAATTAACTGAAAGTCCAGACACAGCAAAGCTCTATTAGGAACTTTTATCACACACCCCTACATAAATCCATTTCAGCTACACACACACACACTGTATGTGTGTGTATGTGTCTAGTTGTTATGCTGCCTCAATCCAATGGATTTACTAATCCAAGTTGCTGATGCATTATACTCAATTAGCAGAAACATTTCTTGTGTCCAGCATCTCAACTGGATGACAACTTTGAGGTCTTACTAATTACATCATTTCAAGTACAATATTTTCACATTTCAGTATCCTAGGTTATCTATGGACTGAATGATTACTCACCACCTCTGCGGCATAGGAATAGCAGAGTGTTTCCACCAATAATTTAACACTTCTCACACGTATCCCTACAAATCTGTTTCTAATGTTTCCTGCAGAACAAACCATTAGCTCAATTCCAACTACAACTGAGAACCTCTTTTGGGGAAAAGAACCACAAAACATATTTTGAGTGTGTTTGTGTACTGTAACCAGTTAAGCAAACTCATACAACTAGCATACACTGGACCCTGCCCAAACTTATTTCATTACAAGAAATTTTTCAAAATCCACAACATTGTAAGTATTGATAGATTAAAACCAGTATTACCTGACTTGCAAGAAAATTCTACAAATATTGCAAGCAATTCAAAAATAGACCATTCTCCTTAACATAAAAGTGTTCTCAACAAAACATTCTACGATACATACTTTCTTCATCATATACATTTTCCAGACCAATCTAAGACATTTGCCAGCTAAAGTCACTCATTAATCACTATTAACCTACATTGAAACAAATTCATTCAAAAAGCAGCCAATATCATTTTGTTTCCCAATGACAACACCGCAATAATCAATCACCTTAACATTTAGCATATTTCCAACTAATTAAATAGCAATATAAACACAAGCAATATAAATTTACCCTCACACAATGGCAGCCTTTCCAACATCTCATCTTTTGCAGGTATATGAAAGAATTTAATAACTCTTTTACTATGTGAAACATTTTTATCCCAAACCAAAGAGGGAACCTCTACATGGTCACTTAAGACGCTAGAAATAGCAATCAAATCTTATTTAAATCACATCTAAAAAATGGCATATTGAATAATATAGCCTATGATACAATATGTTCATGACTGGAATGTGTTTGATCATGTATCACCTTAATCAGCACTAATCTGGGGCTAAACAAAAATAGTGATTCTGTGGTTTAGAGTGTAAATTTGTCTCTAACTTATTTACAGTTGAGTAGCATGAGCCATTTCAGACATTTCAGAGTTAAGTAAAGGTCTTTTTTGTTTTAGCATTGGTTCAAGGCAATCTCCACATCTCTATTTTTTTTTTAAAGTCAAGGTTATAAAATAGAAACCGAAAGCACCGAGATGCGAATAGAAAGATGACAAAACTTATATTCATCGACCGACGGAGAGATGAAAAGTTGTATAATTTGAACCACAGTATGATTATTTTTGAAGTGTAAAATAATAAGAGAGAGAGGTGGGCGGGAAAGAAAGAGAGAGGGAGAAAAGAGAGAGAGATAGGAAAAATTGCTCTAAACTCGGAAATAACCTATAACTTCCGGCAGATCGTTGTCAAAGCAACTTATATACTGTCGATTAGCCCCATCCCCACTCCTTTGCTTTGAAAATAAAAAATGGAAATTGTTTGCCTTATCTTGTACCATTTTATCGATAACTTCAGTGCTGACAATATATTTA
The DNA here is from genome assembly GCF_006345805.1 of Octopus sinensis. Taxonomy (NCBI): domain Eukaryota; kingdom Metazoa; phylum Mollusca; class Cephalopoda; order Octopoda; family Octopodidae; genus Octopus; species Octopus sinensis. Next base: position 8,072,431 of record NC_043017.1, on the reverse strand, counting down.
TTTATTTCGCACATGCCCTCATCTCTTTCCACACGTTTTTCGATCTGTATATGTGTTTTCGTACCTGTCAAAGACAGATCGATAGTATCGACTAACCCCTGGCCTTGTGCCTATATCATAAGCCGCTATTATTTTCACTTATTTTATTTTATTTATTTTAGATAAAACCGCTTTCTCACTTCTCACGAATCCAGCGCACGCATGCATCTCTATAGTCACATAAACATAAACACGCGCACGTGCGAGTTTATGAGGGAGGTGACAGTCGATTGAATCACCCCCTCAGTACTTGACTCAAAAGCAAAGTTGATTTCAGCGGAATTTGTTCTCAGAACGCCTAGGGATGTCCCCAAATACTGAAAGGTATTTTGTCTGCTACTGGAGTGGCAGACACAAGATTACAAATTCTGGAGGAGTAGAGTCTAATACATTTACTTCAGTACTTCACTGGTACTTCCTTTTATGGACCCCGGAAAGCTGAAAAACTAAGGTCAACCTAGGTGAGATTTGAACATTCTGAGTTCAGATTCTGCCGGGATCGACTTTGCCTTTCATTTTTCCGAGAGTAATTAAAATAAGTACCTGACAAGTATGTCTCAATTGCAGAATAACCGAGCAAAATAACAAATAATATTCTCTTGCTTTCTTTTTTTTTTTTTTCGGCACAATGTGACAAAATTAAGAAGGTGGTGAAGATGTGGCCGTTGCAGTTCATGAGGTAAGGATTCGTAGCATGCTCGACTTAGAGGCAATTAATATGAAGTGAACAAAATAATGAAACCCTCAATGCTAACGCGACTTCTCCCGACATCACAAAAGCAAAATAAACGAGGTTGCACTTTCGTAACGATCTACAATAAGAATGTTAAGTTAAACGTAGCTTTTAACAAAATCACATAGGTGCTACATATGCTTATAATGATATATATATATTCACAAATACAAATAAATATTTGTAATTGTACACACATGCATGCACGCATGTATGGATATATGTATGTATGTATACATGCATGTATGCATATATGTATGTATGTATACATGTATGTATGTATGTATGTATGTATGTATGTATGTATGTATGTATGTATGTATGTATGTATATATATATATATATAATATATATATATATTATATATATATATATAATATATATATATATATAGATAGATAGATAGATAGATAGATAGATAGATAGATAGATAGATATGGATTGGTGTACATGTGTGTACAAATAGGTGGGGAGGCTATTTCAGTTCATAAAGTGGGGTGTGTATATTTCATTTAGAAACCGAAGATTCTTGATTCGTAACTTTGAGAGTTTCCAGTGTCTGATTATTCAACTCTTTGAATACTTGAAAACATGAAGTTCTGACTGAGGAAGCTAATAACACTCACATACTACACGCACGCACGTACTCACATGTACGTACATATTCACATACACACGTGCGCGCATGCACGCACTCCACACCCACACACATTCTCTCTCTCTCCTTTTCTCATGCATATACATACACAGACAAATCTTTATCATTGTAGAGATCAATCGATGTCACACAGTAAACACACTCACTATGCATGTTGTGTTAGACTAAACTAATGAATATGTACGTGGACATCGTATGGTATAAATGAAGTGATCAGCCAGCCAATGGTAGAGTGACAAAGAGAAAATAAAGGTTTTTCTGTCTTTTTTACCTGTTGACAATTCTGATCACAGTTAGAGTGATGTGAGATTCAGCTGGGGCGAATTCATGGCAGAAGTATTCCTCTGTCTAACGAAAAGCAGTACTGGAGGGTTTGTAGCTGGTTCACTCTGAAGAAGTACATTTTACAAACCTTCCTTCCAAGACATGTTCTGACCTGTTCCAGCCTGTTTCTCATTTCTCATTTTAGCTCTCTTTATCTCTTCCTCTCTATCTGTCCCCCTTCTCTCTCTCTCTCTCTCTCTCTCTCTCTCTCTCTCTCTCTCTCTCTATTTGTCTCCCTTCTCTCTCTCTCAACTACACACACACACACACACACACACACACACACACACACACACAAAAGAACAAAAACTACAGTTGAAATGGATTGGAGTATGGTGGAATAGCAACCTATGTAATGACAATTTAGCGGCAACTACATTGATGACATGTAGTTTACCAGCAGAAACACACATGCACACTCCACTCATACACACCTTTTTTTTATTCCTGTAATGGCTTCAACTATTATATTGCAGCCATGGTTAGGTGTTGCCCTTCAATGGTCTAGTCAATTTTATGGCCTCATTACTTAATTGATTTCCAATTTTGTCCTGGGACGTGAATTTTGGATCCTCAGTATCTTGCTATTTCCAACAGAAATTTATAGTAGGAGTCTAATAATATAGTCAATGTTCATACACATATTCATATGTCATACTCTACACATGTGTAAGGATCAATGTGGATTTCATGTTATAGCTAAACATTTCATTTTATATATACACACAAACACTTATCAAATTCTACATATTTATATAAGAACCTATGATAACACATATTAAACTACATGCATACATATACACACATGTGAAAATGTGTACAAGCATATGCCTATGCATATACATTCCTTTTCTGTTCCTTATCAGAGAAATTGGAGAATTGGTTTAGTTTCATCATTGACTCCATTTACCTTTCAGTAATTGATCTATATGGCTGCTGAATTTATATTCTTTTGATAATTCTTTTGATTTTATTTTATCTTCTATGATCTAATATAAAGCCATTTCTTAGGCAAGTTCCTTTTATATTTTAATTGATGGCACTAGAAACCAAATCTTTTGAAGTATGTTGTCACCTTTGGATATTTTAGATTACTTTATTCAATTCCTGCTGCTACCACTTAACACCCACATTACTGTCTTCATCACCATCATTATCATGATCTTTTCCATCATTCCCTCTAAAATTTCAGTTCTGTTGGTATAATCTCTGCTACTACCACTGCTACTACTGACATATCATCATCACCACCACCAACACCACCACCTCCACCATCACTATTCCAACCATGATATTCTATTTAATGAGATTTTTAACCTTGGCAAAAGGCCATGTATTTTGGTCAATTAGATTGATCCTAGTACTTGATTGGTATATATTTTATCAAGCTTGGAGGAATGAGAAGCAAAGTTACTCTTGGTGGATTTGAACTCAAGGAGATATGACTCAATACTAAAAAGCATTTTGTTTAACTCTCAACCAATTGTAACACTATACAGCATTCTGTGTGATAAGACATCTTGAAATTAACTCTTTTCTGAGTAAAGGCATGATATGTGATTTAGAACATTGCAATTATGTGTGTTCATATTCAATTCTACTTTGGGCAAGTGTCTTCTTGAGATAACAAAATTTGGTAAATAGAAACAGCTTGGAAGTTCATTGAGAGTCCATCCGTTCTTCTTTTGGGGTGGTAAAGTAAATCTGTCATCATGTTTTAACATCATCACCTGGATCTTGGGTATTTTTAGCAGTAGTACTTTGTTGCTAGTATTCAGGTTAGATTGCCAGTCTGAGGATAACATATTTCACCAGTATAAGAGGCCTTGAAAATGTCATGGGTGCTGCCTTTTCTCTTCTGACTAAACAATTAGAAGAAAATAAAACTTGCAATGTATAGTGTGATTCCTTATAGTTTGTGAGTATGCATATTTAAAAATTATAATGTTGTTGTACTAATCCAGGATTTGAACTGGCATCTTTACCTTCTTTCTACTGGTCATTGTGGTATCAGTGGCACTAGAGTTGTTCCTATTCCTGGTATCTAAGTAAACTTGGACCTTGTAGAAGCAAATTTATTGCTTGAGCATTAATGAAATAGCTATTTACTGTTAGATGGCTATTTATTCAACATTTTTGAATTTGTTTTACAAGGATTGGGATCTGAAACCATGTGTTGAAACCAATATTGCTATTCAGGAATACCCCACATTATCAAAGTGGTGTGTTCCTGAAAAAGTTACTGCAATGCAAAATTAATTTTTCCATTGATTTTCATGTTTAACAATTTCTGATGGATTTGAAACAACACCAGAAAACAAACAACACTATCACTTTTATACATGAAAATAACAATTTCAAATCATACATGGTATTGTGTGTATATATAAAAATATTTGATAGGAAGTATCTACGGGAATAATGCAATATCATAACCATTAGGTGTATGACTGAGTGGTTAGGGTGTTGCAGTCATGATTGCCAGATTGTGGGTTCAGTTCCCAGGTCAGGTGGCATGTTGTGTCCTTGAGCAAAATACTTCATTTCAAGTTGCTCTAGTGCTATGTGGGTATCATCATGTCAAAGAATAGACACATTTCTTCTGTGCATCATAAAAGGCAACTAAAAATGGTTGAAGTAAGGTTTGCACTCTGACCTCGTAAAAACCCTCATTAATGACTACCCAAAGAGACACATGGGTTGGAGGGTTGTTGCCTGAGTGGTGTGAAGAGAGGGAATCATCAACAAATGGTGGATGCAGCAATGCACTGTTACAGCACATGCCCCCATGCGACTGCTACTAATAGGTTACATTCTTACCACAAAAATTAATGACTATTGTGTGATGCTGGAATGAGAATTACTGGGAGGATGAGTGACACTTTCTTCTATCATATAGTTCATCATCATCAATATCTGCTTGGGGGCTGAAGAACTTGTCTTAAATTGCTTGATCTTTATGGCAATTCAGTGTAGGAACTGAGCTCATTGTAAACTCCCCTTGTAATTTTTAGGCTGTGTTCATGAGTAGGGTTATTGTCAGAGAATCTTGCAGAACCTTCCTGTATAAGTGCCAACTCTTTAGCAATATTCTTGGTAAATAATTTAAACGGAATTGGTGGAATTTCCATATTCTCATCTTCTCAGCTCGCTCTTGTTCTAATGGCATCAGGTCTATATTAGACAAACTTTCCCTATGGGATACTAGCAACTCAACCACAGCATCTTCTGGTTTCTTCAAACCCTACAAGAGTTGCAAATGTTTGAATACCTTTCTGAATTTAACGCAAACATTCTGCTTGCAGAAAACTTCTAAGAAATGCAGATACAGTCTGGTCAAATATATTTTTCCAAGTATCATTCAAAGTTAAGGATTTCACTTCTCATAACTCAGCTATGTTTTCCACAGCATCCATTATATTGAACTTCTTCCCAATGTCTTTAATGGTAGGTTTATCCTCCCCGTCAATGGCTTTCATAAGTTGTTTAAAAGTTCTTCCCAAATATACCTTGAAGTTAACCATCAAATCTTGATTCACTGACTGGAGCAAACAAAGTTACACTGCTAGGGATATATTCTACTCTCAAATTATCAGAAAGCTCATTTAAGTTTACTGGGTGGTTTAGTGTATTGTGAACAATGAACAATGCTTTGTTGGAAAATGAGCAATATTTTGTTAGAAATATCACATCTGAACAAAAATATATTAGTAAACTGCTTTTTGAAAACCCTCTTTGTCATCCATGCCTTCTTATTTAAACTCCAGATCAGGCAAATTAAACTTGTAACCTTGGGAAACCCTTTGATTTTTGGAATGACATAGGAGTAGGGACTTTCATTTTATATCACCAGTGGCAATTTCTCCCAGAAGTGTCAGTTTCCTTCTTGAGAAATGAAGTTCTATCAGGCATGAACTCTATAAAAATGCAGTTTCATCAAAGTTGTATATTTGCTCTGGTGTGTTGTCCCCTTCTGCAATTACATTTTTCCAGCTACTCAGGATAATAAGTTGCAGCCTTTGTGTCAGCACTGGCAGTTTCACCAGTCATTTTTATAATGTGTAAATTCAAGCACTTCTTAAACTTTTCAAATTAGCTTTTACTAGTTAGAAAAGATTTTTCATTAGAAGTTTCACCTTCCTTTTTCTGCAAATTGTCATACAAACTTTTGGATTTTGTTTAATAACCATTGTGCTTATTGGTACAATGTACCAAATCTGATCCTCAATCCATAAAATGAAGAGCTATTCCACTTTAAGCATCACAGATCTATGAAAAAATAAGGTCTGAACAGTTAACAGAGTAACTTCTTGAGCACTCAGTTTTTTCTTTATTATCACATACTGTTTCCACTGTAGATGTTTCAAGTTTAATCTTTTGTCAATATGGATGATTTTTTATCCTGCATCAAGCCTTTTAAAACAAGATTTTGATCCTGTATGATCCTTTTACAATTCCCTTTTGTACTACTTCTTTTAGTTCCATTTGATGCCTTCTTTCCACACATCTTGAACTGTAAGTAAATCCAAAAGTGACTGTGATCCACAATTATCTACAACAAATATGAGTACCTGAAAAGAAGTGTTATATGAAAACAAATATGATAAACTTATTTCTATAGATGTAAAAATGGAATTGAGAAAATGAAAGGCTCATAGAATGAGGTGTGGAAGTACTATATGATTATAGTTAGTTGATGAGTTGCCAGGTTCATGGACACTTCACCCCCAGCACATCTGACTTAAGCCATAAAATCTCACACACTCTCATACACACACACACATGCGCATGCATGCACACACACACACCATTGTGTTGAGATATAACATATTAACATATGTAGATATAGACATTGCTATCATGCTGACAATATTTTTTTGTGTTGTTGCCTATTGGTTATTTGAAAGGTTGGTAGTTGTGATGGTGGTGATGGTTGAATTGGCTCAATGATGGTGGGGTTACTGTTGTTGGTGGTGGGGGTTATATTGTTCTTGTTAATTGTATTGTTGATATTTAGTCTCAAGTCAATTTCCATTGACTTAAGGCCAGATGTTCCATTCAGCATTGAAAATACACTAAAGTACATTATCTCAGGGGATTGTCTGTTTTTAAGTTTAGATAGGGTTGCTTATATCATTCATACTTTTATTACTGTTGATCATTAAGGAGTGGTTGTATTAATTTTGGCCTTGATACTGGTTATGTTGAGGTGGGGAAACTTTTTAGTGTGGCAGGCAAACATTTTCTAAGAAAAAGGTCCACAGGCAGATCACAAGTTTTAACTCTTATATCTGTGTAAATCTTGTATATATCTCAAACCGTCCAACCAATGCCAGCATGGAAAATGGACATTAAACGATGATGATGATAACATCTTCATTAACGCCACTACTGAATTTAAGACATTTATATTACCTTAAGTATTCTATATTTTTTAGCTAGAGTGTAGTTGGGTCTCAGCGGGGTGGTACAAACCTAGCAGTATGTGTTTTATAGTGAAAACAAAATTTCCATTCAAATGGCAATTACTTGACAATTTCTATTTGAGTCTGACCACTTTAAGTCATAGTGGAAACATGACTTATGTCACAAATAGGCATATGAATATTGTATAAATTTTATAAGTGAAAAATTTACTATATTTTATACATATGAGTATATCAGCCTGTGGGCACAATAAAATGGGCTCGCAGGTGCAATTGGGCCCGCGGGCAGGAGTTTCCCCACCTTCGGTGTAGATGATAGATATTGGTGACAATGAAGGTAAATTTATGTACATAAATATATGATGATTATCCACTCAAGACCAAGGAAGACTATCATTGACCATTATGAACATTGTGCACTCAGACAAATTTATGCTTTACAGATGTGGCTCTGCTGGGTAGTAATGGTCCCAGCTAGTGATAAACATACATGTCTGCAAATATGCAGGCCAAGCTTCCTCAGTTCACTACACTTGTGGTGCAAAAAAAGTTCATGTTTTATGAAAATATCTTCTCCTTCCTTTACTTGTTTCCTCCATTGGTGGTGATGATAAGCATTGCCTTCAACAGGGATTTCAGTGTCATGGTTGGAAAAGATTGGCAAACATGGAACTCTTTTAGGAAGATGAATAACAGTAGCTATAGTCTCACGGTCCTAGAGCATTGAGGAGTATGGTCTTTACATTGCAAGCACTAACATTATGCACAAAGGTTGTCACACAACATGGATGTATCTGAGGTCTAAAGTCTGGCACTTGCTGGATTGTGTTATCATTTGCAAGCATGATATCTATCTATCTATCTCTCTCTCTCTCTATCTATCTATCTATCTATCTATCTACCTATCTATCTATTGATAGATAGATAGATAGATAGATAGATACTTGTTGTAACCCAAGAAAATATACATAAACATACATACAAAAATCCAATGAAAAATTTCACCTCACACTTCATAAGTGCTCATAGTGATGCATACACAAACACTTACGCTCACAAACACACAATATATAAGCATATTTGTGTGTATGTATCATGATTAAAGTTCTTCAAATTGCTAACTCCTTTGATCTTGGCTAAAATGCTAAGAAGCCGAGCTTTGGCTAAGAAGAAAGAGTAATTTTTAAATTCTTAAAATTCATCCAAAAGAGCAAAATTCAGACTATATTTGAAAATTAGTGGTCATAATTTACAATTTATGCCAATGCAAATCCTGTAACCTGAGATAGCCATAATGCAGAGATTCCTGTATTTTGAAAGAGATATTTAAACACACACATACACTGATTTTTAAGCTTTAATATGACTCTTACAAAATGCAGCAATATTTATTCAACATTATCAGTATACACTTCTATCTCCCTCTGCGAAGTGTTCTGCTTGAAATGTTAGATTTCTTCTCTTCTTCTTAGCAAAATGTGAGCTTTTTATACTTTGTGCTTGTTTATATAGTCCATCACTTGTCTCTTGGGATTCTATGTTTTTTTGAGCTATTGTGAGTTAGGTGACTTTGTTCAAAAGTCACAACTCCACTAATGGGATATAAATCAACTCAGTCAGTAGTGACTATAGTGAGAAAATAACTGATGAAATCCCTTTCTTTTGATTTAATTTGTATTCATCTTCATTTTCATATAAGGATTTCTTACATTACCCTGAAACTTTGCACTTGTACAGAGATTGGAAACGACCTTTCAGAAGAAAAGGTAATAAGTAAAGCTGTTCTAATCTGGTATCATACATGGGCTATGGACTTGGTTCATCTCGCCATATCATACTTAATGTGGCTATTCTTTAGTGCTGTGATATAATGTAGGGAAATTGCTGTCATGTATTTTATTATGATGTGAATTCAAAGATGTAAGAAACTGAGCTTAATAAATCACCAAAGCTAATTACTAAGAGATACCATCCACTTGACAAAAATGGTTAAGCTTGTGTTAGCATGTTGATTGTAATGAACATCATAGATATAATTAGAAATTATTATATGTTGGGGTAACATTAGGTTTAGCTCAAGAATTGTTATTTTAATAATTTCAACATACATGAGACAAATCCAGACAAGTTTTGCTCTTATTACCTTCTCAATTGAAACAGATTTCATTGTAGTTAATAGAGTAGTAACGAGATAGTAACAAGATATTCACTAAATAAATGTACATGACTGTAAATGAGTAAGCATGAAAATTAGCACGTTTTAAAAAAATAAATCAGTTTGATTGCAAGAGATGTCATATGTCTGAAAAGCAATAGTTAACATATATGATATGCAAGCATCAAAAAATCCAATTATATACAACATTTTGTTTTCAATGTGCTAATCTTTCACACCTTACTTATTTACAGTATTGTATATCAATTTAGTGATTCTCTTGATTCTTCTTTGGCAAGTACAGTAAAGTCTATACTACACTGAAGAGGTCTAATAATATCAAAACGTGTATGGAGAGTTTGCCATACTTGCAAAAATAGTTAAAATGGTATTGATACATAGCCTAATGTTATCTTTTACTCACTGCATTAATATGTTAGTACTACATTACATTAAGTATTTAGAGTGACATTGTCTCCTATACTATCACCATACAAACATCAAATATTATACTATATATTGTATAGTGAGGAGCACCCAAAAGCATAAAAAAGGTAAAAGTAGACTCACAATAAATTTGAGTCAACTCTAGTTTTAAATACCAATTTAAGGCATTTTTTAATGATGTTAATGATTTTAGGACATTTATGAATATCACATCTAATTTTTCTTCTCTATAAATATAAAGTGTTATTCCTAGGTAAAAAATCAATTTTGCATTTGATGTACTATTTTAGTTTGGTACTGTGTTAGTATGCTAGTTGTAATCCTCTTTCTATTAGTAGTGTCAGAAGCCATTAAGCTTGATTGGTGAGAGGTGGGATGTATAGGTACATAGTGAATCTGTAGTCTTGCCTAGACTTGAGTCTGTTCTGGAATGTTATTTTTGCAACATTGGGTTAAAGCAGGTTTCAGGAATTTACAACCCTGAAATTACCTCTATTTCTTTATCTTTTGGTTTCCAATTTATGGCAATTAATTGTCTTTTGTTGTTGTTATTGCTGAGTAGAGGAATTCCTGAATGTACACAATACAAAGTGTGAATGTTCTTGCATATATTTTGGTTGCTCTGGTATATTGGTGGTATCAGATAAAGCTTTTACTCACAATTGATTAGCACTAAGAATACTTGTATATTTTAGTATCCGTTGTGTAATTCTTCTAGCAATTGTGTACTGTGAAAGGGTGGATTTATATGACTGAGTAGTACCATCATTGCCACAGATATCTCCAACTACAAAAATTTAGCTGCTGTTTGTTTTTGTGCTGTTTTTTCATGTTTGTTTGAATCTCCACTCTGACAACTTAGACACTTTTCAAGCTACAAAGTATATATATTTTCATTAATGATTGTTAATCAAAATAGTTGATTTTTTTCAAAAATTACCCTTTTAACAAGTTACTTAGATTTTAAATGCATGACCCAAGCTCTTATCAGTGTTATACACTAGACAGATTACAGGTCAATAAAAAATTATCAGTTCCACAGAAAGTGATAAAAGCAATAGAAATAGTTACAGAATTTCTTTCAGATATTAATAGATATAGTAGTTAGTATAGCTGGCAGTATGGTAGTGATTGCAGTGAGAACAGATAGATAGTTAACGATGCAAAATGCTTTCAGATATTAATGGATATAATAGTTAGTATATCTGGCTATATAGTAGTGATTATGGTAAAAGCGAAAGCTAATGATGCAAAAATGCTTTCAAATACTAACTATTTGTATCTAGGGAAAAATATTTTTATGTATTAACTTTTGAGTTAATATTGGGATAAATATTTCTTCAGAATGCTTAGAAGAATGGGTGGTGGATGCTAATTAAATGTAACCCTGCTAGTAGTAGTAGCACCAGCAGCAGCTATACACTGCTTACAATGGTTTTCATTTTAGAATACTTATGATGACCATCAAAAAAAGTTAAATAATTGATTCTACCATATCAAAGATTCTGATTATAATATCAGAATTTTTGTAATTTGTTTCAGGCTGATTGTGATCTGATTATGATATCACAGATCTTAAAATTTTTAATTTTCTGAGGTTGGATTATGAATAGGGTCTTTTTGTTTGCATCAGTAATTCCCTTAGTGAAAGGGAAATTGCAACAAGAACCAAAACTTTGTCATAAATTTAGCTCACTGCTGTTCACCATGCTAAAATTTACCTACTTTTACAATTGATTCTCTTATATTGACACAAGATAACAAAATTTAAAGGAAAGATACAGTTAAATTACTGAATCCTAGTAACATATAACAGTTACTTATTTTATTGACCCTGAAAGAGTTAAAAGTTGACTCCTAGGAGTATTTGATCTAAGGCAGTATCAGTACAGAACTAAATAAAACTGTCTAGCAATAAATCTGATTGTTCTATCATGTCTGCTATTCCATCACCAACTTTACATTTTGAGTTCTTAGCATCATTTCTTTAAAATAATTTAGCTGGAGGAAGAAGTGCTGCATCCAAGACCTTGTTGCAGGTCTTCCAAGACTTGTGGGAAGAAGGGATAAAGTTATCTTCATATCAGAGACCTGCAAAAGAGTGGACTCTGTTAAAAGCATCCAAGGGCTAGGTGGTGGTATCAAACTAGGTGACAGATTATGTCTGTCACCTAAGAACAGGAGTGGTCTCCCTCTCCTATGGATTTCCATATAATTTCTGATTGCCAAATTTCACTCACAAGGCTCTGGTTGTCTCAAACCTATGATAGAAGACACTCGGTCAAGATGTCACACAGTGGGATCAAATATATAACCGCGTAATTATGGGGTGAGCTTTTTTAGCCTCCTAGCATATTGTAGTTAAAGAAATAAATGCCTTGTAAACTGAGTCTAAGGTATGACTGATGAGTTGGAAACAGGTAAAACAGTAGTACCCATGGCTCTTTTTTCAGGTCTGCCATGACTAGTGAGAGAAAGGAAGAAAATTACAATATCTTGTGTCCTCTCTCTATAACACATTGGACACATACAAAAGAAACCAATATTGATTTCTTATATGATATAAATACTGAGAAAAACTGGTTAGCTTTTGGTATACCAATCAGTCTTTGGCAACATGACAAAGCTTGATAATCATCATAATAATGATGCATCACTTTTGTTGTCCAGTCTGTTGAGATATATATATATGTATATATATCTGATATTGGCACACAGCCACACATTTGTAGAGAAAGGCTATTGTTGATAGACTGTACCCTTCTGTATGACTAGAGAGATAAAAAGTAAAGTTAACTCCAGTGGGATTTAATTTCAGAATGAAGCTAAATACTGAAAAGAGCTAGCATAGCATGCTTAGCGGTATTTCATCTGCTGCTACATTCTGAGTTCAAATTCCACCGAGGTCAACTTTGTCTTTCATCCTTTTGGGGTCGATGTAATCGACTTAATCCCTTCCCCCAAATTTAAGGCCTTGTGCTTCCAGTAGGAATTATTATTAAGGCAATGAGCTCACAGAATTGTTAGCACATTGAGCAAAATGCTTTGCAGTATTTTATCCATTTTTATGTTCTGAGTTCAAATTTTGTAAAAGTTAACTTCATTTTTCATCCTTTCGGGGTTGGTAAAAGTACCAGTTGAGCAGTGGGATAGATGTAATTGACTTAACCTAACCCTTCCTCAAAATTACTGGCCTTGTGCCTTAATTTGAAACCATTATTATTATTACAGTAAGCTGCATTTCTTCTGACATATTACATTCTGAGTTCAAATTCCTCTAAGGCCAACTTTGCTTTTCCTCCTTTCAGGGTTGACAAAATATGTACCAGTTGAACACTGGAGTCAATGTAATTTACTTACCTGCATCCCAGAAATTGCTGGCCTTGTACCTGAATTTGAAACCTAAGGTGATGAGCTGGTAGAATTGTTAGCATGCCAGGCAAAATGTTTTGTGACATTTCATCTATCTTTTTGTTCTGAGTTCAAATTCCACCAAGGTTATTTTGCGTTTTGGGGATCAATAAAATAGGTACCCATTGTGCACTGTGGTTGATGTAATTGACTTAACTGCTTCTCCAAACTAGCTGGCCTTGTGCCAAAACTTGAAACGATTATTGTTATTGTTATTATTATTATTAGACAAGATGAAGAGCGCAATGCGATTGCAATAGATATTTTATTGGTTGAATGGTATTTCAACAGCAAGCCTATCTTTGTTGAGTTCAAAATAAAAAGTAATAAAAATTCAAATCTAAAGTATGAACAAGAGCAACCAGTGTCCACACATTGATCGAATGACATCATCAATCTTTAAGTTTCAATTTTATAACTGGTGAAAGAAAAAGACAGAAAAAGAGAGAAAAAAAGGAAAGAAAAAAGAAAAGGAAAATGAAGAATATTTAATTAGTTTTGTATAAGTTTGATGATATTCTTTCAATACTCAAAATGCATGAGGAGAAATGTGTTTACGGGTTGTTAACTTCACACCCTGGAGGAATGAATAAAATGACGGGAGAATATCATCAAATTTATACAAAACTGTTTGATTAAATATTCTTCTTTTTCCTTTTCTTTTTTCTTTCCTTTTTTCTCTCTTTTTATTTCTGTCTTTTACTTTTTGCCAGTTATAAAATTGAAACTTAAAGACTGATGATATCATTCCATCAACGTGTGGATGTTGGTTGCTCTCATTCATACTTTAGATTTGAATTACTATAGTTTTGAATTTTTATTACTTTTTATTTTGAACTCAACAAAGACGGGCTTGCTGTTGAAATATCATTCAACCAATAAAATAACTATTGTAATCGCATCACGCTCTTGTCTGTTTACCTTTGTAAAGAGTTACATGAATCCTTTTAAAATATAATTGTTGTTGTTATTATTATTATTATTAAGGCAGCGAGCTGGCAGAATCATTAGCACCCCAGGTGAAATGCTTAGCAGTATTTCATCTAACTTCACATTCTGCCGAGGTTGACTTTGCCTTTCATCCTTTTGGAGTTGATAAATTAAGTATCAGTGCAACACTGGGGCCAACATAATTGACAAGTCCCCTCTCTGAAAATTTTACACCTTGTGCCTTTAGTAGAAAGGATTATTATTATTATTATTATTATTATTATTATTATTATTATTATTAAGTAGGTTTTATTAATTTGAAGTTTGTAAGATTTAGTGCATATAGGAAAGAACATATTTCCATAAGATTGACTGACTAGTATTTGGTTCAGGATTTGAGGAAACAGTATAAGTGATGAGGGTCATGTCAAATTGGAAGCAGAGTATAGCCAGCAAGTTCTTATGCGACAGAAAAGGCTTGGATAGGATGTATTGTTATCAGGTAGTTGACTTCCTTCCAAAAATGGCTATGGATATCAGTGATCAAATATGTTTGAGAAAGCAAAGCCTCTTTGTGTAGCAGAAAGTATAAAGTTTCAAAGAGATTGCGAGAAATATTGGTTTCAAATTTTGGCACAAGGCCAGTAATTTCAGGGGAGGATCCCAGTACTCAACTGGTACTTATTTTATTGAACTTGAAAGGATGAAAATTAAAGTTGACCATAACAGAATTTGAACTCAGAATGTAAAGACAGACAAAATGCTGCTAAGCATTTTATCCAGTGTGCTAACAATTTTGCCAGTGCATTGCCTCAGAGATTAACTAGAAATATTGAAGGCTGATATAATGAATGATGGCACAGAAAGGGAAATACTATTGATTTGATTTCTCTGTTGCATTGCCTTGGAATCCTACATGTATCTAAATATGTAAAGTTAAAGAGATTAACACAAATCTGATTGATGTTGAAGTTTTGTCAGTTTCTAATAATTGGTTTCAGATTTTGGCACAAGGCCAGCAATTTCAGGGAGAGGGTAAGTCAATTACATCAACCCCAGTAGTTATTTTATCATCCCCAAAAGAATGAAAGGGAAAGTCAACCTTGGTGGAATTAGAACTCAGAACATAAAGATTCTATCAGCTCACAGCCTTAATTATTGGCAATATATGAAAGTGTGTGTGTATATATATATATATATATATATATATATATATATGTATATATACATACTTTTAGTAAAGCTGCAAAATCTTCATGAAACAGTCACTTTCATGCGTCCATTCATTGGTCAGTTGTCAACTGTCTGTCGAATGGAAACACAAAACTCTGAGTAACAGTTTTATGAAGATTTTGTAGCTTTGATAAAAGCATATTACTCTACTTTAGGTATTCGAATACTATTTTTTTCCACCTTATTTTCCATTTATGTGCTTGTGTGTGCATGCATATTTTATATATATATGTGTGTGTGTGTGTGTGTGTTTATATATATATATATGCACACACACACACAAGATTTCTAAAAACCATGCACATTACACTTATCAAAGATACATCATGCTAACAAATGTGAATCATGTATCAATTTCGTTAATGCAAAATGAGCTCCACTTCTACTTCATGGATGTATGTACCTTCTTCATACAACTTTGGTTAATGATAGATGCCAGTGCTAAAAATTACAGCACTGTCGTAAAAAAAGGAAACCTATCCTATCCATAGATGCATGGAAGCATGGATGTAAAACTAGGAATTTCTGTTTATTTAGCCTGTGTATGTGATAGATGTTGGAGCATGCATGTAAGCTGTTGTCATAAAATAACACACAAATGGTGCTCAGTTTTTGATACCTGTTTGTTGACAGTTATAGATGGCAGATTTATAAGGACTGCTTCCAAAGTTTTCTGTTTGTTTATCTCTTGTAAGATTAGCATTGTGGATAAAATATCATTTAAGAATTGTGCAGTGCTTGAGTGTGCATTACATGTACTTCCCTACAAAATTTATGAAAGTTGTTTGTCTTCATATAATTAAAAATTTTCTTATACTAAACATATGGCATCAAATTTATACAGAAGCTGAAATGAGACTGAATACTGTTCAAGTTTTTTTGTGAAGTATTACTGACTGTAGAATTGCGTCAGGCCAATTTCCTATAAAACTTTGACATTTTTGGGAATATGGAACTATTAAAAAAAGAATGAAAATTAATGTCAGCATTTGTGTGTGTTTAATAGCAAACATGACACTGCTTTCCATGATGTAATTTTTTTCAATTTCAATACCTGGTCTCAGACCAAATTACTCACCAAACAAGTACAACTCTGAAAGTAGCAACATAGTTGAAGTAGAAAATCCTTTGATAGACTATCAGGGAGCTTTCCTTCTACCCAAAACCACTCACCAAAGAGTAATATTTATTTAGTGTAGCTTCTGTGCAACTTGAACTTTAAGCTTTGAAGATGTTCAATGATGAGGCGTCTCCAAAATTTTTTGGAAGTTGTTTGATATAAGAATCTTTAATTAAGGAAAATAGGATTGCAACAATAAAATCTCTACTACTAAAAACACTAATTCTCAAGCTTATAAATTCAAAAAGAGTAGCCATTGATTTGAATTTCTGCTTATTTCTGTATTGTTGTTTGAGGAATTACAGAAGTTGTTGAGATTGATTTTATTTGTTTTTAGGAAGGCAAAATTTTAAAAGTGAATATTACTTGTATTATCATTCTCATTTCTAGTAGTATTGTAAAATACTTGTTGGCTGTTGATAAAGACTTGTGTTTGTTGGGTACAAATCATTGAACTTCTGACCAATAAACAGGTATTTTAATAAACTGACCAACTACAACTAATATCATGCTTGCTAGATTACTTTAAAATGCCACAGTTAAAACCTTTTCCATGGAATAGTTTGAAATATCTCATGTATAGTTTTTTAAGCTTCCATAGAATTGATAATCAAAATAACGTGGAAGTTTGTCTTAAAAATCCAGTTAAAAAGATGGAGACCATTGAAACTGTTTAAAATATTCCTGACAATTGAGAGACATGGTTTCATTTCATACACTTTATTAATTGCATTGATTATTTGCCAATACATTACTTTGAAAATGTCTGATATGATGAAACTGAGATCTGGCCAAAAAAGAGACAGAGACATAGCTTAATGAAACATCATAAGAGGAAGCCTGATCATTTATACAGGTGTTAAATGGTGATTAGAGAGGCTGAGAGTTAATTGTTTCAATATTGATATCTAACAATCACAGCATCTTCAGAATTGCTGAACAAAGGATCGGCTTGAAATGAAAAGAACATAAGAATAAAAATAACAATAGAAATCTAAAGTGAAATGAGAGAAAATTAATAAATAAAAAATATATGGTAAAACACTAGTAGCAAAATTATACATTTAGTAGACAATTGAGATTGGAGTGAAGTTTTTCTTCTGACATTCTCATTTCTAATAAATTTATTCAAAGAACAAACCAATGTCATACGACAGCACATAGTTGTCCCTCCCTCCCTCCCTCCCATTTTTTCTCTCCATTAAAAGTAAGCTGTGGAAAGTTCAAGAAAATTCTTCATTTGATTACTCTTGATCCTTCAGATTAATTTGATATTATTCAATGATCCCTCAGAATAGATGTAACTGGTAATTTGTCTTGGTTAAAAAAAAAAAGTGGGGGTCTATTACAATCACCTATCTCCCACTCTTCTAAATTAGACACTGATGTTAGATATAGTTACAGTTTTATAAAATGTTGGCACTAATTAATCTTGATTAGATTACAAATATACTTGCACGTTTTTTAGCTATACCAAGCTGTATTTTTAGTCTCCAAATACCATGCAGATATGATGTCACTGACATTCTCTCTTGAAGAGTGAGCTAACAAACAAAATATCTCATTCATATATGTTTAACATACATTTCAACCTAAATAATTTGTCAAGACCATTATCTAAGAAATATTAGAAATTTGCAACAAGAAATACACAAAAACTTTCGCCAAAGAAAGCAAAAAGTTGTTGAAACATTCCAGTAAAAACACATATAAACAAAGCAAAATACTGTTAGCAATTAATTCATTGCCAAAAGGATAAAAGAAATGAAATAATGAAATGGTTTTAACAGTTCTAATTATTTTAAAAGTCAACTCAAAGAATTTGATAGAAAATTCTTCCAAATGCTTTGTATTTTACAAACCCAAAAAAAGTAGTTAAGCAAATGTTTAAAACAAAGATAGCTTTGTGTAACATTTGAACAACTTATATTGTAAGATCAGATAGCAGTGACAAGAGAGATTTATGTTGCAAAACAGATTTAGATATATTTCCAAACTTACATAAATTTGTCAAATTCTGAAAATATAAAAGTCAGATAGGCTAAGCAATTATTTCAATGTAAAAATGTAGATAAAATCTTACTTTTTGTTAATTATTTTTGTTTATTATTATTATTATTATTATTATTATTGCAGTTGTTTTGGAAATCATGTGTAGCAATGTTATCTTTTTTCTTTAACAATAATAATAATCTAAAATATGCCCCTAATTAAATCAGCCAACTTCTCAGTGGTTCCCAGAATAAATTTAAGAGTTTCCAATAAAACTCAAGTCAAAAAATAATTTAGCAAAGACAGCTTTAAGCTGCTGACAAGTAAATAAGAACAACAACAATAATAGTTTCTAAAGTACCTTTGTTATTGATAAAATAACAGAACCAACTTACAATGACTAAATAGTGAAAATATTAAAGATAATTTGAGTTGCTTTACATCGATGTGATGTAAAACAGGGAACATTGGTTTAGGAATGGCTATGACTACACATCAACTCCCTGCAAAATCTCAAATTTATGTTTTTCTTGAAAGTTTTGAAGATGATTGAAAATAATTTTTAAAAAAATGTAGTAACAATTATGAAAGTAAACTTTAAAAATATAAATATCATTAAATAGAAGACAACAATTGTGGATGTTTTTGATTTTTTGTTGTTTTTCTTTTTTTGTTTTTGTTTTTGCTAGTTGCAGAAGTGTGATTAGAGTAATGCTACTCATGAATGACCAACCCGTACTAACTAGATACTATATAGGAAAGTAGCAATAGAAGATAACAGTTAATTAATAGGGCCCACTCCATATATATATATGTGCCACTGAAGACTAGTGGCAATGGAGAAATTTGCAAACAGGAGCTTGCGAGAAGAAACTAAGAGTACAACTTCTGGTGGGGGTCAGTACGTAGAATCTAATACGCCATATCAAAATATTTACAACTCTGTCACAACATTAAGTTTCCCCAAAGTTATTCATTAATGTACCAGCCACTGATGAATGTCTGAGGAGACCAGTGATGAGCACACTTTTTTCATTTTTTTTTGTGTTTCAATTTAGAGGTACATCTATACATATACACACACACACACACACACACACCTCACATGCATACATACAGACAATCATCCACTTCTATAGGCAGGCAGCAACCATTTTACATACACACTTTGAATCATGTCAACAAGTGATGAGAAAAGTACGATAAAAAGCAGTCAATTATTGTGCTTATATGGAGGACTAACTAAAAGAAATTGTCAGTCCTGGGTGCTAAAGCTCAATTCTTTCACTTGCAGAAAAACACAACTACAGTCAGTGATTTGAAAACTTTTTTGATCAATGAGAATAAATAATTTTAGTGTGGAAAAATTTCTCACAGCCAACAAAGAGGATCTTCATAAAAATGTTAAAACAATTATAATTTGCTTTTATCTGTTTTTTTTAAATTATTTTTTTTTAGAAAAAAAAACGAAAACTGAGTGCTTTTTTTTTTCTTTTTGTTTGGTCTCATAGAGTTGTTTATGTTGCAGTCTGAATTAGTTGCACCGTGCAGTCTGCTGCTGTCATAGTTACAACCCTATACTATTCAAGGAGTCAAAACAGACAACTTATTAGATAGAAAACATCTCAGAATTTTTCTTTCTTTTCTTTTTCTTTTTTTCTTGGAAGTGGTTGGTGCTTTTTAGCTCAATATTTCAGTTGTCTGAAGAATGGTGCATCTCCAAGCAGTCTTTTGACAACACTAAGGTTGGTGATATGAAGTTTTAAGAATAGTTCAAATGGAGGAATATGTTGCAACTCAAGTTGTTTTGAAGAATTTGGAATTCCA
Source organism: Octopus sinensis (assembly GCF_006345805.1). Classification (NCBI taxonomy): domain Eukaryota; kingdom Metazoa; phylum Mollusca; class Cephalopoda; order Octopoda; family Octopodidae; genus Octopus; species Octopus sinensis. The sequence continues at coordinate 8,052,136 of NC_043017.1, read as the reverse complement.
AAGGAAACTTGCAAAGTATCAATATGTAGTTAGACACAGCCTTGAACAAGTCTGTGATGTGACAATGTTAAAATGATTTGATACTTTTAACTTCAAGAATGGTGGGAGAGAGAGGAAATGTGATGATAACCATAATAATGGTTGATTTACCCTCAAATGTTAAAAAAAAAATGTTTTTAATAATGTTAATTGGCCAAAATTTGTCACTGATATGACTAACAAAACATTGTGTTATTGTTGGCACAAAGAAATGGTTGTTTTTTTTTCTTTCTTTTTTCTTTTGTTATATTTGAGGCAACAGAATTGTATTATCAAACTAATGCTAAAAGGGAGGGAGCTAGGTAGAGTGGAAGATATTTTGGCAGTCTGTCTTCCAGTTGTAAAATGTAATTTGGTTTCAATAAAGTTGGTTAGCAGCCATTGGAAGCATTTGAATTCCATTAAGTCGCCAACAGGTTTCAGATGCTGAGGAGGGTGGGGAGGGACTTTCTTCTGAAACTACACTAATTGACACCCCACCACACACACAATGACCTGGTTGAAGTATTAATTCATCCAGTGAAGATAACTTACAAAATATTAAATAACGGATGTTACTGTTAAGTCTTTAGCTGCTGCATGGAACTGGAAATAAATCAAAGAGGTCATTAAACAAATAACTGACATTACAAACAAAATATATGGAGCTCACTAATTGTAAAAGTATTTAATAAATTAGTACATCAAGTTTTCTGATTGGAGTGAGTTATCCACAGAGTTAAATCACACCTTTTACAAGCTGTATCCAGTCAAATAACTGAGATTTAAAAAAATTCAACAATAACAAAAACATAAATAAAATAAAAACACACATACACACATATTAGAAAGTAAAAAAAACAACAACTTTGTACACTGAAAACATTTTGTTTGAAGCTCTCTTCCCCCCCTTTATTTGTTTTCTTAGTTGTGAATTTCAGTTGAAATATCAGTCTTTGTGACATACTATTCAATTCTGCAGATACATATATTTGTGGGCAGCAAGTGTAAAGAGTAAGATATATATATATATATATACATACATATATATATACATACATACATAAAGAGAGATAGAAAGAGAGAGAGAGATGGGGGTTAGAAAACAGAAGTTATTATAATCAGTGAGAAATGCACAGCGGCAAGTTGAGGCACAAAAACACTAAAATAGCAAACATGAATAATGAGCAAAAGAAAATTGAGATAACAGTTTTAATGGGAGGTGAACAATAAACACAGAAATAACAGACGTTGACAAAAATATTGACCATTAACATTCGACTTAACAGTCAACAGAAATATCTAGATCTTTAAAAAAAATCTTAGTATTACTTCATAGTCAAAATCTACAGCTATTTTAGGAAGCTGTCAATTTAATTTGATAAACTTTGTAGAAATTTAATGAATAAATTGTTTCATTATAGAAATTCACAATGAATAACGTATTTTTTTAATATTGTTATTCAGAGACAAACTCTGAAAATATCAAAGTCAATTAATACAACAAATTCTAATGGTTGTATAAAGTTCCCCCATAATTTTTGTAGCATATGAATAAATGTCAAAATCTGTTATAATTAGCTAAATCAGAAGAAGCAAATGAAATTTCAGTGAAACCTCAGAGAATATTCAACAAGATGAAGCTGGAATCATTTGATTTAGGCATTTAAAGAACAAGAGAGAAGAAAAAAATAAAAAGGTATAGTTTCGGGGGTTTTAACTTTCTAGAAATAGGCCACATGATGGTTTAATTAATTAGTAAACCTTAACACTGTTTTATCAGGTACACCTGAATAGTCAGAACCATCTTGACTGCATTATCTATACTTTTATTAAAAGTAGTAGTAGTAGTAATAGTAGTAGTAATAATAATTTCTCACATCGGCATGAAGTTTGAAATTTTTAAGGATGGAACAATGGAAAGTTGTGACAATCATGCCTTTCTCAAGAGCATCAGTGACATAAGTGAAATAAAATGGTTCTAAATGAGAAGGAAACCAGAGTTACTGGCTTGTTTCTCGGAGAACTTATCACTGTACTGTGCTGCCTGCTACGATATGTTTCTTAACATAGGAGGGCTTGAAGCCTGAGATTTTTATAGGGGTGGGGGTGAAAATAAGTTCTACATGCTTTTCCAAAGGTATTAGTGACATAGATGAAATAGCTGCAACCGGGAATTGAAACCAGGTTCAGAGTATACTTGAGTTTACCTCTAGTTTATGGCACTTGTCTGCCATCATGTATACAATGAGTTAATGTTTCTACTGAATCACACAGTCACATATTTAAAGAGGAAAGGGAATGAAACTGTGTGATGTTCATGCCTTTTTCAAAGGCATTAGTGACTAATGTAAAGTGAATCAGATCCAACTAGGAATTGAAACTGGGTCGCAGGATTCGGTTTGCTGAGAGCTTACCTCTAGTCTACAGTAGTTTCCTGTCACAATATATAATAGTAATCACACCAAACCAAAAATTATTAGCAGCACCAGTATTCATGGGTGGTAATATAACCCTTTATGAGAGGTTTTAACATGTATAATAATAGTTCACACTGGACTAATTCATTGAATGTCAGTACCAGTAAAAACAAATTCGGTATAATAGAAAGAGTTTTTTTTCTTTTGTTTTGTATTTTGTTGTGAAAAAGTGAAAAATATGTAAATCTTGTTCCATTTAAGTTTCCATATTTTCCTATTTCCAAAATCAAAATGTAGAACACCTTAGGAATACTGTAAACATTTCTGTACATCAAAAGAAATTATTATTATCACTGTGATGTTCTTAAAGATTGAGGTCTTTGTATACATTTATGCCAGATTCATGACAATAACACCCATTAGCTCCCTTCAGGCCTTAATTTAGCTGCAGTTAAGAACCCAAAGGGTAAAAACCAATTTGTTTGTTTTATTTTCCTGTTGGAATATGAAGAGGACGTTGTCGTTTAAATTTTTATCCAACATCAACAACAACAAATATGATGATAATAATAATAATAATAATAATAATAATAATAATAATAATAATAATGGTATGATCATTTAATGTTTGGAGCAGTCTTAAGTATTAGCTGCCAATCTTAGATTGAATCAATCACTTTTAACAACATTGCTGAAGAAATTAATCTACTCGAACCTTAAACTAACTACTTAAGCACTTTTGAACAAGTGAAAGGAAGCAGTGGGTTAGAAGTTGTGTTAGAAATATCTCCCATGGCACCCTAACTTTAGAGTTACTAAAATGGCATTCACAAGTTCTGACATGATTATCTTAAAACTAAAATCATTAAATTTTGAAGATAACTACTTCAATCTGATTGACTACTCTTGTGTAAACAACACGGACACAGCATTACACATTTATGGCAAATACTTATTTATCAAGTTTCCTCACAGGTGTGTCTATATACACTGAACCAATCCCAGAGGAAATGTGTATCAGATTTCACTGCATGGGTAACACTTAGTGGCTATATATCATAAAACTGAGACTGTGCCATGCAGCAGTATTATGTTATCAAGCAGCTGCAATGTGTGGTGTTACAGCATTTGATTATATTATATGTTATAGCAGGTAATGATTCTATCACAGGTAGAGCCCTTATTGTGTGACACAGAACTTCTTATAGCATTTAAACATCCTCAAATAAATAAAATACAATCAGAAAATCTATTGCAGAATTTAATTGAGAAGAACAAGGAAAGTGTAAATGAATATTACTAAATTATAATATAAAAAAAAAATTATCTACTATAATCTATCCACCTTTTACATACACTCAACAAAATTCAGTTCACTCAATCCCAAACTAGAGAAATAGAGAAATTCTGCAAGAGTGAGACATCCTTATATTGCCAACATCACAAAAATTAGGGTGCCATGAACAACCAGATATGATAGTGATGTAATGATAATAATTGTCACTTTCTTGCTTCATCTTGTGGTAAAATGGAATTATTTGGTATTTCAATGGGACAGATTTTTAAAGTACAATGTAGCTAGATCGAAAGACTGAACTGTAAATGGAAGCAGAAATGCAATTCCACTACTGACACAGAGACACAAATGCAAACATTGCTTTATGATAGATGAAAGGCATACACATATGTTTGTAATAGTATTCACTGAGATAAACTCAGAGAAGCAAATATATAACACACACACACACAAAGCACTTAGTTGACAATGTATGCAAGGCTAGGTAGAGCAAGATGGATTTTAAAAAAAATAATATAAAATCAATTGTTAAAATTCTATTAGAAAAGGTGAATGAACACTATAGTTCAATACCCTTTCACTTTCCAATGGTTTGTAGATTTGGTGAGCAGAAAAATAAAAATTAATTCATTTGCTGAAGAAGGCAGGCAGCAGGCAGAAAGTATAACTGCAGCAAGCATTGCCTTTAATTTCCAATCAAATGTCTGTATTTCTGTTATCTTGAAGCTATATAAAAGGAAGTTTAGGGGGAATATACATAAATAATTGACACAGTAAACACAAATAGAATGAAAAATAAAGTTAAATTGTTTTTGTAAGAGATGGAACAACAATAGACAATTTCAAGGTTATTCTTTTTCTTTTACAAAATATTCTCAAGACAGAATTCACCTAGCAACAGGAAATGACACTGGTAATATAAACTACATCAAATGATATTATTTGCTTTAAGTTTCAATAAATGCTTTTAACTAGACACACAGCCAATTTGCACTGGGAGAGGATAGAGTTGATATAATCATCATCGTTTATGTATTACTAGTAGTCATTTTATCAAATTCAGAAAGATGAAAGGCAAAAGAAGAAAAATTAATCCTCACAGAGATTTGAACTCAGAATGTGCAAGAGAGAGTTAATAAAAAAAAAAAAATTCAATCTAATGCTTTTACTATTTCTACCAACTCTAATCATTCTGCCAGGTTTCAATAGATAATAACTTTGGTTTAAAATACCAAATACTACCAATTGATGGAATAAATTCATACAAATTGAAATTAATATGGTTAGAGCTTTAGAGATTTTCTTGAGGCACAACTGGTTGGAATGATATTGTCAACCTATTGACTACTATATTCTGATATGCTCAGTTCATTTAAATCTAAACAGACACTATAAAGAGTTAAAGTTTACCACAGTAAACAGTGAGAGTAATGTATAATTAATGTAAGCATCTCATTAGCTTCTTGTTCCAAGTTCAAATCTATGGATTTATCTTGGAGAAGTGGATAGATTATTTGTGCTGGTCTGACCTTGCCCTAGATTTATTACATGAAAACTTAAGTATTCACTAGTGCTTTAACAATCATTCTTCTTCTATAATTCCATTCACATCCAGCTGTATTTGACTGATATTTTATTTTATCAACCCAAAAGAATGAAAAGCAAAGTTTGATCTTGGCAGGATTTGAACTCAGAACATAAATAGTCATAACTAAATACTACAAAGCTTTTTGTCTGACAATCTAAGTATTTTTGCCTATGGAACTAACAGTATTTAAAAAAGAAAAGGAGAAATTAATTGTTTTTTTGCAAACAGTCTTAATGTTTATGGATAGAGAGGAAGAGTGGGAGGGGGAGTATATGTGGAGCAGGAGTTAAGGAATTATTGTGGTATAAACAACATATAGTTCAGTATCCTCTTTAGAAATAGCAACACAAACTTAGTTACTACTTTTAAGAGATACTTAACCAGAAAACAAATTAAGGAAATTCTCTTCCACCCTTTGATATAAGTGCTGAAGGGTATGGGTATCTTTTGAAAACCCTTTACCACATAAACAGGGAACAGTAATATGAATGACAAAACTCCTTGTGCATATACACATTCATCCATTAAACTTGAGAGCGGTCTGTGATTTAAGGAATCTGTTACAATACAAATGAACACAAAGACTGCACTTTTCATTGATCATACCCTATTTTGAAGTGGATATCACTCTTTTGACACTTTATTCCAATGTGCATATAAGACTTTGTTGAAATGACTGCATCAATAAAAGTTAATCTTGACAAGTGACATAATTTGAACACTGAAATATTATTACAAGACCAGTTACAGAGATACTGCCTCAAGGCACCAGGTAATGAAATCTCTTGGAGTGCTCATGCTTGCTGTAATATATATATATATAGGTATAGCTGTATAAATTACATTTATTACAAGAACTTATCAAACCTTTAAAGAGAATCAACACCTGGATTTTCTGTAAATGTACTGAAGTATTCAAATTTCTGAATCAGAAGTCAATTTAGCTTTATTTAACAGTTTATCATTGCCACCACTAAAATAAATAATATTTTCTGCATGTATGATTTCAGTCACTAGACAAGACAAAAAAAGGCCTATACACGTAAATGTCTGTGTTGACATCCAAAAGAGTGAAAGTCATTAACTGAGTAATATGATACCCACTACCTGCACCCTGCCCCAAATTCACCAGTAAAGTTTGCAAGCTGTATTTGAAGCTACTTACTTTCAAGTTGGAGACTTGTAGCATTTGTCTTATGCTGACTTATCAAGTTGAAGAACCATTATTATTATTATTAAAGTTAGTGTTAACATTTAATACAAGGAATATATTTTAAAAAATGGTAAAAATTATGTGAGTATGGGAGACAACTGGACTTTTTTCAGTCTTATTAGACCTTTTCAGCAAAGGAGAGACTTCACCATACTTGCTGAAGTAGTGAAGAAGGGACCACTATATAAATGTACAAGAATGTACACTGCATGGATCAGTTTTCATTGATGACAAAATGATTTTGTTTCAACTTTCAGGTATTCACAAAAGTATACAGAGATATGGATGACAATAAATGAACTAGAAATACATTTCACTAATTTTGCAGACTTCTCATGATTCTAGAATGTTACATATTCTCTTACAAACAACTACTAAAATTTATTATTGTAAAATCTGAGATGAAAATGAGAAATTGGGATATTCATGACTTTTCAAAAGTGTTAATAATGTTAAAATGGGTCTGATAGGAATTTGAACACAAAGTATATATCCAGCACATTGAAAACATACTTGAGTCTACAATGTTAGCTGCATATTCCTGTCAAAACAAGACTGATAATATATGCAAACCAAGTTGAAGGTTTCTAATCAGGTTAAGATTTTTCCAGACCTTGTTGGTTTATATATAAGTTGTTAGAAAGGCTGAAAGAATTAAGTGCCCAAACAAATATCTAGCAATGAAATTGTGATAGTTTTACTTTTGTAGTAGGTAATACCAGAGTTTCATGGTCCTTAAGTTTGTTTTTGCCATCACAACTAAACATCATGTTGGAACTGCTGTCTGTGTGAGATTATTCTATTTATTTATTTATTTGATATCTATCCGAAGAGTAAATTCATAACAAATTCCCCCACAAACATTATAAAAGATAGATATCCTATAGGTAAAATGCTTGCCTTTCTTATAAGTGAAATAGTAGATAAGTTTTAATATACAAACATGCAACTTGGTTTTTTTTTTATATAACTATTTAGAAATGTATTTCTGGAAAGAAAGATGAAGAAAAAGATCAACAGAAAATGTTTTAACTAATGAGATGTTAATAGAGTAAATATCAGTCATTACAGAAAGAGATGTTAAAAGCTAAAGAGGCAATACCAACAATCTTAGCTGTCCCTGCAATATATCAATTAGAATAACATTAATGGAAATATCTACAGGTATTTAAGAAAGATAGTTAAAATAAAAAAGAAAAGCGGGTATGAATTTCACAGACATAATGGTAATATTTAATATTTCCTAGAAATGTATCAACACAGGCATGGGGACATGTGGTTAAGAAGCTTGAATCTCAGTCATGAAGTCCCAGCATTGATCCCACTTTGTGGCATCTTGGGCAAGTGTTTTTTTACCATAGCTTCGGGTCAACCCAAGCATTGTGAATGAAACTGGGTAGACAGAAACTGTGTGGAAGCCCATTGGATGGATTGTACCTGTAATTCAAAGTACCAGTCTTGTTGCATATTGTGTCATGCTGGTTCATACTGAGAATTACCCTAAGGGTACATGTGTTTATGGAATACTCAGCCACATACATACATTAATTTAATGAGTTGGTTGTTCAGGTGATTGAACGACTAATTGTTCATTGTCAAAAATGATAGGTGATCCATCATTATTTTTCAAACATTTTCATATGAGAAGGTAGTGGTTTAGAGAGGGAAGGACAGAGAAAAATAAAACAGTATTTGTAAAAATATTCAAAACATGAACAAATTAAAATTGTTATTCAAATATGCATCTGTAGCTTTATAAGTAAAACTATGGCTTCAGTTGTATAAAACAGCATTTTGATGTTACATATTACGATACAGCCATTTTATGAAAACTAGCCATGTTTGCATGCTATCAAATAAATTCTTACAGAGAGTGTATTTTATTATACTGTCATCATAAATTCATAACATATGTCAACAGTTAAACTAGTTTCCATTGCTTAAAAAGAAATTTTAAAAAATGGCAGAACATAGAAACATAGGGGCAGTTTTCTTCCTCAGCAACTTTATCAATTCCTATAACAATCAAATCTGTTATTTTTACTTCTCTTTATTGCATTTAATGAGTTTAAGACTAAGCTTCACTGAGCATTCACTCAAAACTGGAAGGAAATTTTACATGTGAAAAATTAAAAACATTGAAATAGTGTAAACCTACATGATATCAAATATTGAAGATTTATAGCAAATTTCATTAAAATGTTTGAGATCGAAATAAATGGAGTTCAGAGATGAAAATCATGCTGAAAGAAAAAAAAAGTCAGTATTTTATGTTGTGTGCAGCTTAGGAACAATATACAAAAGTTGTACACACACATTGTATGTATAATTGAGAATAATAACATAGCTGTTCATTCTTTTTTTTTTTTCTGAATCCTTTAGGGACCTATCTATAGGGCTGGTGCTTAGCTCTTGTTTCTGTAGAAGTAAAAATAAGGAGAAGGGGATAGGAAAAAATATCTTTCCTCCTCAAAGTGCTGCTCAATTACATATTTTATCTAGAAAAACCTGGCACCCATTCCCCACCATGGCTATTTGAAATGAAGCATGTGGAGTTAAGTGCACAGTTTAAAAAACAATTGAACACCTGCTATGAGATATGAATTCATAATTATGAGTTTGGTAGTCCAGTAGTTTATCCTCTTGACTATTTCACTTTTATTCTGTGTGTGTGTGATCAGTGGCCCTGTGATAGAATCACATTGGTTTTAATATTCACTTTTAATCATTATTTTCACAATAGTACAGGTCATTAGATATCAAAGTCTTTCAGTGTCCATCTACAACCTGGTCATAGATATTCCATTCCACTGTATCTTTGATATGTAATCATATATACTGTTGTAAAAGTAGTCCTAAAAAGTAAATAGAACAGTGTATGTGTGTATTTAAATATCCAGTGTAATTCTACCGAGTTCCAACTGTCATAGTTCTTTCTCTACACAGGATCTCAGTTCAAATCTCTTGACAGGCAGGTACAATAAATGTGTGTGTATTTAATATATATATATATATATATATATATGGAAGAGATAGAGAAAGAGAGAGAGAGCCAAGACTGAAAAAAAATTAAATAGAAGGAAACATACAAATTTACATAGCTGTGTATGTACAACCTTTTGTTTTCTTACACTCAGATATACATATACATACATATATACGTACAGACACAAACACACATACATATATGTGTATGTGTATGTATGTACATATATGTGTATATATATATATATACATATATATATATATATATTATATATATATATATATAATATATATATATATAAGTATAAGTATGTGTGTGTGAAGAAGAGAGACATGGCAGACATACATAACAGGTATGTGCTTGCAGAAAAAACTAGATTCACAATTCAAATGTGAATTTAGCAAACATGGAAGAGGAGTGGATCATGTTCAGTCAGTTAGAATACTAATTTCAGAAGACCAATTTCCATAGAGTGACATTACTGCTAAGGATGGTCTGGTCAATAATTTTTTTTTGTTCTGTTTTTTTAATTCCATTTTTCACAGTTGCATTTGTTTTTGTCATCATTTGAAATACCAGGACTGAGGTTTGAGGAAATAAAGACAATTCATCAATGTCAATGTCACATAGCTGATAACTGGTATTAAAGAGCTTCTAGTGGCATAGATGTGTGTTTGTGTGCATGCACATATATTAAAGATATATGTGTCTGTATTTGTGTGTACACATATACAGGTATGTGTATGTGTGGATGCATAAGTCAACAGCACTAAAGAGCAATCGATAGATGCATCTGATTAGAAAAAGCCAAGAAACTGGCTGTTTATCACACTTATGAAGCATAGATATTTTTGATTGATTGATATGTAATGTGTGGGTAAGCTCCATAGAGTGGCACTAAGCTCCCTGCTAGCCGAACCTACAACCCCAGTTTCAATTTCCAGTTGAGCCATTTCACTTCACTTATACCTTGGACCTGCAATTTTCCGGCCATAGTCAATCGACGGGATCGGGATTAATTAGCCCACCAAGCTGACTTGCTCTCGACACACTACATGAAGAGAGAATCTTCAGTTGTGTCACCAGCAACTCTTGTTGGGTTGTTGGTGACATATTCATTATATATATATGTGTGTGTGTATATATATATATATATAATATATATATATATATATATATATGTATATATATGCATATACACACTCCTATGTATCTGTGTGTAGACATCAGCTGAACAGCTGTTGGTGCACCAAGTTGGGGAGAGAAAACACAGACACACATAAAGAATAGACTACAATATAACCACTGTCCTGGATTAGATGCAGTTGGCACCCCTCGCAAGGAAATAGAGAAGTGGTGGTAGAAGTCAACAGTGGAATATGTAAGCCCATGTTTTACATGTTGGTGTTTTACTCATATGTATACACAATGTAACAAATACTCAACACACAAGAATGGAAAGTGGGATATGGGAAGGGGAATTAAATTAATTATGTAGATATTGGCACAAGGCCACAAATCATGGGACTGGGACATAAAGGATTGAATCAAACCAAGTACATGACTGGTATTAATTTTATCAATCCTAGAGAGATGAATGGCAAAGTCAATCCAAGTAAAATTTGAACTTGGAATATAGATGGATGGAACTAAATACTGTAAGGCATTTAGTCTCGAACTCTACCATTTCTGCCAATCCATCACTGTCATGAAGAGATTTGGGACTAAATTTGAAGGGATTGAGAGAAGAGGGGTGAACAGAAGTGTAACATTAAAAATTAAATGAACTGGGATGGGGTGGACATGACAAAAATATGATGTAGATTGCTGGTGGAGGAGGGATTATTAGAAGAACTGGATATGGAAGAAAAGGGACATAGAATGGGTATGGGTGTGTTGTGTATCCCCGTGCACTCACACAGTAGTATTCTTAGTAGTAATTGTAATAGTAATTGCAGTAGTAGTTGTTGTAGTTGCTGCAGTATTATCATCAATGTCATTAGTATTACTCGAAAGTAATAAATTCAGCAGAGTAGTAGCAGTAGGTTGCAGTATGGTGGCGAGTGGACAGGCAGTGGCAACCTACTGTCTGACACAAGTTTTGTGGCAGTAATTACTACTCTAGCTGATCCACTGATGTCAGTTGGAAGTGTCGCCGTCTCCTGGCTCAGCAAACAGACCACGTACGTCCAAAGTGTTGGCTAGATCCAGCATGCTTTTGTAGAGCAAAGGATGTTCCAGAATTTCATCTGTTGGTAACGATGGGTGAGAGGTAGGGAAATAGCTGGGACCCTGCAAACCAAGAGGAAAATATTAAATTAAGATTCTATACATTGAATCCACAATACAGAAAACAACACAACTATGTCTATGTATAACAGAATAGATAATAACCTTTTTATATTAGAGTGGAGATGGATGAATAAGCATAAAGTAAACCACACATTTCAGTTATTGTTGCTGTTAAGTTGTTCTAGTCTTCTCTGATGGGATAGTGCTACATCCAAGATGTGGTACCCAAGAGAATACTTGAGAACAATGTGTAAATTTGTATGTTGATATATCTAGGCTGTCTGAGTTGATCAGCAGTATTCCATCAAATTTTGACAACTCAGTCTTTATTGTAGAGGCCGTCCTCAGCCTTGCAACTTGAACATGCAGGTTTCATTTCAAAAGAAGTAGGTTGACTGACAATTTAAAACTCCCTCATTGACCCAAGTAATTCCCATTTTTAAAGACATCAGTAAGTCTTTTGAGAGTTATTGCCTCCTGCATTGAGCGGACTGAGGAAATACATTTGAAGCTCCCCCGATTTTTGTAACTATTTGGTATAAGTGTAATGGTTGTAAGTGTGATTTTTGTAATTTTGTGGAGACAATTGTTGACTGACAGAGTTAGTGATATACTTATACACAAATAACCATCTCTTCCCTAGTTCTATTTATTGATACTAAAGAGATTCTGACAGAACTTGTCTATGGCACCTGAAGCTAATACATCTGTTCTTTATCTACAATATTTTCACTCTATCAGATGATCTCTACTCAATAAAGAATTTGTTCTTTAATTTCAAAAGAAATTAATGGAACATTTAAGTTTTATAATTGAAAATATCATAGTAAACATAACATATCTACCTTGAAGCCACGGTGTAGAATTAAGACTATGTAACAGAAAACAAAGCGTAGCAGTAGAAGACGAAGAAAGTCATCACCAAAAAACTGCATAAAGGAATGATCTGAAGACCAAAAAGAAAAAGAAAAAATTATATCAATATATATAATGAGATAATTTCAAAAACACTGAAAATACATGCTGTTTATAAGGTCTTTCAGTTGATATTTTTAGATATAAGACATTAATATTCTATTGATAAACTAGAAAATTGCATTGTTAATACAATTAAGTTTTCGAGCTTGCTATATCATATAAAAGAAAATGAAAAGAGTATCAATTATAGTTTAGATGTAATTTTTACTGTGAAACAATTGCATAAGCTGCCCTGTTTTAAAATCTAACACTTCTTAGTTATATACTTCTAATTATGAAAATATGTCAAATATAATTTTATACAAATAGGTTTGTTTGCATAGACTGGATACTAGCTATATTACATTATAGTAACAATTCTCATTACCATTGCAACCCATTTTGTCAAATTAATAATCTTCAAATTAATTAATAATCTTGAGGAAATATTCCTACGGTAAATGTATTGAGGCTCTCATTCAGTCTGTGGTTTAATGTATAATAATTTCATGAACATTTTACATTTTATCAAATATTTCAAATGTAAAAGATTTTCTCTTGCAACCTTTTCAGAGTGATACTGGAAACCAATTTAGGTTGGGACCCTCTAGATTAGGAACTGCTGCAGTTCAGTATGTTTTATATTCCTCATTCTATAGATTGTTGATATTAAATGCCGTGTCAGCTTTGCTTGGTTTGCTGATCAAACATTTAGGAACAAGTGTTGGTACACCATACAGATGTAAGATATTTAATATGTTGGTTTAGTTCAGACATCATATAATTGATGCTCTAGATTTGATCATCTCATCCTCAAGCACTCTTAAGCTTTAGGATTTAAACATATCTCTTTAAAAATAAATAAAGACATTAGGAAGCTTACTAATGAAGTTTTTTCTGGCTACACTGACCAGATCAAGTGACTTCAATGAAGCTCCTTTGTTGGTTTAATTTATTTAGAATCTACAAACTAGAATGTGAAGAGAGAACCTGTCTTTGGTTGGGGAACAGTCATTGTAAACCAGAAATCTGGCTATTCAGACCGTAACAACACAAATTCTCAAGTATTTTACTGTACTACCAATATTTACTTTACTGAATGTAGATCAGTGGTGAAATCTATAAATCACACATTGGCAGACTTTTGGCATAAATGCATGAGATTCTTTATTGTATATATTGCATATTTATCTGTATACTACTATCTTCTACATAAAATGTCTTAAGATGCCTTAGATGAAGGATAAAGAATGGAGATATGATTACCTAATTTCCTTGAACGAGTAAATAACTTGGATGCTTCTGACATAAACTTATCTACATGGCTCTGGCACTTGTCCCAGGTTGTGATAGGAATGTCCCCAATGTTGCATACATAGCAAAATGCCATTAGGGGACAGTGTAAGAAGAGAGTAAACAGGTTGCCTTTCAGATGTTGATCTGTAAAATAAGAAGCAAAATAAATATACATTGATGAAATTAAAACACACACAGCTAGTTAGTTGAACTGGATGACACCTCTCATTCGTAACATCTTTATAGTCTAATCTAATTACAGTTAAGAGGAGGTCTGCAAAGAACAGGTATAATTGCCTGGAATGTGGTACAGGTATATCCAAAGATCCAGTTTTCAGCAACTTAACTGCTAATAATAATGAACATTTTTTAAAATTTGCACAAGGCACCAGTGTATTAGTAGTACTTGTAGTATCAAACACCTTCATAATTTGAAGACAAATCATAGAACACAACTAAATACTGTTTAACATCAATGTTTTACCATCCTACCATCCAATAACAGCAATGGCTTCTCATTTGAGAACTAGGTTAGACATTTTTGGAGAAGGAATAGTTAACTATATTAACCACCAGTAGTTGAATTGTTCTTTTTTTTTATTGACCCTGGAAGGAAGAATGGTAAAGTTGATCTCATTAGGTTTTCATCTCAGAATACAAAAGGCTGTAACAAAATATTGCAAAGTGTTTCGTTCAACACCTAACTGAATCTTCCAATCCATAATAATAATTTCTAACATTGGTACAAAGCCAAAAACTCTGGGATAAGATAGTCTGTTCACTTTAATCAAAAGAAAGTCAGTGCCCATGATTTTCTAAAGGGCTTCCAAGACTGACGGGATGGAGAGAAGGTATCCCTAAACTGGAGACTTGGCCAAAATGTTTGCTATAGTTTTAACTCTGCTAAAGCCACCAAGGACTGTGTGGTGTGTTAAACTGGGTGACAGATTAAGTCTACTACCCAAGTAGGTCACAACAGGATTTGAACTCAAAGCACCTGAACAAATATTGTAAGGCATTCTGTTCAACACTAAACATTCTGGCAGTCCATCATCCTTGACTGATAACCATATTAACTTGGAAATATGGCAAAACATTTTGTCTGATACTTTAGTGAAGCCTCAGAGCTTGCCTAAGCTTTCAATTTTCTTCCCATAAAAGCATGGCAGTTGAAATAAAAAGAATTATTAACAATAGACATTATAAAGTTAAGATAAACATTAAAAACATTAAAAAAAGAATTCAGGAGGAAAATAATTATTCAAAGGCTAATTGTGAGAACAAATACTTGAACACACATATACTAACCTTGCATTGTTGATGGTAACTGCTCAGGGGACAAAAGGCAGACAAGCGGTTGACCAAAAAGGTTAGGAAAACACTGAAAGATATATTCAAACAAATCACATAATTATCTTGTTTCTTTTCTGTATCTTTTAAAAAAAATGTTCTATATATATATCATATACTCATGAGTGTATATAATATATGAATATAACCAGTTTTATGGATGAAATAATGAGTATTCTATGGGTATAGACATGAACAAATAGTTAAGAAGTTCACTTTGCAATCATGTGACTCAGGGTTTGATCTCACACGGTGGTACCTTTCACAAGTGTCTTTTACTTTAGTCTCAAATTAACCTAAGCTCTGTGAATTAAATCAGGTAGACTGAAACTGTGTAGAAGCCCATCATATGGATTATGTTTGTAATCTGAAGCACCACTTTATAACACATGGTATCATGCTGATTCTGTATGAAGGTTACATTAAGTATTTGTTGAATATTCAGCTGCTTTCTTACAGTGCTTGTGAGATGAAGGAAGAAGTTATCTTTAGACACAATAACTGGCTCAAATACTTGCAACAAAGTAGACTAAGCTAAAAACATCAAATAGCCAGAAGGCAGTGTTAAACCAGACGATAGACTAAGTTAACCAGTCAAGTTCTGTTGACTGAACAACCAAAACAAAACTGAATTTGATGAATATACAATAATAGTAATGTTCAAGATATAAAGCAAATGGTAGAGTAATGTTCCAAACCTAAGGCAAATGGCATAGCAATGTTCCATATATAAAGCAAATGGTAGAGCGATGATCCAGATACAAGGCAAATGGCATAGCAATATTCCAGATATAAGACAAATGGTATAGTAATGCCCCAGATATAAGGCAAACAGTATAGTAATGTTCCAGATGTGAGGCAATTAGCAAAGTAATGGTCCAGATATAAGGCAAATAGCAAAGTAACATTCCAGATATAAGGCAAATGGTAGAGCAATGTCCCAGATATAAAGCAAATGGCAGAATAATGTTCCAGATATAAGGCAAATGGCATACAATTTAAAGAAACCTCCTTTTCAAACAGAACTTTGTAGTCAATGTTACACCCCTGTGTCATAAGTCCATAGAAGCAAACTTAAAAATAACTTTTTAAAAAAATCAATAATGGAAGATACCTTATTAGGAGTATTACTTGACTGATTCATTATTTTATTGACACTGGAAGGAAGGTGAAAGGCAAAGTTGACCACAGTTGAGTTTTGATACAGGGTGTAAAAGGACTTAACTAAATATTGTAAGATATTTTCTTCAATAGGTTAACAGTTTGGTTAATCTGCTACAGTTTGTTTGAGTTGAATACAACACAAGCCTCAGTCATAGCTGCCAGGGATAGGGAACAGATTATCAGAAAATGTTAATATAACTAAAACAATTACAGTGTGGAAGGTGTTTATAAGCTATTTATGAAACACAAAAACCGTTAGATTCAATTCAACATTTAAATTTAATTTGCCAAAATATTTTTGTCGCTTTGAGACCACGACCTGTTCACTGTCAAAATTCTGTGCTGCATCTCTAATTTTGTCAGCATGGAATTTTGTCAGGGAATAGGTCGCGGTCTCAAAGTGACAAAAATATCTAAACTAAAAATAGGTGGGTAAAGAAAAGAATGCATTTCAAAGGGATGTTGAAGATTAGACAAACAGAGAAAAAAAATGGCTGTGGATGACTAAAAGTGATTTAAAACTGGAAACAGAGGCTCTAATCTGTGCTGCCCAAGAGCAAGCACTAAGAACAAACTACATAAAATACAGAATAGACAACACAGCAGAAAGTGATAAGTGCAGAATCTGAGGACAAAATGGTGAAACCGCATGGCATATTACCAGCCAATGTATGCCAGTAGCCCAGAAGGAATATAAGAGACGCCTTGACAATATAGCCAGGCTTGTCCATTGGACACTTTGCAACAAGTATGGACTTGACAGAGCAAAAAATTGGTACGACCACAAACCTGAAGGCATCATCGAAAATGGAAATGCAAAGATCCTATGGGATTTTATAATTCAGTACGACCATGAGATAGAGAATAGGAAGCCGGACATAGTCTTAATTGACAAAGGAAACAAACTATGCTGGATCATAGATATAGCATGCCCAGCTGACAACAAGGTATGCGATAAGGAAGAAAAGTCGAGAGATATGACAGGTTAGCTTGGGAAGTTAAGCAGTTGTGGTTGATGAAAAAGGTAGCAGTAGTACCAATAATTGTTGGAGCCCTGGGAACAGTGAGCAAAAATCTTGAGAAGTATGTGGAACAAATAGGGGCAGAAAACTGCACTGCTTGAATATTCCGGAAGGTACACGAAAAATAAGAGGTGTTACCTTAGTTCACTGGTAGTGAACAGCTGACACTGTAATACTTCTCCAGCATTAGAAGCTGTGCAAAGACAATAATAATAATAATAATGAGGATTCTTGATAGAATCAGGTACTTGAAAGAATATACACCAGGTAAGGTTGTATAGCTTATATATATATATATCATGAACAAGACATAGTCTGCCAGCCCATGTTGGAGTGTATGATTGTATCAGAACTAACTCAGACTGTATTGACTCAGTATTAAAAGCTGATATAAGATGATGATGATGATGATAATGATGGTGGTAGCTGTAGTGATGATGGTAATTGTGTTTACAATGTATACATACCTGAAATGCGGAACTATTATCACTATCGCAGATGAGAAACAATGGCTTTCTAGTGTAAGGATACAAATCACCTGGATGTAGACTGAAATTAAAATAGTTCAACTAATTAGCAAAGGTTTGCATAGATTATTAACAAACATAATAAATATGATTAGAATAAGAAGGTCAAATCTGATACTGAAGAATAAAAAGGGGAGAAAATGTGCCTAGTTAGTTGTTTTTGGAATATTTTAATCAGAAAGCAGTCCAGACAGTATATAAAGCTCAGGCATAGACATCTGCTTAAAAAGTTCACTTCACAATCACATGGTTCTGGGTTCAAAAACCCACTAAATATTACTGAGCACATTTATCATCTATTGTAGCTTTGGGTATGGTTGACCAATACCTTGTAAGCTAAATTTAGTAGATAGGATCTGTGCAAAAGACTTGTATACATATGATATGATGATGGACTCTCCCATCAAAGATGATGTCTGAGTGTTCAGCTTTTACCAAACAACCTGCATAAAGGATTTGTTTATAGTGATCAAATATCTGAACAGGTGGATGGTGTGTCATGCATCAGGTGTTGAAGTGATTGCAGAGCAACATGAGATGAAGTGTTTTGCTCAAGAACACAATGAACCACTCAGTCTAGGAATTGAAATCACGATTACTACATTGTGAGTGCAACACCTAACCATATATATCATATAATCAACCAGACTACCAGATGTTATACATCACTGGTCACAATGCATTTAGAATGTTTTTAGCTTTTGACTGATGCCATCTCGCTGGCTAGGTGACAAAGCCAATATTCCCCCTGAGAGGAATTCTATTGTATTACAGGGTGACCTATTTACAGCTGAGTGAACTGGACCAATGTGAAATGAAGTGTCTTGCTTGAGAACACAATGTGTCACCCAGTCTGGGGATCAAACCCATGATCTACCAATCATGAGTGCAGCCCCATAACCACTAAGCCACATGCCTTCACTCACTCACACACACACATATGTGTGTGTGTGTATGTGTATATTTGACACAACACCACTAGTTAAAAACTGGTATTGTGTTAAAGGTAACTTCGTTAATAAAGATTGATGAAACAAGTATCAGACAACAATGACTGGAATGGATATGATCAACTAAAAAAGAAAAAAAGTGTGAAAGGCAATACTTCAGCTTGGCTGTAGTTCAATGACTGAAACCAGTACAAGAAACTATTTCCCTGTTGTGTTTTCATGTAGACATGACAATGATCTATTCTTTATTAGAACTGACTTTTGGGCATATTCTGAAGAATTTCATTTGATCTGTGGATATCTGAGAGTTTCAATTATCAACATAACTGTGGATCATTGAATTTAATAAACAAGAAGGGGATCATAATTTTAAGATAGTTTTCCCAATATTTTATAAAAGTAATGAGAGAGAGAAAGAACAAACATACAGAAATGAAAAGTGCGTGAATGGATAATGGTGGTTTGATGAATAAAACAGTATGAGAGAGACAGTAGGGAGATTAACATCATGAAAGAAAACAAGGAGACAAACAATAAAACAGAAATAAAAGATCAAGTCAAGGAGGAAAAACCCAAATTGCAGAGAGAGGGAGAGAGAGAGAGAGATGACAGATAAGGGTGAAAGGAAAAAGTGAGAAATGTAGACAGGTATTTTATGCCATATAAAATAGAGTGTTATTTAATAGCAGACATCAGACACACACACATTCAATGTAAATTTTGAGCCTCTGTCTTTTTTATTTATCCAGTTGGTACATATAATATCTAAAAAGGAAGGGAAGAGAGCTCCCATTGAAAAAACATATAATGCCTCACCAATGCATTTCTTTCAAACTTCCAGGTCTTTTGTTTTTATTTAATATGTCCCCTTCTCGCCGACTGTTGGTCACTACACCTCCAAGGTCGTAGGCAGCTGCAAATTGGTAAAAAGAGGTTCATGTTCAATCAATTTTTAGTTTCTAAAAATTATTCAAACCAATATATTACTTATTTGCATATATATTACTTACGTAAATTTTATGGAATGAATTATAATACTAAATAGCAAAGACTACTTTCTGAATTCTTATAAACCTGTATTGCCAATTATAGAGCATCTCAAACCAATGGGATTATTAATTTGCTTTTTAACTTTCAAAGGCTTGGGAAAAAGATATAGTAGAATGCAAGTTCTCATTAAGTAGAATCTCTGATTCAAATTTATTTTAGGCCACAGTAATCTAAAACAGTTTCAGAAGAATTTAGACAAATTTCAGCCTAATTACATGTTATGTTCATTTCTCCATGTTAACTAAGAAAATGTGTACAATCAAATGAAGTAGTTGGTATCTGTTACTTTCTTCATTATAATTTATACATGACATTATATGTATAAATGTACCTGTTTGCAACTAGGCAGACTGAGGCAAAGAGAATAATGACTTATATAAGGGCTTGGTATAATGAGCAAGAATTTTACATAAAGTATGGTCAATTAAAGAATTACAAGGTAAACACATACACTTGCACACACAGAAAGGAATAGTTATAACTGAACTGTATTGAAACAGTGGCACATAAACTTACCATCATCTGTGTGTTTGGAATTCCCATAGCAACCGTCAGCAGATATATACAAGAGAAGGGCTCCATTTGGAGGAAGTTCTTTAAAACCTGACGCTAGGAATGTATTCAGTTGACTGAATGTGGGTTTGTAGAGCAGATACTTGTGTGGGTTATCTCTTCGTATAGAACGATCGCCATTTTCCTTGGAAGATAAAATAAACACAACTAGTTAGGCTAGGTACAACCTAAAGATGAAAATAATTTCTGTAGAGAATAAGAATGATTTTATTATTTACAAAGAAAGATGAATATTCTGATAGGCATTGAAAAATAAAAATCAATGTTGATTTCTATCAACATCATCACCATTACATCACCACAATACCTACACATACCTCCTGAACACCTCACACACTCACAAATCAAAGGACTCTCTATACAGTCACATGACCTGCTAGAAATAGCAAACATCTTCAAATCACATCTTACAGTATGATCAGAGGAACAGATTTAAAAACAGTTTCAAATTTTGGCATAAGGCCAG
Organism: Octopus sinensis; assembly: GCF_006345805.1. Taxonomy (NCBI): domain Eukaryota; kingdom Metazoa; phylum Mollusca; class Cephalopoda; order Octopoda; family Octopodidae; genus Octopus; species Octopus sinensis. The sequence goes on along the minus strand of NC_043017.1, from coordinate 8,030,967 downwards.
CAAGTTTGGGAGAGGGAGTAGGTCAATTACATTGACATCAGTGCTCAGCTAATACTTGATTTATTGACCCTGAAAAGATGAAAGGCAAAGTTAACCTCAGTGGGATTTGAACTCAGAACATAAAAATGGACAAAATGTTGCTAAGCTTTTTACCTGGTGTGCTAACAATTCTACCAGTTTGCTACCTTATTAAAAATAATAATAATTTCTCACATTGACACAATGCCACGAATTTGTAGGGTCACCAGATGAAGAAAAGTAGGTATAAATGCCTATCATCAACAACTACTAATTTGTTATATTTTTAATATTTTTAGATCCATTTCTCTATATTAACAATGTATATAATAGATCTAATTTTTATATACATATACAGTAAACAGAGTAATGGGCCTTGTCTTGTCTTGGGCTGTAATATGACAGTCAACATTAAAAAAACAAAAAAAAATCAATCACACCATTAAAATCATTAGCTTTCATTCTATACAGATACATAGCTACTTCAAACTTTGTTAATCTGAAAACTACTTCCAGTTAGAATCTCACAGCCAGAAGCAGCTCTTTAACACTGACCAAGTAAACCTATAATCCTCTGATTATAGTCCAAGACCTGTAGCTTTTATAATATGACTGAGTAGGTAAACGAAAGATGGGCATTCAACACATTTATCAGGAGTTACATGTATAGATCAAAATAGCTTGATCTAGCTAGTCTTCAGCCATTGGATTCAGATTCCAATGATTGAAGACTAGCCACATGCTTGAAACTCAGAGTACCAAGGAGTCTGTATCAAACTGTTTTGATATATATAAGACCTTATAGTTTAATGTCTGTTCCATTTTATAAGAAGGTAAGATGTGATTTGAAGGAAATTTGCCTGCTTTAACTAGCATGTTCAACTAGGACCACATAGAGGTATGCTCAGAGAATTGTGTGTTATACTGACTTTTTCTACCTAAAATATATACACTCTCCTCTAGTAACACTTACTATTGGCTGTTTTCATTTATGTTACTGGGTTTATTGAAGTTATTTGCTATACTCAAATTATTTACACATTAAATATATGTCTGCACAGAAAGTGGGAGTTAGACACAGACAATTTAGTGCAGTACTACTGATGTAGAAAATAAAAATAGTGAACTTAGTACTTCTATAAAATACTTAGTGATGCCATCCATATAAAAAATACTAATTAAGCTGGCATTTACATATTTAATGAACTAAAACTAAAATCTAACTAAGAATATTCATATACCAAGGAAAAAAATAACATTAGCTGAATCAGTAATATTATATTTTGGAAAATCTGGGAGGCAACTCTAGACTTGTCTCAGTCGTATTAGTAAAGTATAATTTTAGCTGAACTGTACTTGATAAAGTAGTGATGAGAAAATCACTTAGTAGGTATGCAATGTTGTACATGTGTATTGTAAAAATGTTCATTAAATTCTATATTGAATATCATTAGCTTATACTTAATAAATTCAATATGATTTCTCCGTTAATAAATAAATGGAAGCTTAAGTATCTCAATGTTTAAATATATGGTATATTCAATAAATATTTTGGTTGCTAGCATTCAACCGAAAAAGTGTGGTAAAATAACTATAGAATGTCGTTCAGGAAAAGTTACCTCCCTTATATACTACAGAATAATTTTAGAGAAAAATGATAAAACAAAAAACACACTTGCCAAGAATTATTTGAAATCTGAAAAATGTTTTGTTTAGATAAAAATACCAAAATATAATTGAAATAAAACAATATTTCCTTTTTTATCCACAAGATTTTATACTCACTAATAAATGTTTATATTGTTGAAATTACCCTATTTATTCACATTACGAAATATATGACAGAAATTTTGATTTTTACAAATACTTTTGTCTAGATCAATGTTTTCCATCCTTGAGTATCATAACACTGAAATCATCATAACCATCGCCCTTGTCCTTTTAACATTCACTTTCCCATGCTACAAGTTTAAGACAAGACTTACTGGGGCAAGTTTTTTCATTGATAGGAAGGAGGGGATTTCACAATAGTGCAATGCTTGCACTGCTGTGAAATCTACTTAAAGATATGCAAGGGTCTTGTCATGCTGTTTTAAACCAAATAACTGATCAGCTAAATCAATTAAGTCATTGAATGTTGCATCTTCTGCAAGGATGCAATGCTATACCAAGAGATCAACCATCAATACTTTGTCCAGGGATTGTACACAGCATTAAGCACTTCATCTCACATCATATTTATAGTTATATGAACTCCTAGCTTACCTAACTGTAAACTTGAGAATTTAGTGTCATTAATAAAGCAGCAATAGATGATACAAAATATTGGCCATTGATCTTAATAACTAGTTTGCCAGAACGACTAACTCTATAAACTACAGTTTGACAAAGGCAATCAACATTTGGCCACAAATGACATAACTATGTTCTGCCAAAAAAATGATTAATAAAATATTTTCACAGTTTCTGTACTTCCATATTGTGTGTGTGTGTGTGTGTGTGTGTGTGCATGCACACACATGCATGCAATGAAGTACTCATTATTTTCTTTTCCTTTCTTCCTATTTATTTATCTATACAAATTCACTCACAAATTTATGAGGAAATTTTTACATAGTTGCTCAATATGCTAGATATAGCAGCCAAATCTCCCTTGAACTATACTTTAACAGCTGAAAAAATATGTACAAAGAAAGAAAATTGATAATGTAGACCTAAACATCACTTCTGAAAAAAAACAAAAAAACAATTATCATAGCTGGCCTGGAGCTAAACAACAAATGTTTGTAGTTTATTTCCATAGAGCAGATAGCCCAGTCTCTTAATGTACTAATGGTACTTGTTGAATTTTTCAATACTCACGGCAAACTAACTACTGAACTTCATTTTTACTTATGAATTTTATATTTAAATAATTGTTTTAACTGGAGGGAATGCAAAACAGAATAAAAAGACAGATATTTAAAAAAGAAAGCATTTGCTGCTCACAAATGGCTGTCTTCCTGGGGCAGGTGACGTATCATATAGTTGAGTTGTTAAATCTTCTTGTGGTTCTCTTTCTAATGTCTGTAGCATTCGGAACATGTCAAGAGTTAATTCACTAAATTTCACCTGAAAATACAATACAGTGTTACATTCATTTAAATCAAGTCTATTGTTGTTATGTAACAATGGGCATAGAAAGAGTACAGTGGGATCTCAGGTAGAATAAAAGAAAAGAAGGATTTCCTATGCAATTACCAATAAGGTTACCCCAACAAATTTAATTTTTCAACTGCCTAGAATGCTTGCAAGAATTGGTGTATAACTTATGCTACCTAGGCGAACTAACTGGAGGTGGAGGTGGGCATTACAAAAGCATAGTAGCAAATGTAAGGATTAAATGGAAAATTTCAGAGAACCAACAACCTTTGGGGGTAGCAAAGAGCATCTTTTGTTGAATAAGAAGTATATTGTAAGGTGTTTGTTTATGAAGTTGCGATATTGTGTGCTAGCTAAACAAGAGTGATAAAGATGTGCAGAATGTTCAAAGACTGGAAAGAATTGAGATGAGTATGCTGCACAGAAAGTATTTGGTCATCCCATAAATAATGTGCTTTTTTTTATACTTCTTTTATTTTTTAAAATTAACATAATGTTTTAAACTAAAATATACTCCCCTTCATTTTCTACAATGCTCTTCCATCAATCCGGTAGACTTGCAAGGCCCCTCTTCCAAAATTCACTTGTCCGTGACAAAAAATACTCCTCAACTACTGTCCTGATCTCCTTTACAGAATTCATATTTTTTCTGTCCAAATGATTTTGAAGACTGTAGAATAAATGAAAATCAGATGGGGCAATGTCCGGCGAATATGGTGGGGTATCATTTCCCATTGAAACTGCTCCAGCCTTTGGAATGTCATCCTTGCTGTATGTTGCCAAGCATTATCCTGATGGAAGACTACCTTTCGTCTTGAAACCAAAGATGGTCGTTTTTCTTCTAGTGCTGACTTAAGCCACTCAAGCTGCTTGCAGTAGATCTCCTTTGTTATCATTTAGTTTGAGTTTAAAAGGTCAAAGTGGACTAAACCTTTCATATCCCACCAAACCTTATGTGGGGGAGGACCTCCTTATGTGGGTGCTGGAGTTTCTCCTTTCCCTACCCACTGTCTTCGGTGCTTGACATTTTTATAGAGAACCCACTTCTCATCACCAGTCACTATTCGATCCCAAAAAGGTTAATTTGTGAGACATGACAGCAAAGAAGAGCACACATTCACTTTCTGTGCGTGATTAGACTCGGAAAGTCTGTGAGGAACCCATTGACCCAATTTGCTGACTTTTCCAATGGCACAAAGGTATCAATGAATGGTTGACTGACCATATCGAAGCTTCTCTAAAATTGTGTTGGTTAGATTCTCATTAACTTGTAAAACATACCCTTTTACAAATCAACCCTATTATAATAAGGTCCTGCAGCTTCACTTTTGTGATTGAAAATAAGTCTGTCTGAATGTTGAGAAAATCTGTACTTTTGCAATTAGCCATACACTATCTCTTCTTTGTGAAAATGAACTTCCTGTGGAAATTGGAAAAGGAAGTGATATCCAGCATTCATCTCTTTTGCCAATATATTCTGTTATGGTCCATGCCTCACTACTAAAGAACTGAACTATTTCAATGCATAATTTGCATAGTTTCAAATAAAATAAGGTTTACAATGGAAATCCTCAGACAATATATATGAACATGGGATTCAGGTTGCCAACAAACATTGTTTTACTATCATTAAGAATATGCATCAACACCTGACACTCAACAAAACACCATCTTGGAACTTTCTATGACCTGCCAAGTTCATTCATGAATAGTATTATGTCCTTGTACACTAATATCAATACTTGTGCTTGTACACCAACAAACTTGATATGTTTTCAGATGTACTTCAGGGAGACATACAAGCAACTTACCTCTTCTTAGTTGTTTTGGATTATATAATGTGTATGATTATATGTCTGCATCATGCACACACACACATGCATGCAAGCACACACACACACACACACACACAACACACACACACACTCACACTCACACAAATAACAATCTTACTAATAAATGATATTCATAGTTGAGGGCTCTGTTTCTTAATTAACAGCCATAACTAACTACATTACACACACACACACACACACACACACACAAACAACAATGTCCAAAATGATGTTCAAGTTCTCAGCTCAACTACTTACTTGAGCAGGCTCAAGTTCCTCTAACTCACAAATATAAGCCAAATGTACTTAACTCACTTTCTCTCTCTCTCTCTCTCTCTCTCTCTCTCTCACACACACACACACACACACACACACACACAGAATGGACCATAGGGTGGTACTTAATAGATAACAAAGTCAAAATATTCATATCCAAGTAAATCTTTAGTATATGCTCATACATGAGTTAACATTACCTGAGCATAGTTTTGAGAAGTTTCATTAGTTTCTATAGTTTATGTGGATATGACCTTTAGGGAAGGAAAGCAAAGACACTTGACCTCATCTTGTCACAAAACAGAATTGCAAACTATACATATGATCACTTGATCTGATGGAAAAAGTAGTGAATTCTCTTTGAAATCAAACCCAACTGTCTTAATAAGAAAAAAAAAAAAGAAATTTAAAAACTACTTTGGATAATGTAGTCCTAGATATATTGTGTCTGGAAGAAAGACAAGATGATCACGGTTGATAAACCAGTGACCTTTGGTTAAACAATAACAACAACAATGACAACAGAAGCAATGCACTTACTTGTTCATTACAATTGCCTACAATGAGAATCTCTTGAAGTGTTAAATATACTGGAGTGCCCTTATCCAGAGGAGGGGTGTTGAGAGGAGTCAGTCGGTGGGATAAGACAATAGAGGAAGAGTCAACATCAACGACACTTATTATATTATCAGCCTGCAACAAAAGGAACAAAAGAAAACAATAAGTATTCTGTATAAATATATACTACTGGCAAAAGTGCTGCAAGAGAGGTTATAACAAAGAAAAGAGTTAAATGAATGTTTCAAGTCTACTTTCAAAGACAACATACTCACTATTATGAGAGGATTTGGTTTCCTTTTATTGGTGTCAGTCATTGGGATGCATCCATAATGGGACCCCACAGTTACTTATTTTATTAGTCCAACTTATTTTAGTCTGCTACTTACTTTATTAACCTCTCTATTGAATGACTGAGTTTTATCTTTTCAATATAAAGAGACCTAACTCAGTGCACTGGTAGACACACACACACACATGAATACAATGTACCTGAATATATATTAATGACACAGACAAATAAGGGTAAAAAAATTGTATCAATTTGATAGTGAATGAATGAAGGGAAAAAATGTTTGTAATTTCAGACTTATTTGTTCTTCATCAGAAAAAAACAAGAAACAAAGAGAGAAAAAGAAAAAGAGAGGAGTTAATCCATGTACATTTATGCAGAGGTCATGCTTTCCACATTTAATCAACATCAACTAATATAATTTTATATTGTTATTCATTGCTTGTATTCTTATATATTTGAATATATTCTACTCCATGCTGATGTAGTCTGACCAGCTTGCATCCATACTGAATCACCTTTCAGATTTACAACTCAGGTTCACCTGGATTACCATTTCAGAAAACTTTGGATTACACTGGATATATTTTATTGCATCATATATCAGGTGTAGCTGTTTGGTTGAGAAGCTTGTTTCCCAGCCACATGGTTTCAGGTTCCAGGTATCTTGGACAAGTGTCTTCTGCTATAGACCCAAGCCAACCATAGCCTTGTGGATAGATTTGGTAGACAGAAACTAAAAGAAGCTTGTCGTGTTTGTGTGCGTGTGTGTCCCCGTGCGTGTGTGTGTCTCCTCCACCACTGCTTGATGACTGTTGTTTGTTTATTTTCATCTTTTGCCTTTTACTTGTTTCACTCTTTAGACTATGGCCATGCTGGGGCACTGCCTTGAAGAATTTTAGTCAAATGAATTGACACCAATACTTGTATTTTTTAAACCTGGTACTTATTCTATTGGTCTCTTTTGCTGAACCACTAAGTTACTGGGACATAAACACTATATATGCAGTGTATGTATATTAAATGGAATGTTCATCTCTCAAGACGTGATTAATAATTTGAAAAAAACATTAACATTAACATATTTAGGTGCAGGTGTGGATATGTGACAAAAAGTTTGCTTCCCAACTACGTGGTTCTGGGTTCAGTCTCACTGCATGGCACCTTGGGCAAGGGTCTTCTACTATAGCCTTCAGCTAATCACAGCCTTATAAGCGGATTTGGTGGATGGAAACTGAAAGGAGTCTGTCATATATATTTCTCTGTGTATGTGTGTGTGCGTGCGTGCCCCAAATTTTTAATCTGTAAAATCTATAGGAAATTAAATTTTAAACTTTTAGCAATGTATTTTAATTTTATCCATCTCTTCTACAACCTGTTATCTGTTAGTGTTGCAGGTATGACAATTTCTTGCAGTGGTAATCAGAGTTGGAATAGCACTCTCAGGGTGGAGTATAGAAAGATCAATCTTATCGTTCATTAAGTGAAGATGTTAAAGTTGATGTTTTAACTCTTGAGATAGCTGGACAGCAGAAACACTCCTCAGGCAAATGTTTTGGCCCTTAATTTCTTACACTCTAAGTAAGCTGGGACGCATCCAGGTCATGACTTTTGAATGCCTTTCAGCTGACATTTTTTAGCAACTTGGATATCAGAGTCTTGTGCATTTAAACTGCTTGGCAATTTCATCTAGTTGTAACTCTTCTTTGTTGACTCAGCTTTCAAACTTATATTTAAAAGAGAAATAATGTTGGTTGTCATGGTAGCTTAACTCCTGTTTTTATAGAGATGTGAGATAAATTTCATCTTGAAACAGTTAACAGTACTGTGTTTCTCATTGAGAGGTAATCAGAGGTATGGAGAATTAAATATCTCAATTCCAGAAAACATACTAAAGTGTCTGTACTGGATTTGAACTTGTAACCTACAAACTGATAATACAATACTTTACCAACTCAACCAATTTGGTTAAGACTAAGGTTATACAAAACATAGATTATTTTCTTCAGACACAATAGTTATCAGCAAATATTGATATCTGGAAATCTATCAGCAAAATTATTGATCATTTGGTAAACAAATTCTGTTCAAAGAAAACTCTAATTTATGCAATCACTGCCAAATGGATACACAGTGTATGTATGTGTGTGTGAGTGCAGGAGTATACATTTGATTAAGTTTGTGTGTGTGTGTGAGTGAGAGAGAGAGAGAGAGAGTCAGTGAGTCAGTCAGTATGTGTGTGATTAAGCAAGTATATAAATATGTGTAATGGAGTGAGTATGTGTGTAAATGGATGCAGACATGGTAGAACATTTGAGAAATTCATTTTCTAATCATGGGGAGCCAGGTTCAATCCCATCATGTGGCATTTGGAGCAAGTATCTTTTCTCATAGCCTCAGGTCATTCCAAGCCTCATGGAAGAAACTGGGAACAGTGAAACTATAGAAGCCCATTGGATGGGATGTATGTGTTATATAAAGGCCCAGCTTTGTAACCCACAAGTCTCTGCTGATTGTGCCCCAGAATTACATTTATGGTACAACTTGAATATGAATACTCACAGTCAAAACTGACAGAGATCCATTTACAATTTTTTATGTGTGAGAGTTGAATATGTATATGGGTGACTGAGTGAGTGTTTGGGTGAGTGATTGAGTGTGTGTAAAGTATGTGCATGTGTATGATTGAATGAGTACTGGGTGTGAGTAAGTATGTGTGTTTGGGATTAAGCAAGTGTGTGTATTAGTGAGAATGTGTATGTGAGCTAATAAATGTGTAAGTGAACATGTGAGTGTGTGCTAGTATGTGAGTGAGCAAGTATGGTGTGTGTGTGTGTATTTGAGAGTGAGAAAGAAAGATAGAGAGAGTGCATGTGTCTGTTTGAATATATTAGAAATGATCATAGCAGTAAAGACCATTACATTGTATCAGTCCTAAGAATGGAGGTCCATTATAGTAAAAGTGTAAAAGATCAATGAGGAAACACAGAATAATAATAATGGGAGTCAAATACTCTGTCACATGAAAACAATACTATAGGTTGTAAGAAAACAATGAAAGTAATAAAGGAATTCTTTACAAACTGTATTTAAATTATTTCATGTATATTTTTTTATAGGATATCAGATTTTCACAAACATGTAAGAAGGGTCTGTGTATATACACATAGACAGACAAACAACTTTATGTAAAGGAGCATGCACACATGCACACACACACACACACACTATCCATAGACACAAGCAACAGTACCTAGCTTGTCTGGGTTTAATAATTACAATAGAAATGATCACATGAAGTCACTGTATTAAATAAATTGCTTTGAAAAGGTGTTGACAATCTTCTGCTCATTTACAAATGTTGATCCATTCAAAATTGTTATACCAAAGCAATTCAGAAGATAATTTAAGTTTACTTCATAAAAAAAGTGTCTGGACTGAACTGATATCCTCCGTATCCAACTCATTCCCTATCTCTAATCATCTTGCGCAGGACATTGACCTCCTGGAAACTGTTCAGAGATGTGCAACCAAGCAAATACCCACCATCTACCATACTATGCCTTGCTTCCCTGGACATAGATACATTGAAGCTCTGACATCTGGCAACTGACTTAGTAAACACCCACAAAATTATTAACCACTACACCAACAACCACCTTGAGCACCTTTTGAGCTCCATGTGTCTAAAAAAACATGGGCATGCCTACAAAGTCAGAAAACAGTGCAGCTCCCATGACTTTTGGAAACATTTTTTAACACTCAGATTTGTTGAAGCATGTAACAAACTACCTGCATCAGTTGTAAATGTTTGACTGCGTTTTAAATTTCATTTTCAAAAACACTTCTGCAGTAAAATTTTAATGTATCAAAATTGTATAGAGAGACAGACAGATAGATAATATTAACTTTGCTAAATGTTTCAATGAAGGGAACCAAGAAGTAGTTTAACTATAAGTATGCTGATCACTATGAAATGGTTATCAAGTAAGCAAAGAAAGCATAGCATAGAAGTTCTTCATAATTGTATTACTGATGTTGAATAGCCTCAGATGACTGGAGTTATTCAAAAACAAAACCAACAAATAATGTGAGTAGTAATACACAAAGTTTACTTTATTTGAAATTGTTCGGATGGTGATAGAATTAAAATACTACTTTCAAAGCTTGCATTGAAACACGTTTGTTCCATAGTTGTGACGCTTGAACAATATCAGAAACATTTGCAGAAGAGATAAACTCTAGTCATTTCTCTCTTTTATGATTTGCAATTGGAGTTCATTTCCCACAAAGAATAAATAATAAATGGTTAATTGCAAGAGCACAGACTTTGTCAGCTGATAGCATTTTTGATTAATTCTGATTGGACATGCTTTGAGACCTAATATACCAGTAATCACTCTTTTGAATCACAAAAATTAAGCTATAGGGCCTTATTATGTTGGGAAAGCTTTACAAAAGATGCACATTTCACAAGTTAATGAGGAGCTAATCGGAAACAATATTAGATTTATTGAAACAGTTTAAATTGCTAAGGATGGGGACCAATGGTGACAGCACAGTGGCCAGGGTTGAGTACACATTTCTTATGGAGACAATCACTTACAGAAATGATAGGAGATGTTAAAGAACAACAATAAAATGTAAACTTTTCCAAATCAAAAGGTTGGTTGATCTGTTTTCTGTAGTATTAAGAAAATGAAAGAAGTATTTCCCCTTGAAGATGATGCTAGCCTATCACAGGTAATCATTGTCATGGAAAGAACTGAGCAACAAACTTTGGAAGCCAAATATTATCAATATTATCAATGCTGTGGTATGTTTACATTGGTGTTATAGCTCCATAATACCTACTTAGATCTCGAAAGATTTCTATATAGGAGCATTGCAATACCAGTTATAATAACCCTCTAGTCTTCTGTGACTTCTAACAACTATCAAATCTAGTTAACAACAACTAATATAGATATAAATGTACATTTCACCACTTCATGTGAACATTGTGTTGTAATTAATAAACATCTAATGTTTATTAGCCACAACTAATAAACATTAAAACAGTATTCAATTATTCCTTTCTCCTTTTTTGAGAATGGAGAGGCTTTGTATAAAAGAGAGCTTTTATGCACACATACATACTGTGTACATAAGTGAGAGAGAGAGAGCATGAGATTGTGGATTGCATGTATGTGAACAAATATTTTTTAAATGTTAAAAGCATATGTGTGTGTAAAATGTGTTTGTGTGTGCATGAACAAGTGTGTATAGCGTTTATAATGATACACATAAACAGAGATAACAGTGAATCATTTATCTGTATATGAAGATTACCACAAACATTTCAACTGTAAATATATTGTAAAATAGGAATAGTTTACCTCAATAAAGGATTTAATTTCACCTAAAACTAAATTCCATTCCATCTGATCATCTGGTTCATATGTGGTGGTATAGTCATCAATTTGTTTGGCTAATTCCTGAAATAAAAGAATGAATGGAACAGAAACTTTTTTTTTTTGGAAAAAATCCACAAGACATTTCAAGTTTCTATTATTTGAAGTACATTTCAATTGCGGTAAAACGGATTGTCTTGAAAATTGGTTTTTTGTGTTCTGTATTAACTCCAATCATCTTGGCTCAATATCACTGTAGTTGAAATTTTTTTTAGTGTATGTTATACAGTATAGTGTTCATGACCTATGCAGGCCACACTGCCATACTTGTGAGATTGATGAATGTGGCTGATACCTAGCCTGAACATCCTATAAGTAAATGAGAGAAAGAGAGAGAGAGAGAGGTGGGGGCTAGCAGAGATGAGTCAGAACAGTCTAGTTTGAATGCTTGCAACAGAGTAAACTTTGCCAGAAGCATGCAAAGTCTGTTTGACGGGGTTTTGAACCAGGTGGCTAGTTAAGCTCACTGCCCAGTTAGGCCAACATTTAATCTTATCAGTTATCTGGCTCATCTATCTTGACTTTTATTTCATATTTTTTTTTAATTTAAAAAATTTATTTTCTTTAATTTCTAAAACTCATTTTTCTTATCTCTTGTTATTTCATATTTTGGTGGAGATATATTTCATCTGATGCAATATTGATCCCCAAATCTTCAGATACTCTAGCACTGACTACTTTCATTAACCACTAGCCAATAAGGGTTACTTGAAATAGCAACCAAATCTCTTTCAAATCATGCACCACCATCTTTAAAAAGAAGAAGGATACATTAGATAATGTAGTCCTAGATACCACAAAAACAGGGACATTTATTTAAACCAAGCATTCTTAACATGCCCGGAATAGAACAGTATCAGGCATGTAAGGAACAGTACAGTATCTTTCACTGATTATCACAGAGAGAAAAATCTGGTGTTACAAGATCAAGTTTATTAATTTTACTAAATTAATTGAACTAAAACATTGTAAAAAAACTTTTAGACAGGTTGTGACACTAATTGGTACTGTTTTTAAAATTATTTTAAATGGATGAAAAGTACTGGACATGAAAGGAGGCAATAAGATGACAGGAGATAAAAAAAGATCAAAAATACATTAAGAAATAGTTAGGTCAGACTCATGAGTACCAAGCTTTAGAAAAGCAAACACTGGATTAAACATGAAAAGAAGCTGTTTATCAGATGAGTCAAATAGAGAGAATTGGATATTCAAATAATGTTGATGGTGCTTTTAATAGTAACCTGCAAACAAATACTACAAATGATATTTTTATTATGGTAGGATTGGGAAGGGAAGGACTGGTGAAAGGTTTATGAACCCAGAGTTGCAAATTCTTCACTTATTTCCCATTTAGTTTTACCATCACTGGTATACATAGGAACATAGCAACAATATAGCATTCTTACTTACTCTCACAAGATCTCGTACCAGCTTCATCTTCTTCAATAATAAACACACCACAATGAACCGTGCATAGTATCGGAGTTTCTTCACCATTAAATCTGGCCTAAACAGTAAGACAAACAGGCAGAGGATATTTTATTGGGGAAAAAATATATTAAATTAAAAACAATTGTGTAATTGAGGTTGAGACAGATGTGTATAGACATATAAGATTAAACACATACACATGTATATACACACACACACATACACATGTATATACATACACACATATGCATATATATTATATACACACATAGATACATAAATACACAAACTTCAGATGATACGTACATTACATTCCTGGACATAATATATACATATATATGATGATTATATATATATATATATATATATATATATGGTAAGATAGGAGAGAGACATATACACTACAGAAATACTTACATAACAATTCTAGACCCATTCAATTTCCACACACATATACTCATATATTCATGAATGTTATATATAAATATATGCAGATACAGATTTTGATGTACATAAAAAAGAAATATACATAAACACAGGGATGCAAAATGACCATATAGCTATTAAATTACACTAAAGTGCAACTTAAAAGATTCATAAAAAAACTTTTATTTAAAGTTTAAATCTGCCTAAAATTTAGCCATATCTTTGATTATTTTGCCATTGTTTTTACATTTCATTCATATTCCATAAGCATGAAAAAATCAACAAGGCTTAATTAACTCTAGTTAAAAGAAGCTTTACAATGCATATTCACTTTGAAAATATGACATGAGAAAATGCAAAGTTTTCAAGAAGCTATTTCTAACAGTCAAATTGCTAAATAGAAGTTTATACAATTCCATGTACTAATGACGCAAAGCTTTTGTAATTTGAGGTACAGCAGAACTCTGTCATATTTGAGCCTTTCATCAAGAACAGAGTCTGCTCTGGATGCCTTTGCAATAGCTGTTTCTACTTCAGAGAGATTTCTGCAAGCAACTGTTCATTTATTGCATGTTGTTGTAGATGTTCAAAGACTACTTCATCAAATGTTGAAAGATGATTTAAAACATTGTTAAAATGTTCAGTCCATCATTTCAACAAAACAGATGAAGCAATTAGAAAGTTTCCATCTTTGTTGTCTTTGCAAAATCTCTAAGATTAAGTGATAGGACATGATACCCAATACAGAAACCCTATCACAATGTAAAGTCAGTGATAGGCAGGCATTACTAATGAAACATCTACTTCATCGATATAGTCAGGTAACATAGATGAGAAATGATTGCATTCTCAAATCAGTCTTTTACAACCAGCTTGCTAGAAGTGTTGTACATGAGCACCACTGAAGTTTATATAAAAAATTTCTAAAGTGAAATCTGATGATGTGTCATATAAGCAAAGTAATGACTTTCTTCAAAGATTTAACAGACGATCATTGTAATTGGAGAATTCTCTGCATGAAAGCCACTAAACACTTCAAGTAGATTTCATATTGAAGCCCTTATTGAGAAAAGGAGGAATGAAAGATACTGAAAGAGATCCAAAATAATTACAATGCCCTGTAACTTTTTACTCCTTGATAGCTTCTATAGACTTGATAGCCTTGTCTTGCTCTCATTATTTCTTTATATCAATGTCTACTACAGTCCAATCCATGCCAACATAAAAAGTCAATGTAAAATGATGATGATACCATTACTTTGCTATGTCTTACTGTTCTTATTTCAATATGTCTCAGTAACATTATTTCTATATATATGCCTTACTATTATTATTTCTATATGTCTCACAGCCACAATTTCTACATGTCTCACTCCTGTTCACTGACAGCAAATCAATTAATTGTTCCTAAAAGATAAACATGAAAAACTGCACTACAAATACAAAATGTTGTAGTGTTTCTCTTACAACATGAATTACAAGCTGCATCCAGTTATTGAGTCTAATTGTTAATCAATAAAATTTATCAACCAATAATTAGCTATTATAATTTACCTGACAACTAGTCCTATCAATGAAGCAATGTTGTTAAATAGTATCACACAGCATATAACAATAATAATGTTTAAATAGCAGAACAAAGTAACATGTTTCACACTGAAATTAATATTATGATTATCAGCAACAACAAGCTTTAAATAATGTAGTTAATTAATTATTGATACAACATGATAAAGGTATTTTTATAGAGAATTGATTAGAAAACAATATTTCATTAAAAAATATGGTCATTGATTTTGCAATAAAAGCTGTATGAGAATCTTAAACACATTATAATGTTCAACTAGAATAGACTAAGCTAGCTCCTATTCAGTATATACAAACTATATTCTATTTTCTTTGATATTATTGCTATTGATAATGCCTTTCATTACAAGTTAAAATAAGAGTATTAATCAGTTATGCAATTGGAAATGGATCAGGTCAACTAATTATTGTTTGTGGTTTATCTGGACAAACATGCACATGTCTTATAACATAAAATATACTATTGCTGTTATTGTTATTTAGTCCCTTGGTCAAACCTGATTGAATAGGCCTATCATCAAAAACATTCCTATCTTAACCACCTTGTTTTCACTCAGCCGCAGTGTATATAAAACTACATTATCCAATATATCTTTCCTTTTTATTAACACAGTAGGGTGTAATTTGAGAAGAGGGTCTGATTGCTTTTTCAAATATGTTGAGCAATTATGTAAAAACTTCCCCATTGAGTGCGTGGGTGGGGGGAATAGTACCATTTAGCTTGGTACTCCACTGTTCTGATTTCAAATTCTAACCGCACTGACCTATAACTTTTAAACTTAAGGATATCATAAGCACCAGTAACATACTTACAGTGATGCTTTCGAGTTTACTTTTCTGCCTTAACCGTTAGCATTCATATTACTCTGTCAAATGTAATGTTTATTTATTTACACTGTTTTGGATTAATCATGTTTAATCTTGTAGCTTTGGGATTTCGATGATATGATGTTATATTTTTATAATGACATTGTTGGATGAGTATGAGGGGCTGGATTTGGTTGGTTTGAACATAAAACAAGTAGAATATTTAGGCTGGATATTGCTGGTTTAGATGCTAAAGGGTTAAAAGGAAAGCAAAATAGAATTTATACTTGGTTAAAAGATGCAAATACATAAAGAGCTATTTTATTTTCAATTCACCTAACTGAGTGTATAGAAAGGTATAAAAAGACCACCATAGATCACCAAATTAGAAAGTGGTGGTATACAACACTCAGTACCTGAGGACTTTGAGTATTATGTACATATGATGATGAATGTTGATATATGAGATAGTATGGCTAGAATTAACACTGGTGAAATGGAGCAACTTGTCATAGAAATATATTCTTACAGTTTAGGTAAATCTTCAAGCTGTGAAATTAAACCTAAAACCTTGTCATTGTAAAGCAAACATCTTAACCACAAAGCCATGCCTGTTCCCTTAAACAACATGCAATGATATATCTCAACAGTCAAGGCAATAGTATTATATAATTATTTGATATATTGGCAAAATATTAGCAAAACAGGTAGACACATTTAGATTCATTCATACTTTTCTGTGTTTATGTGGTGAATTGTGGAGTTGGCAGTAGTGTTTTAATGATACTGATGGCATTGACAACATAACCATAGGTCCAGTTAATCAGTTGAATATTAAGTTTTATCAAAACTCAAAAACAGTTCTTGATTTGTGTATTTGTGCATATGTCTACTATCTATCTCTCACACACGTACATACCACATACATACAAAAGATTTATAAATACACACACACACATATATATATATATATGCACACAACACTTATATATATACATTTACACATAAACACACACAACCATAAAACCCATTTGTATTTATGCGTAAATATATACATATGCACACAATGATTATAATACTTACATATTGTATATATGTATACATTGTGTATGTGTATGCATACATAAATACACACAATATTTATAATCACATAAACACTATATATATATATATATATATATATATATTTTATGTGCAAATATAAATAGCGTGTGTGTAGGGGGAGGGGTGAATATTCAAGTCTATGCACATGTGTATAAACACAAATGCACACATTCAGAGCAAAGCAACCTTATGCAAAGCTTGACATTAAGACAAAGACAACAATGAAAAAAGTCA